>NW_022111310.1:22163961-22256636 GCF_000313985.2 Echinops telfairi
TACAGCTCTTATAACAATCCATACATCAATTGTATCAAGCATATTTGTACATATGTTGCCATCATCATTTTCTAAACATTTACTTTCTATTTTAGCCCTTGGTATCAGCAACTTTTTTCCCTCCCTCTCCTCTCTCCCTCCCTCATGACCCCTTGATAAATTATAAATTATTATTTTCATATCGTACATCTCCCTTCACCCATGTTTCTGTTGTTCATCCCCTTCGGGGGGAGGGAGGGTTATGTACTGATCATTGTGATTGTCTCCCCCTTCTTCTCCTCCTGCCCCCAGCTTCCCTCTATCATCCTGGTATTGTTACTCCCATTTCTGTTCCTGAGTTTATCTGACCTGGATTCCATATGTCGTGAGCTCTTATCTGCACCAGTGTACATGCTCTGGTTTAGCTAGAACTGAAAGGCAGGGATGGGGTAGTGATAGTGGGGGGTGAGGAAGCCTCAAAGAACCAAAGGAATATTTGGTGTTTCATTAGTGCTATAGTGCACCCTGGTTGACTCATCCCTCCTTTGTAACCCTTCTGTGAGGGGATGTCTTATTGTCTGCAGATAGGTTTTGAGTCTCTGCTCTGATGCACAGACTAAATCTTCAGAGAGCTAACAACCTCATTATTCTCCCACAGAACACAATTTTGGTTTAGAGTATTTATCCCATACCACTACCAGAGCTCCTTTGCCTATCTATAGACATCAATTATCTTATTACTTTCAATATAGGTTATTTTTATATTTTTAAGAAATACATGAAAGTATAATCATACAGTAAGTATTTTGGTGTGATTTATTTCATTTGGTGTACTATTTTAAATTTCTTCATGGTGTTGTATGCATCAATGTGGTAGTTATATAATCTGGTGTCAATTTGAGGATTCAGAGTGAAGGGGTGGAGCCTAGCCTGTCAGTCAGGTGACCTCACTTGGAGGCGCTAAGAAGATAAATAGCCCCCTGGAGACAGGACACATGCTCACTCCCTGCAAGACATCTTGTGGAGAAGACACATGCAGAGAGGTTGATGGAGCCAGACTTCTGGAGCCGGAGAAGCCACGTGGAGACCCCTGCCAGCGCTGAGATGTTTACCAGGGCACTGGATTCACAAGACTTGCTACCCACTGGCCTGTGATCTTCCTGCATTGGGCAGCATTGCATGTGTTTCATGAAGCTGAAGAGGACTTGATAGATTGTTATCAGACATATGGGCTAAAATTGGACTTATGGACTTGATCTGGACTGGGTGGGGATGTTTTCTCAATATTCAACTGCTCTGGTATATAAACCTCTTTCCTAAACATATGAGTCTCTATGAATTTGTTTTTCTAGTCTACCCAGACTAACACAATCAATAACTCATTAATGTTTATTACTGACTATTTTAATACATTTAATGTAATTATTGATAATGTGAACTGAACTTTATATCTTGCTAAGTTTTTTTGTTTCTACTTGTTCTACCTTTTCTCTTCTCTTTTCTTATTGTCCTGTTTTCATTAAAATTGTGTTTTTATTTTATTCTTACAAATTTCATTGGCCTATTTGATATAAATAAATAAATGCACATATATATCTAGATATAGATTTTGCTTAATCATTTCACTGGTTACTTACTCTAGACATTAAGTTATACTTTTAATTAGTTTAAAAATATTTTTTTCAGATAATACCATATAAGTTAATATATAAGAACTGTAAACAATGTACTCATATTTTCTCCTTTCCATTAATTTTATGAAGTTAACTTTCACTTTTGAAAAATTCCATGTGCATTATTTCATTTTAAATGATTTATTATCTATTAAGTAGGTCAAAAAGGAAAGATTCATTTTATACTTACCCAAATATTGCTTGTTTTAATAAATAACCACTATAGTCTTTGTTATTTTTTTTCCTATTGTATTTCTAGCTAGTATTTTTTCCCTTTAGTTTGCAAAATTTTCTTTTACATGTTTCTATGATGCAAATTCTCTCAGCTTTTATCTGTTTGAAAAATCTCTGTTTCAACTTCAGTTTGGGAAAGTGATTTTATAAAGTATCTTTTTGAGGGATCTATTTCTGCAATAGATTTTGAAAATATATTTTCCTTATATGTTCTAAATATAGAGCTTTTATTATCTAGGACATTTTATTGTTTCTACTGTTGTTTTTATGTTTGTTCCTTCTTCTTCTTCTTCTCCATCTCCATCTCTGTCAATCTGTTTTTTCCCCTAATTATGGGTGAGGTCTAAAATGTTTTTCCTATTATTATTATTTATTAATCATTTTATTGGAGGCTCTTACAGATCTTATAAGCATCCACAATTCAATTTTATTAAGCACACTTGTACAGATGTTGCCATCATCATTTCCCAAGCATTTTCTTTCCACGTGTGCCCTTGGTGTCGGCTCCTCTTTTTCTCCTCCCTCCCTCACTTGCCCACCCTCGTAAATCCTTGATCAATTATATGTTATTATGGTTATTGCATATCTTACACCATCCGTTTTCTCCCTTCATCCATATTTCTATTATTCGTCCCCTGTGGGGTGTGTGTGTGTTATATATCCAACCTTGTGATCAGTTCCCCCTTTCATCCTTTTTCCCTCTAATCCCCTCCCCCATCCCTCATCAATCGCTTACTCCCACTATTGTTCTTGGGGGGCTTATCTGTCCTGGATTCCATGTGTCCAGAGCTTGTATCTGTACCAATGTATGTATTCTGGCCTAGCCGGATTTGTAAGGTAGAACTGGGTCATTATAGTTGGGGGGAAAGAAGCATTAAAATATTAGAGCAGCGGTTATCAACCTGTGGGTCGCGACCCCTTTGGGAGTCAAACGACCCTTTTACAGGGTTCGTCAGATTCATAACAGTAGAAAAAGTACAGTTGTGAAGTAGCAACGAAAATAATTGTATGGTTAGGGGTCACTGCAACATGAGGAACTGTACTAAAGGGTGGCAGCATTAGAAAAGTTGAGAACCACTGACTAGAGGAATGTTGTGTTTTGTTGCTGCTATACTGCATACTGGTTGAATCATCCCTTCCTTGTAACCATTCTGTGAGGGGATGTCCAGTCGTCTACAGATGGACTTTGGATCTCCCCTCATGGTGGGGCCAGCTGTTTGGTCTTCTCTGTGCATTGGCTGCTCCACCAGGGATGTCATCCACAGGGCTTGGTGGGCCATATTGAAGTGTTCTCTCTCTCTCTCTCTAGACACACACACACACACACACACACACACACACACACACACACACACACACATTCCCTCTTAGTTTGTGCTCATGTTGTCTGGACAGACCCACTACTCTCCCCAGGCTATATCTTCAGTCCTGTCCTTTGTATTACATTCTTCTGGGGAGGGGGTCAACATAGCTCAGCTTGGGTTCAGCCCCATCATCCTCTTTGTTTATTCTTTGCTCCTTGCTGATACGTTACCCCCAAGGCTTGACCTTGTGGGATGAAGTCTGGTCCTTCTCTCCCTTTCCTGTGGAGACATAAACAATACCCTCCCCATGGATGGATTCCCTGTTACCCCACCATCCTCATTTCCCCCCCCCCCACTTTTCCCGTCCTTTTAAGTAGGCTGCCATATGTATCCCTGGGTTGGGTCTGACCCCTGCCAAAGGGCCTGCACCTCGCCCTGGGAATTATGCATTAATTACCTTATCTTCAATGCACATTGTACTTTTTGAGCTTAACTCGGTGGACTCATGTTGTACTGTCCCTTTCTGCTTGGCTAACTTTGTTTACCATAATTTTCTCCACCTCTTCCCATGAGATGATGTGCTTTTTAGGGCTGTATAGTACTCCATTGCATGTTTAACCAAATATTTCTAATCCATTCATCTGCTGATAGAAATTTAGGTCATTTCCAATTCTTCACGATTGTGAACTGTGCTGCAATCAACATTGGAGAGCAGATGTCTGGTCTTGGTCTGTTTCTTACTTCTTTGGGGTATATGCCCAGAAGGGGGATTGCTGGGTCATATGGTAGCTTGATTTCCCTTTGTTTTAGGCATTGCTAGATTAATTTCCAAAGTGGCTGCTTATACCTACAGGATCACAAGCAGTGGATGAGAGTTCCTATCTCACCACACACCTCCAGCACTTGTTGCTTTCTGAATTTTTTTAATTGGACTATCTTTGAGGGTGCTAAGTGGTATCTCATAGTTGTTTGAATTTGTATTTCCCTCATGGCTAATGGTCTGGAACATTTTCTCATAAGTTTATTGGCCATTTGGATTTCTGCCCTTGTGAACCTTCTGTTCAGTTCTTTCGTCTACCTCCTCAATGGGCAATTACCGTATATGCTCGAGTATAAGCTGAGTTTTTCAGCACATTTTTAATGCAGTTTTTGTGGTAAAATTAGGTGCCCTGGCTGATATTCGGGTTGGCTTATAATTGAGTATATATGGTATCTTATTTCTTGTAAGTTAGCAGGGTACTGTAGATTTTAGTACTAATGCCTTTGTCTGATGTGTCGTTGCTGAAGATGTTTTCCCAGTCTGTGTGCTCTCTTATTCTCTCAGTAAATTATTTCGATGTACACACGTGTTTTATCTTCAGTATATCCTACTTGTCAATATGTGCTTCCTCTGTTTATGTCCTTCCCCATTTCTGATAACCTATATATTCCCTGTGTCAAAGTCCTTAGGTTTGTTCCAATCCCCTCATTGATAGCCCTAATAGTTTGGGGTGCTGCCTAGAGGTCTGTGATATACTGAGTTTATTTTTGTGCATGAAGTGAGGTGAAGGTCTTGCTTCATTTTTCTGTAGGTAGATGTACATTTTTTCCACCACTACTTGTTGAAGAGGGTGCCTACTCCCCATTTGATATTTTTGGGGCTCTTATTGAAAATCAGCTGTCTGTATGTTGATGTTTTTTAATCTCTGGATTTTCTGGGGTTTTTTTCCTCATTGGTCTGAGTATCTGTTGTTATGCTAGTGCCACACTGTTTTGACCACTGTGGCTGCATAATAGGTGTTAAAGTCAGGTAAAGCAAGCCCTCCCATTTGACCTTCTTGAGGAGTTCTTTGCTAATTCTGGGCTTCTTCCACCTCCATATGAAGTTGGTAGTCAGTCTTTCCAAGTCCTTAAAAAGAGATATTGGTATTTGTATTGGGATACATTAAATCTATCTAGTGTCTTGGGTAGGATTGACATCTTTCCTATATTATGTCTTCTGATCTTTGAGCATGGAGTATTCTTCCATTTGTGGAGGTCACTTTTGTTTAAATGTAATAGTGTTACGTAGTTTTCCTTGCACAAATTTTTTGTTTTTTTGGCTAGGTACATCTCTAGATATTTAGTTGTTTAGTTATTGTGAAGGGACTACCTTTTTTATCTCCTCTTCTGTGATTTCGTCCAAATTATATAGCAATTCAATATACTTCTGTTTGTTGATCTTCTATGCTGCCTGTCTGTCATATTCCTCTATCACTTCCAGCACTCGTTTTGTGGAGCTTTGGGGGTTTTCAATATATTAAATAGTCTGAACAGTGATTGTTTCATCTCTTCCTTCTCCAGATTAATTCTTTAATTAATTTTATTTGCCTTATATTATTGACTATGACTTCCAGTATGATGTTGAATAAAAGAGGGGACAAGTAGCATCCTTGTCTGGTCCCCTTTTTCAGTGGGAATGTTTTTTTGTCTCTTCTCCATTGATTACAACATTGGCTATTGGTTTTTCATACATGGCTTGTACTATTTTGAGGAATTGTCCTTCCAGTCCTATCTTTTTGAGTGTCTTACACAAGAATGGGTATTGGAAGTCGTTGAATGTTTTTTCTGTGTCTATTGAAATTATCACATGATTCTTATCTTTTTTATTGTCAATTTGGCAAATAATGTTGATGGGCTTTCAGATGTTGAACCATCTCTGCATCGGTAGAATGAATCCCACTTAGACATGATGAATTATTCATTTTATATACTTTTGCATTCTATTTGCCAATATTTTCTTAGGGATTTTTGCATGGAAGTTCATTAGAGATATTGGTCTATAGTTCTCATCTTGTAGAATTCTTGCCTGCTTTAGGGAACAGTGTTATGCTGGCTTCATAGAAATACTGTGCATTTATTATTATCTAATTTTCTCTGATAACTGCTTTTTCGGTGTCCCAAAGGTTTTGGTGCATTGCATTCTCATTCTTGTTGGTTTCTAAAAACTTCCTAGGTTTATCTCTGTTCTAAGCCAGTAGCCAATAATTTTGCAGTAGGGAGTTATTCATCCTGCAATTATTTACCCTTGTTTTCTTAGCCAACCCTGTGTCAATTTCCAGCCTTATCTTGTAGTGGTTGAAGGGAGAAGTCTAAGTGACCTCTATGTGCTCGAATTTACTTAGGCTCAACCTGTGTCCAGGTATTCGTCTATCTTCGAGTATGTGCCATGTGCACTTGAAAAGAATGTGGTTTGTTTGTTTGTTGCATTTGGTTGAAGAGCTCTAAAAATGTCTATTAGGTTAAGTCGCCTAATAGAATGTAGTTCTGTAGCTTCCTTGTTAAGCTTCCTTCCCTATGAGCTATCTTTCTCAGAGAGCGGTATTTCAAGGTCACCTGCTATGATTGTTGAGCTTGTGATTTCTTTTTCATTTTTTGAAGCATTTGAGGAAATTTGTGGATCTCTTGTGAAATTGTATATCTTTATTATGCTCACTGGTTCTTGAAATACTTATCTCTTTAGCATTATATAATGCCCCTGTTTATCTCTTGTTATGGCTTGTACCTTGAGATCAGTTTTGTCAGAGATTAGGATTCCAACCCCTGCCTTTTTGAATTGCTGTTTGCTTGCTATATTTTTCACCAGCCTTCAGTCTCAGCCTATTTTTTGTCCATGAGCTTGTAGACAACAGATCAATGGCTTATGTTTTATAAGCCTGTCTGTTAGTCTCTTTCTTAACAGGTGCGTTCAGCCCATTGATATTAAGTTATTACATCCATCTCTAGACTCTGTGATGTCATCTCACCCTTTTTATATTGGGTATTTAACTACCTTCCTTCTTGTCACTTTATTGTGTGTTGGCGTGTGTGTGGTTCTTTCTTGCCTTCTTTTCACCATTGACCTTATGTTATCTTGGGGCCTGTTTTCAATATGTTGCCCTGGGTGGAGTTGCTTTATGTGGTGGTCTCCTGTTTTTGCTCAGTGCATGTTGTTCTTCTGACCAAAGTGGATTGGTAAGGATTTTTTTGTAAAACTGGTTTTCTTTTAACACATTCTTTGAGTTTTTCCTGGTCTGGGAAGAATTTTCTCTGTCTACTTGATATATAGTTTGGCAGGGTAGAGGATTCATGGTTGGCATTTTCTTTCACCTTTTTGAAGAGGTTACTCCATTCTCTCCTCTTCATGGTGTCTGCTGATAGGGCTGAGCATATTCTTATCTAAGTACTTTATAGGGTGACTGCCTTTTTCTCACCTAACAGCTCTTATGATTTCCTCCTTTTCCTCAAAGTTGGATAGTTTATCTATTATGAGCCTTGGAGACTACTGTTGTGGGGTTCAGTCTAGCTGGTGTCCTCTCTGTGTTTTTTTCTTGCAGGAATTCCTTTGCTATTTTTGCAGTTAAATTCTTGGTTTTGTCTTGTCCTGGTAGTCCAATTATTAGAATGTTATTGCTCTTCATAGCATTGGACATTGTTCTTAGGTTTTCTTTAGCTTCTTAGATTAACTTGTTTGACAGTCTTTTCCATTTGTTGAAGTCTGATTGGTTACCCTCCAAGTCACTGGCTTTGTTCTCCACTTATAGGCTGTTGGTAATGTCTATTAACTTATTTTTTGCTTTTGTTACCTCGTCCCTTAACTCTTTTATTTCCTTTTGGTGCTCATCCCTTAACTCTTGTATTTTCCTTTGATGTATGGCCTTTATCTCTTATTTTATTTCATCCTTTTTTTATTGCTTCCCTCAAATCCTGTATGACTCCAAGCAGCATTCTGAAGATTTCTTTCTGTGATGGATCAACTTCTGCTATTCATGTTGTTAGGTTCAGGGCTTCCTCTGACATTTCATTTTGTTTCTCCTGTTTTTGTTGTTGTTGCTCTTGTTGATGACGTTGTTAGGGATGGTTACAGTCTGTATGTCTTTTTAGAGGAGATCGGCACCATTTTACAGAGAGTCAAAGAGCACTGGGCTCTTTTTGGGAAGTTCATAAGAATGTTTCTCCGAACTACCTGTAGCTAACTGGTTGGGCTACCACTCTATCCCATGGGGGTTTCACTCTCTCCATAGCCAACAGGGATTCTGTTATTTAGAGGACACGTTGGATGACCCTTTCATGGACACTGATTGGTTGGTTTTGTGTCATGAAGGTGGTGTTACATCAGTTGATCACACAGGAAGCCGTGGTGGTGGGGCCCAAGGGCTCCAAATACTTATATTTTCCTTTAAAATTGATTAGAATGATTTCCTCATTTTTTTTCCTGCAGAGCAGTCAGTGGTTTCAGACCACTAACCTTAACAGCCTAACTTGCAGTCGCTGCAACCACCAGGTCATCTTATGTAAATACAGAACTTTCAAACTCTGCCACCAGCTTCCTCAGTTGGAAAGACTGTAAAAGGTCCTATTTATTTCACCCTCCCATATTTCTACTATTTGAATGTGAAAATAATTGCAAATTAACTTGAATTTACTAAAGCAATCTTTGATTTTATGTCAACTAAATGTAGTACTTAAATAAATGATTCAACCCCTGTGGAATAATTCTAGGTATACATGATGACAAAGAGCAAAGAACAGAGAATTATTTTCATGTTATCCATGCAAAATTAATAATTTGTTTTAAGTAGGTGTAGACAGATATAAATGTGTTGCTTTATAAATAATTAAATTTGTAAAGAAATTTATATTTAGCTGAGAACTTATTTTATCTTACAGATATTAATTTACAGACATAGGAACTGGTTGCTAGAATAGATTTAGTTTGTCCAAAAGTCATAAATTGAAGGATCAATAGAATCTTACTTCTGATACCTCCAAATAATCTAGAATACAACACGAACAAAAATATGCACACTTATGTTCCTTGAAACAATATCCATAACACAGTGAACCCTCGCCAATTCGCGCTTCGACTTCCGTGGCTTCACTCTATCGCGGTTTTTGCATAACAGCGCATGCTCTGTCATTACTGCCACTGATTGGCTCATACTGTACACGCTTGATGCCATAAATAATATAATAAATAATAAATGATAATTGTAACGTCCAAAATGTTTTACTGTATTTTCCCTTTTTCGTTTAGTAAATTGGGTAATACGAGTGTAATGGTGACTAAAGGGTGTTTTTTTCATGTCCTCTATGCTCTAACTATGAAAATATTTGATTTACAAATAAGGAATCCTACTTCGCAGAATTTCATTTATCAAGGTACGGTCTAGAACCGATTAACAGTGATAAACGAGGGTTCACTGTAATGAAAATATGGAAGAAAACAAAAAACCCCAATTGTAGGGAAACGGATTAACAAGCTGTGGTACATTCATAATATGGAATACTATACATCAGTAAATAACAGTGACATCTCTTACAACAATGGTGATATTAAATACCACAGACATGGACATGGACAAAACTAGAGAACATTAAGCTTAACAAACTCAGTCAATCTTACAAAGATAAATATTTAATATCATCATTGTTATAAGGAAAAACCAAGGAGACGCATGTTTTATACACCAATACCCAAGACTTTGAAGACTACAAGGAATTAAGGGATGAGGGAGGGAAAAGAGAGGAGATGGAATGGGAAACAAGAAAACCCACATAAATGGATGATTTAATAGAATATTGATCATAATTTAATTTCCTGAGAAGGGCTGTATAAAGGTATATAATATGTTTCTTAAAAAAAAAAAATCTGTCCGGATTCCTTATTCCTCAAATCCAAATAGTGGTTTGAGTGGCTTTAAAAACTATATAAATAAAATGGAGGAGGAGAAATATACAATTTAAGTGGACTTGTAACCTTTAGTGCTAAGCTCATCCCAACAAAACTAAATAAACAGTATAAGAATTTAATCTCTGAATATTGCATACATCTTGCTCTGATACTTATTCTACCATTATTTTGCCCATTATTGTAGACAGGTTCTATTGAGTGGATTCTGACTCATTGTGGCCCCATAAACAACAGAAGAAAACACTGCTAGACCCTGCTCAATCCTCACAATTGTTACCTTTGAGCCATTGATGCAGCCACTGTGCCAATCCATTCGATTAAGGGTTTTCCTCTGTTCCCCTGTTGCTCTACTTTATCAAGGGTGATGTCAGTTTTTAGGAATTGGTCCTATAGTATGCCCCAAGTATATCAGACAAAGTCTGTCCAATCTTGATTCTAAATAAAGTTATAATTCTTTGATGTCTTTGACTTTTACAGATAGGTTATAGCAACGGGATCAAGATGTTTTTACATTATTGTTATTCCTTAAATGAAGTGAGCACAAAGTGATTGATGAAACACACGTTTAACAGATTTGAACTTGTGAGTCAATAAGATGTTCAGATGATGCCCAAATTTTATGCTGACCTTTAGGAGTATGAACCATGGCATAAAATCTTACTCAACAAAATTATCTCTTGAGCTTTCTATTTAGTTCAATTTCCATCTTGATTAAAAGTATAATATTAAAATATCTTAAGATAACTTAGTTGTTTTTATCCCTTTAGGAATGTGGAACTAATAGTGTGATTTAGGATAAGTGAAATCAAATTACACTTATAAGCTTAATTAACAATTCTTTGCTTTTACTCTCACCTGCACACACTATTTTTTTTTATCATTTGCCAATCAAAGTTGTGGACATTTTATTTTTTACAAACCAGCCTTCTTTGTTTTTCTTTAGCTTCAATAGAATCAATATCACACATGGGTTAATGATGGGGGGAAATCACAATATTCTTTCTAATATTTAAAATACACTGTTAATGCAAAAACAGTCACTATGGGATTTATTGACCAGGTGCAATCACATAGTCATATGCAAACATTATAGAACATTCTTCATACACAAATTAAATTGCAAATAATCTCCCTATTTGGTACTTAATTGTGGTTAATAACTATCTTTTCGGTATTTTACCTATCCATATTTGAAAGCCATCACTTGTCTGTCCGTTTACCATTCTGTAGTAGATTGTGTGTTGCTATGATACCAGAAATTGCATCACTGGTATTTCGATTGCCGGCAGGGTTACCCAAGGGGAACAGGTTTCAGCAGAGCTTCCAGACGAAGAAAGGACTATGAAGAAGGAATGGACTTCCCACCTCGGAGGAATTAGCCACTGAAAACCTTATGGTTAACAACAGAACATTGTAAGGCAGTACAAATCTCACAAATAATAAAAGAACATTGTCAAAGGTGATGGGATCCTCAGTCCAGAAGGCTCCCTTCTCAAAGTAAAGGTGACCTTAGTGACCTGGATGGAGTAACGCCTTTGTGACCTTCATTTACTGATGAGGAACAACTCAAAATGAGAAGAAACAGCTGAAAACAATCAGTTATTATTAGGAATTTGGAATGTGTGAATCTAGGTAAAATAGAAATCACAAAACTGAAATGCAGTGCATGAAGATAGATAGCTTATGCATTACTGAGTTGAAATGGACTGAATTGGGCATTATGAATGAGAAAATCACAAGGTTTACTGTACTGGAAATGAAAGATTCAAAAGGAATGAAGTTGCAAACATTGTCAAAAAGGACATTTCAATCTCTATCTTGAGGTAAAATGCTGTCTGTGATAGTATATCAATCCATATATAAGGCAAGCCAGTCAATATAACTATTATTCAAATTTATCCATGAAACACCAAAGCTAGTCATGCAGAAATCGAAGAATTTTCCCAAAATCTTCAATCTGAAATTGATCAAACATGCAATCAAAAGCACTGATTATTACTGGTGTTTGGAATACAAGAACTGAAAACAAAGAGGAAGGAAGAGTAGTTGGAAAATATGGCTTTTGTCATAAAAATGAATTTAGAGACCACATGATAGAATATTTCAAGTCCAATGACTTCTTCACTACAAATACCTGTTTTCAACAACTTGTGGATTTCTCCGTGTTGAATACACAGAAATCAAATTGACTACATCCTTTGGAAGAGACAATGGAGAAGCTCAATATCATCAGCTAAAAACCAGGTCAGGAGCTAACTATAGAAAAGGTCATCATTGCTCATATATAAGTTCAAATTGAAGCTGAAGAAAATTCAAAAAGTCCATGAAAGCCAACATGCAACCTTGAGTGCATCCCATCAGAATTTTGAGAATATCTCAGGAACAGTTTGAAGCATTGCACGCTCATGGTAGAAACCCTTATAAGCCTTGGTATGCTATCAAGAACATCATTCATGAAGAAAGCAAAAGTTTATCATTAAAGATGGGGGGTGGGGAAGATCACACTGGATGACAGAGGAAGCTCTGAAACATGTTCTTCATAATAGAGAAGCTAAGGCAAATGGAAGTAATGATGAAGTCAAAGAGCTGAGCAGAAAATTTCTAAGGATAGCTTGAAAAGACAGAGTAAAATAGTTTAATGAAATGTGAAAAGACCTAGAGTTCAAAAAACAAAAAGGAATAACATGTTTATCTTATAATTAAGATATGCTTATCTTAAAATTTAAAAACCTGAAGAAAAAAATCAAGCTTTGAGTTGCAAGATTGAAGATTCTATGGGGAAAAATATTGAATGACGCAGGAAGCATCAAAACAAGGTGTAAAGGATACACAGAGACAATGTACCAAAAAGAACCAGTGAAAATTCAACCATTTCAAGTTGTAGCATTTAATCAATGATGCTGAAACAAGAAGTCTAAGACGCATTGAAGGCATTAGCCAAAAGCAAGGTTCCAAGAATGGATGGACTACCAATAGAAAGGTTTTAACAGATGACGAAGCACTGGAAGCACTCACTCATCTATCCTCTAACAACGTATCAACAACAACATATCTTATACTCCATTTATATTAAGACAGTTGGTAAAGTTATATTACTAATGGAAGGGTTGAAACTTAAATGGGAGTTAAGTATTCTAATGCTACGCCTATTAAAATGTGAACTTATCATAGTTAGCATAGTTCACCCTCAGTATAAAACATTGGCACTCCCTTTGGAAGAAGCAACCTGGTGGCATTTTACAATATGTAAACATATTGTTTACAATATGTAAACAAACATGTTGTTGAACATATGGAACAGAGGAAATTCTATTTCCTCCAATGTGTATGAAATCTACATAAACAACTATTCTTCTCTAGTTAAATATGGCTGAATAGGTTTTCTGAATTTTGACAAATCCTATTAGTAATTCGTAGAGCATAAAGAAAGCTCTCTCAAGGTCTGCTTCTGGTAAACTCATAAAATGACTATGGTGATTTCCCCTATTATATGGAAGCCTGTGGTTTTCCTTTCTTTGCTATATTGTTTTATCCTCAATACATCTTGTAAGGTTTCCTTTCCAGCAACGAAATAAGAAGTCTTTAAAGAAGAAGCACTAAGCCTGAAATCATTCCATAACTAAAAACCAATGTCAGAACTTAAACTGGATTTTCTCTCCAAATGTTAGAGCACATTTGATTCAACGACTCCTATCCAAGAGTATATTAATCCAAAACACTTTAGTTTGCAAAGCTCCTTTGACTTAGTGAAAGTGAGGCAGGTAGAGGCATAATCTCAAGCACTGTGCAAATATAAAATAAAAATAATATTATTAGAGAAAGATGTGTTTAATTTGTCTGTCTATAACCTTAAAACAATCTTGTGAAGTACAGTTTATAAAAATCTGATATGTTCCCTATAATTGTGAAGAAAGATGTCAAAATGAAAGAAAAACATGGATGGAGACAAGGCCATGTAAAACAAAGAAATGTTCTGTCTCTTCTCAGATAGACTAGGGAGAAAAACATCTGATTTGAATGTCTATCATCCTACTTGATCTAATGCTTACTTGAAATAGTACCACCATTGATTACATTTGAAAGCAAAATAGTGGCACATTTTAATATTTCCAAGCTATTAAGTGATAAACTAGAAAGATTAAGATTCTGGTTAGAGACTGCTTGGTTATAAAAAGAAAGGTCAACATGGTCGTCATTTTCTCCTCTCTTATATCTTGGGTATTGATGGGTATTAACTGCTTACCATGAAAAACACAAGGCATGTTTTCCAGAATGATTACCAGAAGTAGGAAGCATAAAACATTTTCCACATCGCTAAAGATTCTGTGACTGTATAAGATATCAAGGGGAAAAGGAAAATCGGCCCCTTTGTCAATTTTCTAAACCCTACATTAATCTGAAGAGAAAAATTCAAGGCAAATGATAACGTTTTAAAATCACACTGATGACGCAAAGGTAGTGGTACTGGTTATGCAAAGGTAGTGCTACCGAGTTACCAAGTTAGGCTATTGGGGGGGGGGGGCTGGGGGGGGTAATCAAGAACGTTATGAATTAACTGTTGTCGGTCATATGACTGCCAGGATCTGACTTCTAAGAAAACGACCTGGACTACATGGCAGCCTTTTCACCACAGGTAAGTGTGTCAGTGCGGGTAGACTAGAGAAACAAATGCATAAACATGCATATGTGTGTAAGAAAGAGGTCTTTATATACAAGAGCAATTGAATATTGAGAAAAGACCCTAGCCCAGTTCAGATCAAGTCCACAAGTTCTATATTAGCCCATATGTCCGATACCAATCTATAACGTTTTCTTCAGACTCATGAAACACATACAATGATACTGAATACAGGAAGATCAGAGGCCAGTGGGTGCAAAGTCATGGGGATCCAGTGGTGGTAGAAGCATATCAGTGCTGGCAGGGGTCTCCACATGGCTCCTCCAGCTCCCAGGGCTTGCGGTCTATCAGCGTAATGGCATCTTTCTTGTCAGTAGAGCATCTCTCAGGGATTGAGCTAAGAGAGATAGTGTCTCCAGCCTCCAAGGAGGAAATATAGGACTTCTCAGAATTCGCAGGAGAAGACCATGCTCACACAGAGGCCACATTGGCTATGATCTGATTGGCAGACTAAACTCCACCCCTTCATTTTTAATCCTCTCAAGTCCCAGATTGACACCAGATTATGTAACTACCACAGAAAGGCAACCCAGGCAGAACTCTGTGGTGAGGTTGAGGTGAAAGAAAAGGCTCAGGATGTGGGAAAACTGTGGGGTGAATAGAATGTATGGGGGGAAAGTATCACATTAGAATGTATTAAAGCACTGCACAAGAATCTCCTGAAGTCTATGGCTAAATAATAAAAGGTGCATGCATGAGTTATTGTCTCTGAGGTCAGGCAAAGAACAGCCATTAGTGAAACAAAGACTGATTACCTGTGGTCTTTGAGTTAAGCTCTGGAATATGCCAACATTTGGGTGACATGCAAGTTCTGATGAGGCTAAAGTGAGAGACCATAATGAACACCTAGAACATTAAGAAAAGAATCTAGAAAGGCTGAGATTTAGGAGTAAGATGAAACTGCCCTGCATCTTAGAAAAGAGATGGCCATGGGAAAGCATTGAGTGAATGGGTGTGCCTGAAGGAGAGAGAGGAAGTCTGTGTGGAATGAAGTTCTAACCACAGGAAGTCAGACAGGGAGTCCAGGACCAAATCATACCTAACCTTTCAGACTGGCACACAGGCATCAACCCAAATTCCAGCAGCATGATATAATTCTCTGTACCCAAAGAATCAGGTCCAGTTGTGGAGGAGGGGCCGCGTGTTCAGAAGCATCTATGGAGTGGATTTTCATTTACCATCAACACTAATTTCAGTTCTGTGAGGTGTGGGGTGGGGATGAACAGGCATCTGACTCGAGTGCTTTCAGGTTGGTCTTGGATGCAAGACAGACAAGTTGGAAAGCAATATAATTCTCAAGAGTGGATGACTTCCTCCTTCGAGATGGTTTTTAATTATAAGCACTCATGAGGTTAAGACAATAGCCTACAGCACCACTTTGCCTTAATCTTACCCATCAGTTCTCCAAATGAAAGTAAATATATTTCCAGAGGAACAGACATTGTTTTGTCTATTGCACACAAAAAAATCTGTGCTTAGCTCAGAATGGTGGAAATTGAATTAAAAGCATATTGAATGTCTTCAATAAACCTACCATAGTGTTTTTGCTGGATACCCAGACTCATTAAATTTTACTGGAAAATATAGAATTACACAATTTAACATAACCTTCAATACTTATTAGGGGGACTATTGAACTGCATGTAGTTTGTGGGTTGACTATTGACCTCCATGTAGCCCGTGGATTGACTATTGAACTCCATGTAGTCTGTGGGTTGAATTGTACCCACCAAAGATACATGCTGTTGAAATCCTAAACCCTAGTATGTAAGAATGTGACTACATTTGGAAATCAGACTTTTACAAATTAAGTAGCTAACCTGGGGCCATCAGAGTAGGTGCTAATTTCTTATGAGATAAAACACAGAGGAAAGTTGGCTAGCTGAAGACAGAGGCAGAGATTGGGGTAATCCTGCCACAAGGCACCACGGTCTAAGGACTGCCCATTTTGCCAGCAGCTAGGATGGAGTAATTGGAGAGATCCTTCCTGAGAGCTCTCAGAAAGAACCCTCACTGCTGACAGTGTTCCTAACTTCTGGCTTCCAGAACTGTGAGAGAATAAATTTCTTGTTTTGTTTTGTTTAAGTCACCCAGTTTGTATTATTTTGGCATTGCAGCCCTACTACATTAATGCATATGTCTTCAAAATGACATTGGCACTATACCCTATTATCTTCCAGAACTGGTCATTTGGGCTTTGGTTCCTATTTAAAAAGAGGTTCTAGTGGTGTAGTGGTTACATGTTGAGCCACTAATCACAAGGTCAGCAATTCAAAACCACTACCTGCTCCTTGGGAGAAAGATGAGGTATTCCACTCCCATAAAGAATTACTGTCTCAGAAACTCACAGGGGCAGTTCTACCCTGTCCTATGTGATCACCATGAGTCAGAATCAACTGGATGACAGTGAATTTGGTTTCTATTTAAGGTTGTACTCCTGTTAGCTTTGCCTGTTTGAGTGAGAGCCAAATTCATTCTTGTAGTTTGTATGTTGGATCCTCCCTCATACCATACATCCAGCCCAATATCAACTTTCAACTTACTTTGTGTCTATCTTCACAATATGCAGAATGCTGCTATTATAAACAAAGTTTTGTTTGTTCTAACCTGTATCACCACACTGATTTCTAAGTTGACCTTCTACTTTCCCTTAATTCCATCTACAACAGTGATAAATTTGCCCTCCTTCAGGGAACATTAGGCAATATCTGGAGACATTTTTGTTGTCGCATCTGAGGGCTGGAAAACATTATATGAGAATCAAGTGGATAGAGTCCAGGTATGCTTCAAATACCCTACAATGCACAAGATAGTCCCTCCCCCAAACAAAGAATTATCAGACCTCAAGTACCAATGATGCCAAGACTAAAAAACCCTTGTGTACAGCTTGTTCTCAACACAGCAGTCAGATTGAGACTGTGGAAAGGTGTGTATTATCAGACCATTCCTCTGCTCATACCTCCAATGGCACTCCAATTATTTAAGAGTCATAGCTCAAACCATTGTAATACTGAGCCACGTGGCACTCCATGTGCTCCTGCTATATCCTTAACTTCCTATCTACTTCCTTTTCTTTTCTGCTGTAGATTTTAAAAACAATTTTATCGGCATATAATCATACAGCTCAATAACTTAAGCACATTAAGGAGAGTTGTGCAATCATCACCACAACCAGTTTTAGAACAATGTCTTAATTGCTGCACTCATCATTATTAGCTCCCCATTTCCATCCAACCTCTCGGCATAGCCCCTAAGAAATCATTATCCACACTAGCTACTCCACTGATTCTTGACATACATGACCTTCCTCTCCTAAGGCCTTTGAATTGGCCATTCGTGATAGGCCAGATCTGTCTAGAAAAACAAATCCTGTTATAATCACCTATCCAGAAGTAATTATATATCAAGAAGTATTCTAGCGCAGGCCAACTCAAGTCTGCAAGTCCAAGGCTTGTCCCTAAGTTCCTCTTCACACTCACATAGCAGCAGACCAGTGACAGAGTGGTAAAACTGGAAGTAGGAAGATCACACACCAATGGGTGCAGAGTGCTGTGGATCCAAAATCTTTGGGAACATGACAGGGTGCCATGTTCTCAGGGTTGGGTGGCACATTTGGGGCTACCCCTCAAGGCAGACAGAGTTCCAGTGGGCAGGAAGGAGGGGGGCAGGGAGCAGGGAGAATGAGAGAGACAGAGAGAGAGAGATTCCCAGGTTCCACACTTATAAGAGAGCCACACGCTTGAGAAGGCATCATTGGGCTGTGAACTGATTGACAGGTTGGGTTACATTCTACACTTTCATACATCTTTAAGTTGACATAAAATCATCTAATCACTATACCTTTCCTCTAGTGAATCATACCCATACTAGCCATATGATCAATGACCATTTCCTATGTTCCCTCCCAAAGTGTGAAAATGTCACCATTTCAATAACACCTGCTCTGAAAAGCCCGGCTACATTTTTCATTATAATTATTGCTTCTAAGCACAATTTAATTGATATATTGTTTTTTTGTCTTTCTAAACTTTAATGCAACTTTCATGAAGGCAAGATTTTTGCCGCGTATTTTTAATTATTTATTGCGTTTTTAATAGATGTGTAAAATTGATGTTGCCAGATCAATACTTTCAAATGAAGAACGTGTGACAGAAAAATGTAAGTGACTTTCTGGAACTTCTAACAACAGTGGATTAATGGCAGAGGCAGTGAAAACTCCAATGCTTCTAATTCACATGCGGATCTGCGATCTTTGAATCACATGCTGCCTTGGCAATGAGGATGGAGAAATGCTAGAGCAAGGCCCTTGCTGCATGGAATTTCAGGTTCATCACCAACCTTTATTTTCCATCCCACTATACCCATCACTAAGCAATGAGGATGGACTGCCTAAACCATCCAACTGTTAAAGAAGCACATTTAAATTGTCTATGAAGAATAGAATATATAAACGTGCTCGCATTACAATATTTTTCACAGAGTAATGAGTGATACAAAATAAAAGGAAAAATGAAAATCTCAAAGAGAACCTACAGTGTATTAAAGCAGAACCAGCATGCAAACGTTGATATGAATTGGAAGCAATATGTGGGTTTCATGGCCGCATCTGTGCTTACTAGCATGAAAGACAAACCCTTATTTATGAATAACAATATTCATTCCTTATCTCTACCCAGTTTTAAAAAATTCCCAATTTGGCACATTAGGCCCCTTTCTCTGCCATCGTGCAGAGATTTGCCGAATCAAACAACTTACGTACAATTAACAAAGACGTTCCCTTAACAGAGAGAGCTTTGTGTTCACGCAGGAATATCCCTGTGTTCTCATCTCTCACAGTGGTTTCCTTTTAACCAGAATCATCTGCCAAAAATAAATAAATAAATAAATATAATGAAATAAACAAGTAAATAGAACAAGGTTGGCGGGAGGGACACTATCTCTGATTGGAATCTATTTTCATCTCATGAAAAATATCTTAATTTTCACTGATATTCCATGCCTGTAGCTGAGGGCCATTAAAACTAATAAAGCTAAATCATTTGTGACAGATCTTAGAAAACAGTTTCTGCAAACCACTGCGTTCTCAAACGCTCATTAGAAATAGTGGTTTTCTTTTCAGAAGATTGCTCACTGAATGCTTAAAACGTGTTCCCTCCAACTTTTGACAAGTTCAACTGGCAATGGAGTGTTTGAAGCAACGGCCTGACATAAAAAAGATGTTGCCGAGCTATATCAAACATGATCTGGAAGGACGCATCAACGCAGAAAGCATTAGGACAGAAGGCAGTTGGAGTAGAGCGAGAATCAACACATTACTTCCTGCCTTCAATGTTTTCTGGCATCAGAATAAACAAGGAATTGGCATTTACTGAATGTAAAATATTCCACAAAACTTAGAGTTAGCAGTTCTGTCTCTTTTTTCGGGAGTCAGATGGTCCTTGGCATGAAAGCACTTGAAATATATTTTTATATTCACCACTAAAATAGGAACAATAGCAAAAGGACAGTCGGATTAATGATAATGCTTACCTGTACCACACACTTTTTATATGGCTTACACTCAAGAAAGGCTCTGTAATAGGCACTGAAACATAATGCCCATGTAATAATTTTAACATTTTAAAATTATTTGTCACCACAATAACTATCATTAACAAGCACTTTCTAAATGCAATTGATTTTTTAATTTAAGATTTCTATTGCTCATATAAGTCTATCAAGGAGGGATAAACAAGCTGGAGGAGAAAACAACAGGACTGACTGTTCCAGGGGGATATGGGAGAGGAAGAGGCAGGGGAAAGGAAATGGGTGTTAACAAACTCAGGGACAAGGGAAAAACAAGTGATCCAAAATAGATGACAAGGAGGGTGTAGGAGGCTTGGCAGGGCTTGATCAAGGGCAATCAAGAGGAATTACTAACCTAAATGAAGGCTGAACATGATAGTAGGACAAGAGGAAAGTAAAAGGAAATAGAAGAAAGAAATAGGAGGCAAAGGGCATTTACAGAGGTCTAAATACAGGCATGTGCATATGTAATATATTTATATATGATGATAGGGAAATATATCTATGTGCATATATTTGTAAATTTAGTATTAATGTAAATTTAGTAAATTTAGTAAACTTAGCAGATGGACATTGGGCCTCCACTCAAGTACTCCCTCAATGCAAGAGCACGTTGTTCTATTAAACTGGAATCCCATGATGCTAACTTTCCCAACATGATCACTGAAGACCAAGTGGGTGGGTGCATAAGCAAATGTGGTAAAGAAAGCTGATGGTGCGGGCTATCAAAAGATACATTGTTTGGGATCTTAAAGGCTTGAAGATAAACAAGTGGTCATCTAACTGAGAAGCAGCAAAGCCCACATGGAAGAAGCACACCAGCTTGTGTGATCATGAGGTGTTGATAGGATCAGGTATCAGGCATCAAGGAACAACAACAAAAAAATCATAACATTGTGAATAGGGGGAGTGCAGAGTGGAGACCCAAAGCCTATCTGTAGGCAACTGGACATCCCCTTACAGAAGGGTCTCAGGGAAGATATGAGCCAGCCAGGGTGCGATGAAACATATAACTTTCCTCTAGTTCTTTAATATTTCCTCCCTCTCCCCCTCCCTCAGACCCCATAATGATCCTAATTCTGCCTTATAAATCCGGCTAGACCAGAGGATGTACATTGGTACAGAAAAGAGCAGGAAACACAGGGAACACCCCTCAGAACCAATAATGAAAGTAGTGATGAAAGTAGAAAGAAGGGGAAGGTGGAGGAGAAGGGGGGAACTAGTCACAATGATCTACATATAACCTCCTCCCCAGGGGATGGCCAACAGAAAAGTGGGTGAAGGGAGACATTGGACAATGTAAGACATGAAAAAATAATAATAATTTATAAATTATCAAGGGTTCATGAGGCAGGGATGGGAAAAATGAGGAGCTGATACCAAGAGCTCAAGTAGAAAGAAAATCTTTTGAGAATGATGATGGCAACAAATGTACAAATGTGCTTGACACAATGGGTGTATATATGGATTGTGATGAGAGTTGTATGAGCCCCCAATAAAATGATTTATTAAAAATTAAAAGAATTCTATTGCTCATATAAGACTTTCAAAAGTAGTTAACCCTAGTTCATTTTACAGAATTAGATACTTTGAGACAGAGTTCTTATTATATTAATAAATAATAATATGTTAATATTAATAACAATATGAATATTGCTAATGAAATAGTACATAAGACATACAGACCCAAAACATATAATTATAAGTTAAATACAAGGCCTTTAGCAATTAAAACCATTCATATAATTAGAACACATATTAAGACATTTTGCTTATGGAAATGTGACCATATGCATTTGAGGAGGAAATGTCGGTCAAGGCTAGAATCCTCACATCTGATGTTGAAGCTTGCAATCTGTCAAGGCAGGTAGTTGGGAAGAAAAGATGTAAAGATGGGGGAGAATATAATTAAGGTTTTACTTATGGACTGAAACTCACAAGTACATGCTGGAACACATACTGGAACCTCTTGGTAGTTCTCGCTGCCTCTGGTCTTAATAAAATGAATGTTCTATTGGAGAAATTACTACCTCTCATCATGGAATTACATACAGAGTATGTACATAGGCACAGAAATCAAACGTGTTTTTCAAGAGTATCAAGGGATGCATGAAAGAGTTGTGGGCACACCTGCAACCTCAAATCAATGACACAAGCTGATAGATAAGCCACAAGATGCATAAATTATAAAAGCAAGTACTCCAATTGTCCAATTATTAAAAAACAAAAAAGAAAATGATCCGTTCATCATTGGTTGGTGGAGCCTGCTGAGGTGATTTCCACTCATAGTCACCCCACGTGACAGAGATTACAATCATCATGGGAGCAGATTCCCACTGGGTGGTTCAAAGTGATTCAAACAGCTTACCAACTTCCAAAGAGCAGCCGAGCACTTAACTATTTGCAACACCAGGGCTCCTTGCTGCTGCACCTATGCTTTCCAAACTTTATGCAAAAACGTCTCCTATGGTGTACCCTAACTGCAAACACACAGAGAAGGAAGTTTTCAGAAACCATGCTGCCAGGCTGGTTGACAGATTACAAAGCTGCCACTTCTTGTCATTAAGCACACACATACATGCCTGCATATTGATATCAAAAGATAGAGCACTCCTAACTATAGCAGTTCTCGTTGTTGTACCTTATTATGTAACTGGTTACAAAGTCATCAACAGTCTCATTTTTAACGAACCATCACATCAGAATTTGGGGGTTAGAAAAATTTAAAAAACCCCTTTGAATTGTCTTAAATTTTCGTTGTTGGCAATCCAGGGCCTTCAAAAACCTTCATGTCAAAATTTCCACAGGCATTGGTATTCGAGGATGAAGTCTAATGCTTTAAACCCCACGGCATCACAGTAGCCTAGACTGAGAATTGTTAATGCGGATTCAAATTATAAATCTTAAATGAGAGAGCATATTATATCTACTTCCCCAGAGTTATTTGGCATAAAACATATACTCACTAAAAATTAGCGACTGTTTATACAGGAAACCTGGGTGGTGCAATGGTTCAGAGCTCAGTTACTTTCCAGATGTTTGCTTCAGACCTGGCTAGCAGTCCAGGGGAAGAAGAGCTGGGGCCATGCTTCTATAAAGATTATAGCCTGGAGAACCCCAGGGCCATTTTGACCATATCACATAGGTCTGCTCTGGGGAAAAAGAAATCCAAATCGACAGCACCTAACCACTACAACTTTCTGCACTGCTAATATGTAACTCTGGTCTCTCAATTCTAATTTCATGAGTGCTAACCATCTTAAAAAAAAAATCACAACTTGGCTTCCTTACCTCTTCCTTATCTCCTTACCTCATGGGAACAGTCACATCCTGCTGGTTGACTTCACTCACTGAACTTGTTTGATTATGCAAAGCAAAGAGAAATAATCTATTTGAAAGGACATGGCAAAGTGAGTCACATTCTAAATGGAAAAGCATTATAATGATCATATTGTGCTTGTTTCAAAGTTAATTTGATAAAAAAATTTGAAGACCATCTGCACCTCATCAACAGATAGATATTTCCCTTTTTAAATCTTTTGAAATGATGCTGAAAGAAGATAAAAAGGCAGTTTTCATTCTTACCTTTGTCAGGGAAATGGGGACAAATGATGGGAGCACAATGGCTTTACTCTGTAAGGCAGCGGATGGATATGGACAATGAGCACTTGCACGTGTGGATTAGAGGCGAAGGCTGAAAGAACAGATGCTTGATGTTTCCATAGACCTCTCTCTCGTTTGCATCTTTTTCATTCTGTCCAAGCTTCCTGGATGAATGAGATGTCTTCATCTGCTAGCTACACTGAGAACACTTTTTATAGAGTCACCAAAAGGAAAGGGTGTAAAGGCACATTGGCCAAGCCTCAAATATCTGACCCGTTGCTCAAGTATCCATGTGATCTTGGCGGGCTTATGCATGGAATTTGATTATCTACACTGTTCATTCTATGAAAAGTGATCATTAAAGAGAGACAGGTATCTTCCTGCATATCTGGCATGATGGGTAGTTACTGAAGCAGGCAAACATGAACTTGTGAGTGTAGTGGAAAGGCAATTCCATTTAATGTCGAATGGTTAAGTCCAATGAAAAGAATGACAACAATTATTAAGAAATAATAGCTTATTTAATAAAATTTTTGGCACTGATAGAAACGTGTTCTCCTGTCAAAATGTTTGTAATTTTGTAACTTACTATTGGAAAATAAGTTTTATTCTCCAGGAAGTAATTAACATGACAAATCAAGAATTTGTTCTAGGTGGATTTCTATGTGTTGGATACAGACAAATGATGTTAGACATTCTGGGGAGGAGTAGAAATGTAGTAAATCTAGGGTAAGGAAACTAGGGTGAGTTTATTAGCTTTGCTACTATAATGGGTCTTTGCATTTCCTAAATTTGAAGTAGTGAGCATACACGAACCCTTATAATTATGCAATGCATTATCTTTGAAAGTTTGTATCTGTGGGCTACTTATAGGATTACAGAAGAGCCCTGTTGGCATAGTGGTTACTCATTAGGCTGTTAACTGCAAGGTCAGCAGTCTGGAACCACCAGCTGCTCTATGGGAGAAACACAGGGCTTTCTATTGCTGTACAGAGTTACAGTCTTGGAAACTCACAGGAGTGTTTCTCCTCTGTCCTACAGGGTTGGGATGCATTGGAATCCATGTGATGGTGATGAGGTTTATAAGAGTACAAAACCCTTTTTAAATTTTAGTTCTGTGAATACCAAGAAAATATATTGTCACTGTTATTGTTATGTGTCATTCATTCAGTTCTGATTCACAGTAACATATGTACAATAGAAGAAAACATTTCCTTGCCATGCTTCACCCTCATAATTATTATGGTAGAGTTCATTGTCGAATCCACTGTGTCAATATACCTATTGAGAGTCATCTTCTCTTTCACGCTTCATTTCACCAAGCATGATGTTCTTTCCCAGGGTCTGGTCTTTCCTGTTAACATGTCCAAAGTTCATGAGATGAACTCTCA
The DNA here is from genome assembly GCF_000313985.2 of Echinops telfairi. NCBI lineage: Eukaryota > Metazoa > Chordata > Mammalia > Afrosoricida > Tenrecidae > Echinops > Echinops telfairi. The sequence goes on from NW_022111310.1 coordinate 22,189,080, forward strand.
CCATCCTCTCATCCTAGGAGCATTCTGGTTGGAATTTTCCCAGGATAGATTTTCTTTGTCTTTTGGTGGTCCATTGGTACTTTCGACATTCTCAAATAGCACCATTAATCAATTCTTCTCCAGTCTTAGTTATTCAATGTCCAACTTTTCTATGAATATGGAGCAAATGAAAATATCAAGACTTGGGTCAGGTACGCCAGAGTCCTCAAAGTAAAACCCTCACTTTTGAGTACTTCAAAGGAGTCTTGCACAGCAGGTTTACCTAATGTAAAGCATCTTTTGGTCTCTTGACTGCTGCTTCCCTCAGCATTGATTGTGGATCCAGGCAAGATGAAGGCCTTGACAATTTTAACATTTTCTACATATATCGTGATGATTGGTCCAGTTGTTAGGATTTTGTTTTACTTTCCATTAATCCGTATTGAACACTGCAATTCTTGATTTTCATCAGCAAGTGTTTCAAGATCTCATTTTCAGCAAGCAAGATTGTATCATGTACATAACGAAGGTTGTTAATTAGCTTTCCTCCCATCTTGAGGCCACATTTTCCTTCTTCTAGTCCAGACTCTTGGACTATTTGCTTAGTGTAACGATTGAATAAATAAGGTCAGAGGATATAATGATTATGTGACTTTCCTAATTGGAAATCTCCAGTGTTCTCTTATTCACTTTGAAAAGCTATCTCTTAGTCCATGTCCAAGTTACACATAAGCAAAATGAGGTGTTCTGGAATTTCTATTCTTCTCAAAACTCTCTATAGTTTGTAATGATCCAAACAGGCAAATGCCATTGAATAGTCAATAAAACAAGTAAATATATTTCTGGTATTCTCTGCTTTCAGCCAAGATCCACTTAATATTTGCCATCATATCCCTTGCTTTCAATCTTCTTCTGAATGCAGCTTAAATTTCTGACAGTTCCCTCTTAAGACACTGGTACAACTATTGTTGAATCATCTTCATAAAAAATTACTCGTATAAGATATTAATATTATCCGATGATTTCCATAATCCGTTGAGTCACTTTTCTTTGGAATGGTTACAAATGTGGATCTCTTCTAGTCCCTTGGCCAGTAAGCTGTTTTCCCAATTTCTTAGTATAAGTGACTGAATGCTTTCAGCTTCATTTGTATGACCAACCCCATATTTTCCAACCACTGTTCCTTCCTATATTTTCCAAATTTTTATTCCAATAAATGAGTTATTACTGAATCTTGAGTGCATATTTGATCGATTTTAGACTGAAAATGTTGGTAGAATTCTTCGAGTTCTCATCGCTAACTTTAGGGTTTGGTACACGCATTTTAATAATAGTTGTATTAACTATATTTCTTGTATATATATATTCCTATCTGTGTTAGTCTGGGTACTTTAGAGAAAGAAAATCCACAGAAACTCATATGTATAAGAGAGAGTTTTATATAAAGGGTAAGTTCACATCAAGAAAACATCCCAACCCAGTGCTGCCCAAGCCCACAAGTCCAACATTAGCCCATATGTGCAACACCAATCCACAAAGTCCTCCTCCATCCCACAAAGCACACTGAATGATGCGGACTGCGGGAGGAAAGCCAAATCAGTGAATGTGTAAGCATTTCAGCACTGGCAGGGGTCTCCATGTGGCTGCTCCAGCACCCAGGGCTGCATCAGGGTAGGTCCAGGTGGCTTCTCCTCAGGGATGTCTTGCAGGAAGTGAGCCTTGCCAGCTGAAGCAGGGACCTGGTTAAGGCAGCTACACCCTGGTCTGAGCATCAGAAAGCAAGAGACCCGAGAACTAGAAAGGCGAGGTTCACTGAGCCATTTATCTCTCCGCTCTTCAGTTAGCCATCCACATATGTTTATTGGCCAGGTGGGCACAATAAACTTTAACTATCTCACTGTCAAAGACAGCATTGTAATTCAAAATATATCTTGAAACTTCCTTTGGACAATGAATGCCACAGCATTCTTCTTGAAATTTATCATTCCTGTCATATTAAGCCATATGGTTTTCTAATTCAGAATAGTCAATACCAGTCCATTTCAGCTAACCAATGCCTAAGATATTGATCTTTATGCATTTTATTTCAGTTTTGAAGATTTATTTTCCTAGATTCATACTTCATGCATTCCAAGTTCCAATTATTTGCAGCTGTTTCCTCTCATTTTGAGTCTTGCTCCATCGGCAAATGTAAGTTCTAAAAACTTTACTATATCAGTGTCATTATGATCAATGCTATTTTGAAAAGGCAGCTCTTACACAGTCTTTTTTTTTTTTTTTAAGTGGTTTCCAACAGGTGAGGCTCATCTTTTTGGCACCATCAATGTTCTATTGCTATTTGTGAGGTTTTCAGTGTATGACGATATTCTGAAACCATCCATAGGTTTGCAATACCTAATTTCTTCAAAGGGGGCAGTGTATTCCTGTTTTAGAGTCTGTTTTCCGTCTGGCCAAACCAAACCAAACTTATGTATTAAGTCCATGCTGACTCATAGCCAACCTATAGGACAGGGTAGAACCGCCCCTGTGAGTTTCTAAGACGGCTATTATTTATGGGAGTCAAAATCCCCATCTTTCTTTCTCAGAGCAGCTGATGGTTTTAAATAGCTGATCTTGTGGATTAAAGTCCAATGAGTAACCACAAGGCCACCAAGACTCCTTCTGGGTCTGACAGTTCTGCTGAAACCTATACACCTTGGGTGCTCTGGCGGTATTTGAAATACCAGTGGATAGCTTCCAGATCACAGCAAGCCATCATATAAAAAACTGACAGATAAGGGTTGGAGAACCAAAATCTCTGAAGGAGAAAAATATGGTCAAACGTGTCCACACACATTCTTTCATTTATTTATTTTTAAGTCTTTAGTGAGGTAAAAATGATATACCATAAGTTTCACACGATATTAGTATAATACTCAATGGCTTTTGTAAATTTACACAGTTGCATAGAATGATCACAATCTCATTTTAGAAAGTTTCCATTAGCAATTTCCCCTTCATATTGCAGTCAGTCCCATTCCAGAAAATCACTAACATACTTTCTGCCACTATAGATTTTCCTTGTCAAAACATGCTATATAAATATGTTCTATGAACATGCAAAGTATCTGATGTTTGTGTCTTGCATAATTTTCTTAGGGTTATATTTTAGTTTTAATTAATGTATGTAATAATGAAGTTGTAAAAAATAATATATACTTGGTTTGCAATTTTTACATGTGCAACTCAGTGACAAAATATACATACTTTACATTATGTCATCATGCTTACCACCTTTACCTATATTATTTCACCAGTTAGCTTATAGCCTCTGCCCCTTAAAGTTCTCATTGTGTTTTATGGTCACTGTTGTCAATTTTATCTCATGTAGATAAGGCTTTAAAACAGCACAATGGTCAAGATAAACATACCTTATTAACTGAGTTAAACTATTACTTGCAATATTGAGAGATTATATGAGCAAAATATTGAATGTTGCAAGTATCAAAGAATCTGGAAAGAATACACAGTCACTGTAATAAACAGACAAAGTCAATATACAACCATTTCAGGAGGTTTCATAAGAGGAGGTACCCCACCAAAAATCAGAATTGCGGCGGGCAGAGTGGAGTTTTCATAGTACACATTTTTCCCATTGGGCATGCATTGAGCAACTCATTCTGAGTTAGTGCATGCAGTGGTGTCGCCTAGGAAGGTTCCCTCTGGTCAGAGTGAATTTTTTCGTAAAATAAGTTTAATTTGAATCTCGTTTTTAGTGATGGCCAATTTAAGACAACAGTTTGTGGCTGTGAAATTTTGTTTTCTGCTCAGGAAAAATGCTGCAGAAACTGTTGTGATATTGAACACAGCTTACAAAGACAGTGCTATGGGAAAAACCTCAAGTGTACAAGAGGTTTTCTTGTTTCAAAAAAGGCAAAATGTCTACTGATGACAAATCTTATTCTGGACGTCCATCAACTTCCTGAATGGACAAAAATGTCTACTTGTAGGGCATTTGGAATTCATCCCACCAGATCAGACTGTTAATCAAGCATTCTATTTAGAGGTTCTGAAAAGATTGTATAACAATATGTGACAAAAAAAGGCCTGATTTGTGGCAGATGGGGCATTTGTTTTGCTACCATGATAAAATACCTGCTCATGCAGCCATCTCAGTGCACCAATTTTTGACAAAAAAATAGCATGCCTTTCTTGCCCCCATGTACCTTACTCACCCGACCTTGCTTCGTGCAGCTTCTTTTTGTTTCTACAAATGAACAGGGACATGAAAGGACAGTGATTTGATGACATAGAAGAGGGGAATAAAAAAACAAAGGAGGTGCTGTCAGCCATCCAAACAGATGAGTTTGAAAAATGTTTCTAAGAATGGAATCACAGATTTGACAGATGTATTAAGTGTAATGGAGAGTACTTTGAAGATGATAACGTTGTTTTGTAAAAAAAAAAAAAAAAAATTAAATGCATAGCTTTGAAAACATTCCAGTAGTTTTTGGGTATCTCCACATATGAACAAGAATTAATGGTAATGAAGGAAGGATTTCAATCTGCACTAAGAGCATTAGCCAAAAACAAGGCTCTAGAAATTGATGCAATCCCAATTGAAATGTTTCAACAAGTTGATGATGCACTGGACACACTTAATTGTCTATGCTGGGAAATTTGGAAGACAGCTACTTGGCCTCCTGACTGGAAGAGATTCATATTTACAGCCATTCCAAAGAAAGGGGGTCCAACAGAATGCTGAAATTATAGAACAATATCATTGATAATCACATGCAAATAAGATTTTGCTGAAAATAATCCAACAACGGCTGTAGAAGTAGCTTGTCAGAGTTCACCTAGTGCTAAGCTCTTGAACCTATTCTGAATCCCCTATACCTGCTACCCAGGCATTGTGAAATCTGGTGGTAAGGCATCACAGAAAACTAGGGTAAGATTGCAGTGGGATCATAAGACAAGATTTCAATATATAAAAAGTATTAGGGCTTTCATGGATGTTAGGAAAACTAAGAATTCATCCATCTTACTAAATATTATTATTAAAAGATAAAAGAGGAATTGATATATTAATTTTTTTAATGCTGTTTTCTCAAATTTTATAAATTTGAAGAAACTTCTGAAAATGTATACAAAACCAGAAAGTAGGACAATTGGGACGTTATAAAAAGAAAAGGAATCTAATCACTATCTTTTCTTGTCAGTCAGTCATAGAAATACATGGTTCAGCAAAGTATTATAAAAGATAACAAGAATTGGGACATATTCTACCGCTTCAATGATCACAGAGCTATGAACCATAGTGGGCTGGATCTACAGAGACTAAATTTTTCAAGGTAAACTTGATTACTTTTTTGATAGAATTATAGGATTAGTTGTCAGCATGAATTGTGTTGATGCAATATATCTCTATTTTCTGTTAAAGAAAGCATACCCATTGGGAAAACATATATTAAAAATAAATTTGGTTTGCTCGACTATGAACCCTGTCAAATGGGAAAAAAAACCAGACATGGGTCATGAATTAAAAATGAGTAAGAACAAACAGGAAGAGAGAAAGAGAATGGAGAAAGGTAGAAAAGAGGAGAGAGAAAGCCCAGAAATGGAATAATGAATAGGAAAATGTATTGTACCGAGACAGTGTACTCTGTGCTGAAGTATTCTTACTACCTGTGTTAGCCTGGATTGCCTAAAGAGACTGATCCAGAGACACTCATATGTATGTAAGAGAGACCTTTGCACCAAAGGTAATTATGCATCAATAAAACATCCCAGTCCAGCCCAGATCAAGTTTATAAGTCTAATATTAGCCCAGGAATTCCTCTTCAGACTCACGCAGCACATGCAATGATGCTGAATGTAGAAAGACCACTGGCCGCCCAGTGGGTGGTAAGTACTGTGGATTCAATGGCACTGGACGCACCTCAAGGGCTGTGGATGCCATCACTGTGGCTCCATGTGCCTTGTCCATAGGAATGTGAAGGAGTGAGAGAGGAGAGAGTGACAGAGAGAGAGAGAGAGAGAAAGAGAGAGAGAGAGATATGCCTCTTTTAATGATAGAATCAAGAGAGAGGAAGTTCCCAGAATCTTCATGAAAGGGATCATCACTCTGTGAACTGATTGACAGGCTAGATTTCACCCATTCATTCTTTTATCAAGTTGACATGAAATGGTGTAACCACCACACTACCTCTTCATAGAAATGCAATTTTTGATGAATTTGTGATTTAAAATATACACCCTTCAGACCTATGCTAGAACAAGAGACCTTAAGACACAGATCTCTATGACAGCCTCTATGCTCAGTGGGGTGTACACCACACAGGTTAAGTGGACAAGTACTCCACACAATCTTCAGATAACTTGTGAAAGGCAGCCAGTAGGTCTAATAACAAAATGATTAAATTTAGCAGAACTAAAAGAATGCTTTTAGTTCTAATGTCTTTTTGTTTTTCTCATAAAGAGGTTGAACCTAATTTTTTTTCTATTTGAATATTAGATGTCCTTGATAATAGAATGTCATGAAAGTAGTGTGGTGTGAATTCTGACTCCAGGTTTCAGAAGTTAATAGCATTGACCTCGTTCTCTTCCATAAGGTATGTTCCTCAGGAGACATGAGTCTTGTGTGGGAAATATGGATACCCAGAGACTACCACGCTAGAGAGATCACATAAAACACAGGTACATTAGCAACCTCAGCTATTGCAGTCCCCAACTGATCGAGTATATCTAGCCCAGGATCCTGATATGTGAGAGAAGTCTTAGGGATGACTGCCATGATCATGAGGAGTTGATGGGATCAGCTATCAGTCATCAAAGACCCAACACAAAATAGCAGATCATTGTGAATGAGGGGCAGTGCAGAGTAGAGTCTCAAAGCCCTCTGTAAACCATTGGACATCCCATCACAGAAGGGTCACAGGGAAGAGATTAGCCAGTCAGGGTGCAGTATAGCACTGATGAAACATATAACTTTCCTCTAGTCCTTTAATGCTTCCTGCTCCCCACTGTCAGGACCCCAATCATGTTCACTGGTACAGAGAAAAGCTTGAAACACAGGGAATCCAGGACAGATAAACCCCTCAGGACTAATAATGAGAGTGGCGGTACCAGGAGGGGAAGGGGGAGGTGGGGGGGATAAAGGGAGAACCAATCACAATGATTTACATATAATTCCCCTCCCAGGGGGATGGACAACAGAAAAGTGGGTGAAAGGAGACATTGTAAGTTTAAGACATGAAAAAACAACAATAATTTATATCAAAGGTTCATAAGAGAGGGAGTGTGGGGGAGGGAGGAGAAAAATGAGAAGCTGATACCAAGGGCTCAAGTAGAAAGAACATTTTCTGAAAATGATAATGGCGACATTTGTACAAATGTGATGGACACAATAGATGGATGTATGAGTTGTGATAAGAGCTCTACAAACCCCCAATAAAATGACAAATAATGAAAAAAAAGGAGATGCCTGCCAATGCCTGCTCTTAACTGCATGTCTTAGAACCATCTACTGAAGTCCAGTCAACCCCCAACACCATGCAAGAGAATAATAAATGCTTTTGTTTTATGTCCCTGAGCTTAGGGTTACTGGCCAAGAAGCAATAGCTTACTGATACATGTGCCAAGTGATTATGGGCAGTTTTCATAAAATGCACATTCATATTATAATGACTGCCACATAAGTTGTGAGCATCGAGATAATGTACTAAAACTCACAGAATAGTGCCTAGCTTGCCATTTATTTTTACATAAGAAGACATTGGCAGCCTCATTTCCATGTGTCCAAACGCTAACTCATCTCAGATGCTTCCAAGTAGAATTAATGTATCTTGTCCATTTTCCTAAGGGATATTATTTATATTCAGTAATGAAACTTATTGCAGCTTTGAAAAGATATATACAAACTTCTAACAACAATACTATGATCAGAGATTTTTATTTTTATTTTTTGTTCTAGCCATTCTTCCCTTTTAGAGTGTTCTGAGATATGTGATAGACAGATGAGACAAAGCAAGAATAAATTTAAAAATCCTTTTCTTGGTCTACTGGTACTAAATAATCTCTAGTGCAGGTTAAACTACAGTCAACCAAAATTAAAACCACTGCCATTAAGTTGATTTCAATTTACAGTGAACCTCTTGGGAACAATAGAACTGTCCCAAATTATTTCTGTAGTGTTTACAGAACTGACTGGCACATCGTCCTCCCAGGGAGGGCCAAGTAGGTTTGAACCTTGACTTTTCAGGTAATAGTCTAGCCCTTAACCACTGTCCTACAAAAGCTCCTTAATTCATATTAAAGGCCCAAACTAACATGATAAAGGAAAACTGATAATCTCCACTTAAGGAGCATAAACATATTTGATAATAAAGCTTAGTCAAATGAATTACCTAGGTTCATAGTAAGCAGATTGAGTACCAACTTCTTCCCTCAAAAAACACGCCCACTGTCACCTCAGCCCCATCTCCCACACCCAGGAAATAAGCCCCGCCACTCTTAGAAGCTTAAGTGTGGTTTTTCTTAACTCTAGTCCTGGAACACTTCTTTTTTCTGGTTTCCTTTTTCTTGATAAACCAGCTTAAACAAGTCCTGCTTGTAAGTGCCTCCTTCCCATCAACCCTCTGTAATCAGGCCTCATTTTATCTTTTGTGTTCCAGATCTTATCTCTTAGCAGTTTAAAAACATTGAATACGGTTGTTTATTGAATCTGCATGAGAAGAGTAAGGACTGATGTATCACTTATGCAAACACATGCCACTGATGCCGCCTGTAATGTAGCAGTGTTCCGGGGATAGCGCATTTCCATTTCTGCCACTCTGCATATTTCCCTTGGGGCCAGCCAGAAAACTCTGCTGTCTTTCAGTATATGATAGACCTGGATTCTATTTCGGGTGCATAAAAATAAGAAATGCTCTCCTGGGATTTGTTTATGCCATTACTGTGCTAGACTCTAAAAGGGAAATGACACTTGATATCCATCCCTTACAGACATCAGGGGAATTTATTTTTCAGGGGCAAACACCCTAGCTATGGGAAGTGATTATATCCAGATACAAATGTCGTTAAAAGGAAATTTATCTAGTAGACTACATTCCAAAACCCATTCCCCGGCTTCCTGTTCCCTCTAGAGAAGTAGTGCTTTAACCAGGAGCGGGGGTCTGTGAGTGGCAATGCCTCTTGTGGCTGCCATCAATATACTCTTTCTTCCAACCTTGGCCCATAGTCTAGTCCCATGCTTGATCAGTTTTCATGGTCACACCATTCAGTGGGGTGATTTGTTCAGATAAAATGGAAAATTGAAATAGAACTGTTTCTGGATACAGCATCGTCCATTTTTTCTATTTTGTCAAAATGCCCTGGCTGTTCATTTTTTCATGGCCATGAGTTGAAATAAATTAAACTTCCCAGCGGCGAAAGTTCTCTGAGATCAAATTGGAATATATTGATTAGCTCTTTGAGGGCTGATAGATTGGAGGTTCTTGCTTTATAAACACATTTACAAACACGCCTTAAGAAACAGTTGCTTTAGCCCCAGGTAGACTGATTGTGTTTATTTAAAACGGTAGAAAAAGGTGTACCAGCAACCACTGATTTTAACCTATCCGTGTTTTCATCCTGGATCAATGGTGACAAGTGAAGTGTTGTTCCCTTTGGTGACTTCTGAGACCAGCTCAAGTCTGGCCTGTCCAATGATGTGTCAAGTAATATATCAAAGTCTCAGGAATAACTCGACTTGTCATAGGATGCTAGAATATTAGGACCAGAAGGGATGAAGTCATGATGTCCTACATCTTGTGAGCCAATTCTGCAACAGCTTAATTTAAAGGATCTTAGACATTTTCTATTGCAAGGCTTAAATGTCCTAACTGCCCCCAGTATGTAACACTGAGTCAAAGCAGATCTAATAGGCAGTGTCAGAAGTGGAGGGCACTGGCTGAAAAGGGCACCCACTCAATTGTGGAGTGGAATTTTCACGGAGGAATTTAGGGTTACCAATGCCAGATAGTCCGGTTGAACGAGCAAACAAACCAGACAGAAATGCTGATATTACATGACATCTTGTAAGTTTTTAATTATAGGCAACTAATTCTATTTCTTTCAACAAGAAATGATTCTATTTCTTTAAACAAAACAAGCAAGCTAACCAACAAATAAAAAAAAATCTGCCACTATACAATTCATAATTGTAGACTGAACTTCCTCTAGGAGCCTGAATTCTAGTGCACAAGATATCAGCTTGAGTCTCATAATGATCTTATGCTGATGAGACAAGGGAGTTTCAGAAAAGCGAATGAGATATAACAAATTTCACCGAAGAGACAAAAGTCACACATTTCTTTATTAACATGGGGCACATGCTACCTCTCCATAGATGACATCTGGGAATTACAATCCTGTAGTACACTAGTGGTGATTGGGTGGAATTATAAAATCTTGGGACTAGGATATAATGTAACCAGGCACCAAACATAACTGACAAGAGGTGAGATCCCAGTCTTTGAAGTGACTATTCCAATATCACACTAAGAGTGAGTAAAGCAGAGGCTGGCCTGGTTTAGTGCTGTATATCCTGCATGCTTCTTAAGGAACGTCAGTATTTTAAAATCTTTTTATTGGGGGAATCTTACACCTCTTATCACAATCCATACATCCACCCGTTGTGTCAAGCACATTTGTACATATGTTGCCATCATCATTTTCGAAACACTTTCTTTCTACTTGAGCCCTTGGTATCTGCTCCTCATTTCCACGCTCCCTCTCTTATGAACCCTTGATAATTTATAAATTATTATTATTTTTTTCATGCCTTACACTGACCGATGTCTCCCTTTACCCACTTTCCTGTTGTCCGACCCCCTAAGAGGAAGTTATATGGTATTGCTACTCTCATTATCAGTCCTGAGGGGTTTATTTATCCTGGATTCCCTGTGAGGAATAATGACTGAAATTTCCTCAGAAATGAAGCAACATCTTTTCAAGTAACTACTTAGGAAAGTATGATTGCTGTAACATAAATATTTTATTTACAATCAATAAAGCCAAACCAACATTACACTTGACTTAAACAAATGGGATCTTTTTTCTTTATTTCAATAACAAGATGTCTGGAAATAGATGGTGTTAGCATCCACTCAATGTCTCAGTAGGATCAGGGCTGGTATCTCTGATAATCTTAGTCTTGGCCTCAGGGCTACAGATGGGCACTAGTGATTTAGGCATCACAAAAATCATTCCCTTACTAATGGATGGTGTCCTTGTAGAATGAACCTTTTCAAATGTACAAAATAAGCCTTTTCAAGGAGCCTTTATAACAAATATCTGCCTATGTCTCTGACCCTGAGTCACATGATCAAACCTTGCTTCGAGAATGTTAAGAAAGTGAGTATTGTGTCTGCAGCGGAAGCTGAGAGTTAATAGGAGGTTTGACCGTAGGAGTTGAGATAAGTCAAACTCCCTTATCTTCTGTAGGGGGAATCTTTGCGGTTTAGGAATGTTGATAATCAGGTGTGAAATAAGAAAGTTTTGGGTGTTCACTTCACATTATAACCAGAATGTTCCATTTCTGTGAGAACTCAGAGTACTAAAGGTTGATTGTACAGCTCTCTGATCTCTTGGACTGTGTCCTCTCAGGCTATCGTGTAAGTACTTGCTACATCATCTTTGGCTCAGCCCTACTGAGCTGCTTGCTCCCTTCAGTGAAACATATCCCTTCTAACTACTTAGAGATGGTTATTGGATTCACAGAAGAGAGAATTATGAAGCACATCGGGAACACTTGGAATGGAGATGGGATTCTGCTCAGATTCTATTAGAGCTGGAAACATGCTGGAAATCAAAGGGAAATGGATGTAATGTATTCCAGCATTGTTCGGTATAGCATCATGTTTTATGCAAGCAGAGGCAGCCAGGGCATGCAGTGTGAGAACGCTGCTACACGCACGGAAACAAACAATAAAACAGTGAGTGGGCAATGGGCAGAAAATAAACCTTGGCTTTTATGGGAAGCATTCACAAACTTCATCCTATACCAAGGCCTTCTAGTCTATCTTGGTAAGGAAAGGTTTTCTTTCTTTCTTTCTTTTCTTTTTTAAAGCTTGTATGACATATTTTCTGTTGTTTACTCAGATGGATTTGAAGCACTAAGCACCAACCTTCTTTAAGAACCAATGCTATATGATCTAACCAAATGGGACAGCCTTGAATAAATGAATGGGTAGTAATACAGTGCAGAAGAAGATGGAATGGTCCTATAGTCAGCTCCGTTAGATGAAAGCACTGTAACTCAGCAACAGCAACAAAAACAAAATAAAATAAAGGGGAGCCTCATAAGCCTGGGATATTTCCAACTAAAAGGAGATAGACTTGAGTTGAGGAACCTAAAAGCGGATTCTATTGCCTTTGCATTAATTCTAACGCGTAGCAATCCTATAGAACAGAGGAGAATTTCTCCAGAGGGTTTCCAAGGCTGTACGTTTTACTGACGTAGCGTGTCACGTCTTTTTCCTGTTGAGTGACTAATTGGTTTGAACCATTTGATCTTTTGGTTAGCAGCTGAGTGCTTAGCCACTGTTCCTCCAAACCAAGCCAAACTCACTGTCAGCGAGTCAATGCTGATGCATACGGATGCCCTGTGCATTTCTGAGACTCTAACTCTTTATGGGAGTGGAACCCCAGTCTTTCTCTCACAGAGCTGCTGGTCGTTTCCAATTGCAGACCATGTGGATCACAGCGGGACTCCTTATTTTTTGTCAGAAGAAACAGATTTATTTTGGGGGAAAGCTCTACAGATATTATAACAATCTTTAATTTATTTAAATCAAGCATGGTTGTACAATTATTGCTACCATCATTTTTAAACATCTTCTTTCTTCTTGTACTCTTTGGTATCAGCTCCCCCTTATCCCCGCCTTCCCTCATCCTATTTACCTTGTTATAATATTAAATATTATTATAATTGTTATTCTTTTTTCCCCCAGTAGAAATGATGATATATAGCTCCACTCGAGGGGAATGAATAACCGAATGGCAGGTGAACAGATACATTGGATGGTGTAAGATTCAGGACTCCTTTAAAGATCCCTGGTGGCATAGTGGGTTATGAGTTGGGCTGCAAAGGTCAAAGTCAGCAATTCCAAACTACCAGGCACTCCGTGGAAGAAAGATGAGAATATGCGCTCTTGGAAGGAGTTACAGTCTCAGAAAACCCCAGGGGCAGTTCTAAGGATAGAACTGTAGTGTCACTATGAGACAGAATTGACTCAATGTCAGTGAGTTGGTTTGGTTGTCTTCAATAGATTCCAACTTCTTATTATCTGTCACCTAGCCAGTTTTGATTCCTGTTGACTCCACATGTTGCAGTGTAAAACCATGTCCCATGGCATTTTCAATGGTTGTGACCTTTGAGAAACAACATTTTAGGCCTTTCTTCTGAGTGTGTTTGAACCCAGACTTTCAGTTGGTAGTTGAGCACTTAACCATTATACCACCTAAGTATCAAGGACAAGTTCTGGTGCTGTAGTGGCTAAGAATTGGCATATGTGTTAGACGGGTTTGCCTAGAGAAACAAACCAGAGACTCTCATATCTCTATAAGAAGGAATTTCAGATTAAGAAGCAATTTCATGTCAAGAAGGCATATCAGGCCAGTCCAACTCCAGACCAAAAATCCCATGCTAGCCAGAGCTCTCATTAGACTTGTGTGGCTGCACGTGGATGATGCCAAGAGATGAAGTGAGGTACAGGGAGATCAAAGGCCAGTGGGTGCAGAATCCAGTGGATCCAAACAGTGGAAACATGGCAGGGTGCCAACAATAGTCAACTCTCAGGGTTGGCAGCACACACGGGGCTGCCCCTGCTGGAAGATACATAGTCCTAGAAAGCAGGAAGGCTATGGGGCAAAAATAAAAGGGAAGTTCTCGCTCTGTCTCTCTTGTAAAAAAGGCCACACCCCAAGGAGGCATCATCAGTAGATGACCTGATTGATAGGTTGGACTCCACTCCTACACTTGCATATAAATTCAAGTTGACATAAAATCTAACTACCACAAGATGCTAACCATTAGATTGGTTCTTCCACCCTACTCGCTGCTCAGAGAGAGATAGACTAGACTTTCTGCTTCTATGGGGCAGTTGAGCTCTATCCTGTACGTCAAAGTCAACTCAATGATGTTGTGTTTGTTTTTTGAAGGTTTTGTTTTAAGGGTCAAGACAATTGTGAAGACAAGTATTAACACTTGCAGAAGTCAGAGGGTCTATACTTTGGAGAAATTGTAGAGCCAAGGATTTCCTCTGTGAATACATCCCTTGTGGTAGTTAAAGATTATGTGTCAACGAGGCTGGGCCAGGACTCTCAATGGTTTGGCGGTTAAGACCTAGTAATACCTCATAATAAGATATCCTTTGGAGAGTGGCCCACTTCCAATAATAGTGGACAACAATATGGAAATGCTTCCTTCTTATTTTTCTCAGTCTGGAACCTGCATCTGCCTTAACTTTTGAATTGAGCCAATGGATTGCTGTGTTTCCTGCTGATCCTAAGAGTCACCAGCAACCTACAACCGTACTTGATGGCCTTGAATTAATTTGCCTTTGCCTAGACAAATCTGGAGTCCTGGTGGCCTAGTGGCTACATGTTGGGCTGCTAACCATAAGTCAGTCAGCAGTTGGAAACAAAGAGCCAATCCTTGGGAGAAAGATGAGGCTTTCTACCCCCAAAGGGAGTTGCAGTCTCAATTCCACCCTGACCAGTTGAAATCCCTGGATGACAGTGAAGCTCTGCTGATGTTTTGTTCATCAGCAATAACGTGAGTCAGGAGGACCTCCAGTTTGATATTTGACACCACACATAGAACATACAGCCATGGGAGACAGTTCGTGGATATCAACCCGCCTGTGCACATCCATATCTAAGCTTCGCTGGTTTTGCCTCTCCAGACAACACAGTGCAAGGCACCTGTGGACTGACATCAGCTTTTAGATGGCCGAACTTTGCCTGCTTCTGTGTTCCTTCCCTTCACTTAGAAGAGTTTATGTGAATCCCATGAGATAAATGGAGAAGGAGCTTTAGACAGTTTTTAAGAGGATGCAGTGAGGCATCAGTAGTATCTGTTGAGATAGGCATAATTAGATATTAAAATAAATGTAAACATATATAATTCATGCTGCATTGCTTCTTTGCAAGATCGATTACAGTAATTTGCCTTTATGTGATGGTGCACCACTGATTTTTAGACTAATTATTCCACACATAAATTTAATTAATTTGAAATCAAAGATGCCCTGAGCCCACCTGAGTCTCGCTGAATATTATATTTACACCAGTGATCAGAACTGCCTAACAAAGTAGTAATTGCTTGGATGTGCTATATATGGAAAACATATATCAAAATAAAACTTGGATTTGCTGTATGGCTAATAGTAGAAGTATCATGTGTTATTTCATGCATCAATACATTCTACAAAGGAGAGAAGCCATTTTGTTTTCTTTTTTAATAATGTGAGTTCAAAGTAATTTTCCTGTGCTTCTTGTTTTTTTGTGCCAACATGGCACCTGTAAGAAGATAGTGGTGTGATTTAGCCTACCAATCGGGTCACCACCTGATAGTGCCTCTCTATGGGCATGACCTTCTTATAAAGAGGGTCCTGGGAACTTCTCCCCTCTTTTTCTCTGCTTCACCTTCCTCTTGGTGAGCCATACACCTGAGCTGTGCCACAGCCCTCTGATACTTCCACTGATATTGGGTCCACAAGGCTCTGAACCCACTGGCCTGTGATCTTCCTGTATTCAGCATCATTGCATGTAGCTGCATGAGTCTAAAGAGGGATTGATGAACTAGTATCAAACTTATGGAATAGTATTGGACATATGGACTTAAGTTGGACTGGGCTGGCATGTTTTCTTGATATATAATGATGTCTTAATTTAAAGCTCTTTCTTATACATATATGAGCATCTCTGGATTTGTTTCTCTAGTCAACCTGGCCTAACACAGTCCCTATCAGTATGTTAAGTAAAGGTAAAGCATATTTAATTCTTATAATAACCTACAGATTATTATTATCCATAGGTTACAGGTGTGTTTCATAAAGGTTATACAGCTGGCTCAAGATTACATAGTTTAAAAATTAGGGATTTGAGTTTGAAACCACGCTGTGTAACTACAGATCTAATGCTACAAAATTCAGCCATAATTGATAGGGTTTATAAACATTGTACTATCATATTCCAAAAGAGAAAGAGAAAATGACTTTAAATAAACTAAAGCTTTTTATGTGAAACATTTTCTGTCTTGCTCACTTTAGATCACTTAGGCCAAAAGATGAACTCGACTAAGGAACATATAACTTAGATATTACTTTTTAAATGGCATTTTATAGTGGCTTTAATGAGTAAGAGAACAGAACAAACAAGCAAAAGGAAAAAACACTGAAAAAACAAAACACAAAGCAGTTGCTGTCCCGTCATTTCTGACTCCTGTGAATCTCATGTGTGTCAGAGTAGAACTTCTCTATAAAGCCTCTATCATTAGTTGGCACGGTGTACATGTGAAAACTGAGGAGCAGAGAAACAAAATCCCTCATATGGAATCATGTAGTTTGTAATTAGAAGATTAAATTTAGTCCATAGCTATCTGATTCCATAGCCTATAGGTCTTAACCACAAACTATGTACTAAGCATTGTGCTAAACATTTTACATGCATTCAAATGTTGATCATTTTAGGATATTGATTGGAAAAACAAGCATGACAGAAGTAATACAAATCCATTGATTTAGAAGAAAAATATAATTTTTGCATTTCATTTTTTTCTCTCAAATATATGTTTTCATTGATTTTTTTATTAGAAAAAATAATGTTTTGGATTATGGGGCATATCCAAGGCTTATCTCAGGACCTCATGCTTGGATCCCCATCCTAGATTCTACTCAAGATAGGAGGTCTTGCCAATCTTATTAAAATGTCAAAGAATGTTCATGACCAGTAGTTAAAGTTGTTGCTGTTAGGTACCATAACAGTTCTGACTCACAGCAACACTATGGACAACAAAATGAAACACTACCTGGTCCTGCCCCATCTCACTGTCCTTGTTTGAGGCCATTGTTGCAACCATGGTCTCCATCCAACTGGTTGAGGTTCTTCCTTCATTAGGCCACCCCTCTCCTTTATCAAGCATGCTGTCTCTTTCCAGTGACTGCCCTCTCCTGACCAGGTCTCACCAGACTGACTTCTGAGGAGTATTCGGGCTGCACTTCATCCAAGATGGATTTGTTTTGTTTTGTTTTGGAAGCTCATGGTACTTCTGCTATTCTTCTCGAATGCCACAATTAAATTGTATTGATTTGTCCATCAGATGCATGTGACCTGATTGAAAAGATTATGACTGAGTCAGGTGCACCTTTGTAACCAGAGTAGCATCTTTGCTTTTCAACACTTTGCAGGTCTTGCGTGTCAGATTCAACCAATGTAGTGCAGCCTCTGATCTCTTGACTGCTGTTTCCATGAGCATTGATTGTGGATCCAAGCCAGACAAAATCCTTGACAACTTTAATCTTATCTATTTGTCATGATGTTAAATATTGGTCCAGTTATGATGATTTTGATTTTCTTTGCATTGTATTTTAATCCATACCGAAGGCTGCAGTCCTTGATTTCATCAGCAAGTGTTTCACGTCCTTCTCATTTTCGGCAAGCATGTTGTGCCATCTGCATATCATAGGTTGTTGATAAGTCCTCCAACAGTTCTGATGCTACATTCTTCTCCATATAATTCAGTTTCTCTAATTATTTGCTCAGTAAGCAGATTGTATGAATATGGTGAAAGGATGCAACCTTGGTGCAAATCTTTCATGAGTTTAAACCATGTAGTATCCCTTGCATCTGTTTGAAGGGCTGCCTTTTGTCTATGCATAGGTTCTGCATGAGTGCAATTAGGCGCTCTGCAATTCCCATCCTTCTTGAAGCTATCTTATGTTTGTTATGGTCCACAAAGTCGAATGTCTTAGCATAGTCGACAAAACTCAAGTAAATGCATTTCTGGTATTCTCTGCTTTTTGTCATGATCCATCTGATGTAAGTAGTGGAATCTCTTCTTCCGCGTTCTCTTTAGAATCAAGATTGAATATTGGCAGCTCCAAGTCAATGTACTGCTGCCACAATTATTGGATGATCTTCATCCAACAATCTTTACTTTTATGTGATATTAATAATATTGTTCTATTATATGTCCATTCTGATGGATCATCTTTTTAGAAATAGGTACAGTTATGAATCTCTTCTAGTAAGATGCCCAAGTAGCTATCTTCCAATTTCCTAGCATAGATGTGTGAGTGCTTCCAGAGATTCGTCAGCTTGTTGAAACATAGTTCATAGTGTAGGGCTATAATGAATTTATTCAAGTTCATAATCTTTTCAGCTTGATCTTTTTTTCTTTTTCTCTAAACACTGAGCAGAGCCTCCTCATGTGGTCCATTTTAAGTAGGCATACCTCAGTCTTCAGCTGTAGTAGAGAATTGAACTAGCATTGGGCTGCGTATTCAGAAAGCCTCCCTTAAGTCCTGTACCTGAGCTGTATCTCAGTACACGAGTATTATGAAGAAAGGACATTAATACATTGATAGCAAATTTCAAAAAATCCCAGAAAAAGAAAATGCTGGAGAGGGTGCAGAGAAACTGGAATCTCTGATGACTGTAACTCAGTGCAATCACTGAACAATATCATGTGGCATTTCCACAAACAATTGGGAACAGAGGTGCCATAAGCCCCAGCAGTAGTGTTGCTTGGTATGTGCCCTACAGAAATAAGGAACACAAGATGAACAGGTATATGCTCATTAATGTTCACTGCAGCATTATTCACAAGAGCAAGAAACAAACTGAATTCCCATAGGTGGAAAAAGGGACAAATAAACTGGTACACACACAATGGAATATTATTCACTACTAAAAGAATAATGGAATTGTGAAATACTTCATGGATGGATTTAGGGGATATTACACTGACTAAAGTTAGTCAAAACAAAAGGGAAGAAATTGTATGGGACCAGTGTTCTAAAAAAAATCAAGAAAATATTTTCATTCTGAAAGAAACAGACTTTGATAGTTTCCAGGGAGAGAAGGGAGGGCGAGGATGGAAAGGGGAAGAATAGACCAGAGGCAGGGCGTGCCTCCCTTTGCAGCTTCCAAACCAAACTCGGAGATCTAATCAATTCAGACTCTGAGCCCCCCTGTGGGACACGGAGGACTGCTTCATGGGGGTCCTGAGACTGTAACATTTGCAGGAGTAGCAAGGCTCATGTTTTACCCAGAGAGAGGGTGGGTAAAATGATATACATCAAGAGGGAGAGAGAAAAGTAAGGGAGGAGAGGGAAATAGAGCAAGGCACTGGGAGGGTTGATACGTCGTTTAAAAGGGTAATTGCAGAAACAATAATCTGATATGTAAATCAACACCTAGTTCACAATTCAGAAATTAGCAGTTTTTAAAAGAAAGAGAAATTCTATGGGTCTAAATGTACAATGAGCCTATCAATGGAGTTTAATCTTAAATCACAGAAGGAAGCATTGGGGAATGAAGTTATGGTCCTATGAAGTAAAAAAAACAACTTCTATGTTTAAAAGCTCAAAAAAATATCTAGAGAATCAATTAGGAATTAAGAAATCCTAGTGGTCTAGTGGGATACAAGCTGAACTGCTAACCCAAATGTATTAGTCTGGGTACTTTTAAGAAACAAACCCACAGAAACTCCTGTATAAGAGAGAGTTAAATATAAAGGGTAAGTGCACATCAAGAAAATACCTCAACCCAGTGCTGCCCAAGCCCACAAGTCCAACATTAACCCATTAACCCATATGTCCAACACCAAACCACAAAGTCCTCCTCCATCTCACAAAACACACACGTTGACGCCGACTACAACAGGAAAGCTGAATCAGTGAACATGTAAACATCTCAGTGCTGGCAGGGGTGTCCACACGGCTGCTCCAGCACCCAGGGCTGCATCAGGATAGGTCCACGTGGCTTCTCCTTGGGGATGTCTTGCAGGAAGTCAGCCTTGCCAGCTGAAGCAGGGAACTGGCTAAGGCAGCTGCACCCTGTTCCGACCTTCGGAAAGCAAGAGACCCAAGAACTCGAAAGGCGAGGCTCACTGAAGCTTTTATCCCTCCCCCCTTCAATTAACCCCTCATGTGTTTATGGGCCAGGTTGGCACAATAAACTAACTACCTCAACAAAGGTCAGGAGTTTGAAACCACCAGCCACTCCTCCAGAGAAAGGTGAGGTTTTCTGCTCCCATAAACATTTAAGGGCTCAGAAGCACACAGGGGAGGTTCTATCTTGTCTTACAGGGTTGCTATGAGTTAGAATTCACGCCATGGAATTGAGTTTGGGTTTGGGTAATAATAGAGGAAGTAAAAAGTTCTGGTGGCACTATAGGAGTCCTGGTGGTATAGAGATTTTGTGTTGGGTGCTAACTGCAAAGTCAATGGTTGGAAACCACCAAGCTTCCTCAGGAGAAGGTGAGGATTTCTACTCCTACAGAGTTACACTCCTAGACATTTACAAAGGCATTTCTACTTTGTCCTAGAGGTTACTATCAACGACTCAATGGCAATGAGTTTGGTTTCGATTTGGTGGAATTGTGGTCTAAGTGTTGGGCAGCTAACTCTAAGATTGGTGGTTCAAACCCACTAGTCACTCAGAGGAAGAAAAATGTATCTGCCTGCCTGGGTAAATATTTATAGCCTTGGACACCCTATAGAAAGTCACTATAGATCAGAATAAACTAAAAGACAATGAGTTTGGGGTTATAAAGGAATTCAAATATTTTCTAAGCATATACACACACATTTAAAAACAGTTATGTGTTTGTTTTCAAACTCCAAATTGGCTTGAGTACAAAATATTCACAGAGAAGAATGAATTGTCCCATGAAGAGATGCATTAAGACTATAGAAATGCTAAAATAGGATGCAAGGACAAGCTAACCCAGGGTGTAAGAATCTTTGCCTTATTCTAATGTTCTGAAAACTAGACAAACATTTACCCTCCAGGTGTATTTGAGCAGGGCCACGCTCATTCCTGGAGTTAATGGTTACCAGAAATTCTTTTTGTGGAGCCAAGAAAGAATTATCATAATCTATAAGGAAAGGGTGGTATCCTCCCTTTCACTATCTTCATTTAACAATTCCCTTTATAATCTATCCCTTACTAATTGACATGATTAGTTTCCGAAGACCGAGGTGTAATACAAATATCAGTGTTATGCAAAAATGATAGGTGATCACATCACCCCGCTTCTTCACCTGTATTGCGAAGGTGCTACTCTTCCCTGTGTCCCCAAGGAAGGAGCATGAAGGGCTGTACAGGTGCCTTAAAACTACCAGGACCATTCCTGTGGCTGCTCCTTAGGATTGGGGCCTGGGGACTGATCTCCCACTTTGTTTCCATATCTGACGGCAGTCTACTATGAGGACACTAGTGCTGCTACTCTGGGTTCCTCCCCTGTGCATACCCAAGATCCAATGGGTTTCCTCATGTCCCTGCTGATCCAAGTCCAGTTCTCCCTCTCATCTGCTCAGCACTCGGAGTTTAGGGAGACCCCACTCCCTCTAACCTCCTAGACAGTGAAAGTACAAGCTACTTTTCAGTCTACACAAGTCAGGGACCTTTTGGGGGAACTCAGAGCTTCTTACTGCCAGATATATTCCTTATGGTTGTCAAAAATGGAATATGTTAGATAACAAGATGTATTTCCACCCATTTATGCAAACCAAGCAGTTTAAAAAGTGGCTACACTTCTCTTGACCAAACATTACTTCTTCCTTTATCCAGCTAAATAGTAGGCTCAGAAACTTCCATATGTCACACTTCACTGGGGAAGCATTTGAGCCTTTCTTTAAAATATAAACAGACTCCCAATTGGGAAACTTATGAAACCATCATTATTAATTCACACCTTGGTGTGAATTAGCTCATCAGAGCCATTACCTAGCTGCACTAGGATGGCCTGGTGATTTATGATCTGAGATGAAGGAGAACTTGGTATTGATTAATGGTAATGGCCTGGAGAATGGCAGAGCATTGAGAAGGGCATTGGCCCCTCAGAGATCAAGGACAAAGCAAAAGGAATATTTCACAACAGTGACTATGAACAAGAGCTCTGAAACCTGTCAACGAGGATATGCAATTTGGTTCCACTGCTTATTTTATATAATCATTTTATGCATTGAACTTTTTGTTGTTGTTATCGTTGTCATGGTTATTCACAGTATTATTTTATTATTACGTGAGCAACCTACAAAATAAGCGGACACAATTCACATAGTCAAAGAACAAGAAGTGAGCCTTCTGAATAAAAACTTTTTAGATGGCCAGCCCCCAAGAGAGCAGGGTCAAGAAAAATAATAGCCAGATTTTGACTCAATAACTTTGGGCAAGTGAACAATGTTTTGAATCTCAGTGTCTTTATCTGGAATGAGGACTAGTGATTTATATCTCATAGGATGTTTGTAAAGAGTTATTGTGATAGTTTATATTAGCAAATTTGTGGAAAAGAAAACAATTATGTATGTTCTTAAACAATCGCATATAAAAATAATACTAAAATGCAATCTGTTGGCATTTACTCATGTTATTGAAGCTTAATTGCGAGTCAGACTTGTGGGAAACTATACAGACAAACAAATCAAAAAACTTCCCAAGTCTCTTCAGACCCATTCCACGTTATGAATTTGACAAGTAACAAGAGACAGAAAAGCTTATAGGAATATCCATATAGCTGTCTTTCCAGTTGTTTAAGATGAACCTAATAATCTCTCATAGCTTTTCTGTCTGCAGCCTGCTAGGTGCCCGCCAGAAAGGAGACTTTCCTCTGGCCTATACAAATCAGAACCTTCAGAATCTGCAAGTTTTGGTGTCAGAAGGCCTGAGAGTGTTGGAAAGAGTCATAATCATAACTTTCTCTGTGTGTTATACAGTATACCCATGTTATTATTTATGTCTATGGAAATAATAATAATAATACGTTAAAAGCTTTGGAAACCCTACATGGAGGTGTTGTGAGCCAGAATCAACTAAAAGGCAGTGGGTGAGTATTGACTCTCTAAGACAGAGTAGAACTTCGCTATAGAAGTTGCCAGGCTGAATCTTTATAGCGGTAGATTGTCCATTTTTCTTCCGTACCTTTCAAGGTAGAACGGCTAGCAGTTTATTAGAGCTTAAATTCTGAGCACTCATTTTCCAGAAGGCTATGTATGGACTAGTGAGAGCGCTAAATACATTTTTGAACCACCACATAAGATTCAACATTTATGAAATTCTTTCTGGTCATTAATCAGCAATGTGGACATCATTGTCTTCAAGCAGGGTGTGTTAGAATGTGGATTGGTACCATTCCCCTAGTCAGCTCAGGAGGGCAGGTTAGCCCTTAGGAACTTCCCTGCTTGTGCCTCTGACCAAATTTAGGGTACTATGGTCAACATATCCTGACTCCCTTAGTCAGGGACACGGACCAGTCTTACAGATTTCTGCCTAGAATAGTGCATGGATCCCAATTGTGGTCCCTTTCCTTCTACTGGAGTCTTGCCTGCACTCATGGTAGTTTGAGCTCCTGTCAATCACGCATTTGTGACAGTTTCTTTTGTACACTATTTCCTATTTAAATTGCTGCTTTTCTGTAGACCCTTGGACACCATCACAGCCTTTTGTGGATGATCTGCTTGATCCACATTGTGTGCTGTGTCTTTGTGTTATTCAAGAATTAATAAAGGTGTTTCTATAAATCATACTTAAATTTGAGGCCTCTGTTCTTCCCTAGAGCAGTAGTTGCTGGTATGAAATGTGAAAGATAGACTTCTAAGCATGAGTAACTAGCTTGTGGTAGATTAGTTTTTTTGCCAAGAATTCTTTTATTATTATTATTATTATTTCACAACAGACATTCCTTTATTTTAACATATATTTTTTTCTTTTTTAAAATCATTTTATTGGGGGCTCTTACAGCTCTTAAAATTATTCTTAAATAGAAGCAAAATAATAATACCTCTGTTTAAAGACATTGGGTAGGCTATGGTAAGCAGAATTTTTTTTTTGGCGGGGGTAAGCAGAATTTATGGAATCACTAACCCAGACTGAAGGCTAACACACTGAGGAATATTTGAAGCTGTTTTGTCCATGACGACATTTTCTGAGTGATAAGCCATATGTAGCGAGGACTGGAAAAAGTGGGCAGAAACAATTCCCAAGAGATGGAGGAGGAAGAGCAATTTTGATACTCTTATAGGACTAGAGAAAAATCTTAAGTTAGACTACCAGAAAGTTAAAATCTCAAGGTTCAACTTTTCGACCCATGGCCTGCTAAGAGATTTTAGTTGGGAAGAAACTATCTTTTGAAAGTATGGTGCACACGTGAAAGAAATTTGGAGTGGTGATATTCTACATAGTGTGCCTTTATGCTGATTCTATATAGTGTTTTCATTTCGTACTGAAATATTTGCTATTAAAAAAAACAAACTTAACTATTAGTGTAATCCTCTCTCCAGTCCCCACACTATTGGATGTGCTCTTTAACACAGGACGGTGAACCACATCTTCCTAGTTCAAGTCATAAAACAGGAAAAGACCCAAATTTTCAAAATTTGACTGAGTTGGAGCAATAACTTGAAAGGGTAAAAGGATGAGTCCAAGCCCCCTTAGAAAGCAAATCTCTGACTTAGGAAACCAAAGCAGTGTGTGTGTTGGGTAGAAACTATTTCTCCTACTGTCAGATTTGGAAGCGATTTGGAAAAAGCTGTGCCCTGTTCACAGATGATGGCTGACTGTACCCCCATGAGATGCGTCCCTCTCCCTAGTTCTGCCCATCATCCAGTCTCACTCATCAGTCTCCGGGAAGGGCTCACTCCGCCTCTTTCAAGTTTCCCATTCCAGAGACCTAGCCTGTGATTTTTCCAGTTTTGATTAACCCAAATATCAAATTTTTATTTTGCTTCATCATCCTGGACTGCACTGGTTCAGACTGGTTCAAAGTCCTGCTTGAAGAGCCTCTATAATCTCTGCAGGCTAGTAAGCTGTGGGAAGTCAGAAAATAAACAAGAGGCCCAAGTCTTTTATTTAATTTTTATTTTTTTGACCTGAGCTGGGTCTGTCTGAATGTGAATGCCCACATACCACAAAGCAATACGGGAAGTAACATTGAGAGACAAAAGGAAATTTCCACTTTCAGAAATTATCACAATGTAAAAAAGCTTGAATTGCCATGGTAACAGCCTAGTCATATCATTTTGAATGTTTATCTTTCCAAAGGAGTCCTTGAGACATCTTTTGTTTCTTTGAAATGGGGTGGGTTTGAGCAATGTGTGTCAGAAAAGTGGGGGTGAGGGATTCTCTATCGCTGTCATTCCGAGGGTTGGCAGGGGGGACAGATTCAGTTTGTTCTCTCTGAAAAACTTTTCACCCTGGAATGGTTTGAATAGATGTTTTTCTTGGGGAGAAAGGGAAAGGTGGAAAAGTGCAGAATGCCTTTGACAGTGAAAATATAATGTCTGATCTACATTGCTGCAGTCATTGTATGTCCGTAACAGACACAGAATCAGAGACCCTGAGACCCTGCATGCATATTCATCCTGAGCTGTGCTTCCAATTCAGATCTACCAGACCACGCCCAAGCCATTGGAGGCTAGGTCAACATCAGCTTTATTTGGATAACTGCAGAGACTCTCACAACTAGATTGCTTGCATTCAGACTCACCACTCATTCCATGCAATTATGAAGTCAAAATGGTCTCTACAACATCTAATTGTGATCTCATCATTTCCCAGGTTCACATTGTGGACAGCTTGGCCACTATCCTAAAAATAAGGTCAGTGCATCCTGACCCAGCTCACAGTCAATCTGGTCCATGTTCAACTGTTCAGCTTCATCCTTCAATTCTTGTTCTCAAACTTCAAGCAACCAAATTTGTTGTATTTTCTTATTGTCACTGTCTAGCTCTCTCCTTTTGTGTTGAATTTGCTTTTCTACTGTAAAACTAGAAAGAGCATATACATTTCTCGCTCCTCTCCCACATATTCTTCATCTGGTTAATGATTCAGCTTTTGTGCCCTTCCTGGATTATCACCTATTCTAGGAGATTCCCACCCCTTTCCTCTGACCAGCAGTAATGATAGCCTCTTCTATATTCTTGACGTTGTTCATGTATTTCTCCCAAAGCTATACTGATCAGCCTGGATAAAAGGTTATCACATTTATTAAACATTTCAACTAATCTTTTTTTTTTTTTTTTTGCTCTTGGCTGTTTTTCTTGCTTTTTCTGTTTAAAACGTATTTGATTTGTAGTCTACTTTAAAATTTTTAATTTTTCTTAGCTTGATTTAGGTGTGATTTGCCCTTCTTTGGTTTTCTAACATTGAAATAGAGGTTGTTTATTTTAATACTTTCCCTCTTTTTTCAACAAATATGTTTAATTCTGTAGGGTGTTTTTAATGTTCCACACATTTTTATATGTCACATTTTAATTTTCAATAACTTTCTTAATTCAACTCTCTTCTTTCCGTTTATAAGGCTGTCATTAATTTTTAAAGTTTCAAAGACGTTTCATGTATATATCTTGAATAAATGTCCAACTTAGTTCCACCAGTGGATCCCTATTGGTCTAGTGGTTTGGTGCGGGGCTGGGATCCTCAGACTCAACAGTTTGCAAGCACCAGCAGCTCCTCAGGAGAAACACTGGGCTTTCTACTTCCATAAATAGTTTCAGTCTCGGCCCCCTTTCAGAAGGTCACGATGCATCAGCATTGATGGAATGGCAGGGAGTTTAAGTTTAGTTCCACTGTGGTCTGAGAATAATCTTTGTTTGATTTTTATTCTTTTAAATGGGTTTAACTGTGTTTTATAGACAATATGTGAAATATCTTGCTGTATGTTCCACAAGAACTTCCGAAGGGTGAGTATTCTATAATTGTTGGGTGGAGCATTCAGTTCCTTTTAAAGGGGATGTTAACATTGCCAAGTATAATAGCTTTGTCTATTTTTTCTTTTTAGTCTATCAGATTTTGACTCATATATTTTTGTCCTTTTTAGGGGCATGCATGTTTAGGATTCATATGTCTTTGGAGAACAGTTAGCATTTTTTTCTCCTTTAACCAATTTATTTTATGACAGTTTAAGATGGTAGAAGTCCAATTTAGGACACTGCTTAAGCTGAAGGTTCTTCATGCTTTTGACTCTAGGGGAAAATCCTTCTCTTCAGCTTGTGTTCTAGTGCCTTGGAGAGCTCCAATTGGCTTGACACCTATAATTCTGCACCTCTTCTTTTGGAATCTGCTCTTGTAATTTCTTGATTTCATCCTTTCTTTGTGCTGTTTTATTGTGAATCAGGTGAAAACTTACAGAGCAGATGCTCAGTTTAAATGCAAGGGTTCGGACATACTCTGCTTCATCCTTTCAATGTTACCTCACCTATGCCACCTCCTCCTTGCCTTTCCTGCCTCCATTTCTCCTTTTCCCTAACCCTTCTGAACTTTGTCCCGGGCTTACTGCTGCCCCCGTGGTTCCAAACGGTCAGTTACTCTAAAGTGTATGCACAACAACAGTGTTCTAATTGCTTTTCTAGACCTGAATTTTGTTTGGCTGAAAATTAAGTCATAGGGGAGAATTCAGTTCCAGATCTGAAGAATGGCCAAGGTGCAAAATGGTGGGGATTCCACCATTCTCTATCTGACCAGCAAGCCTATTCCCCTTCATGGTTTTGAGTGTTGTTCCATGTCTTACTCCTACTCTACCTTGGGCCTTCTCATGTGATCTCTTTCAAAGTGGTTGGCTGTGTTGCAGGGCACCGTCTAGTTTTTCTGGTTTCAGGATTTTGTAGACTGATATGTGATGGTCCATTAGTCTGTTGTACTAATGGTTTCCATGAGTCTTCTGTTTTCATCATTCTTCTTTTCTTAAGATAAGACACTACCAACAGCTCCAGGAGAGGAAGATGAGGGAGGCTCTCTAGTTCTATCAACATGTATAACCTCGAAAACCAACAGGGGCAGGTCTACTCCATCCTACAGGGTGGCTATGAGTAGAATTGAGTCCATGGCAGTGAGTGAGATCTCAGTGTCTACCTCGGGGCCTAGGCATTTTATGTATTCTCAATGCTTGGAAGCCCAATCATATGCCACTAATTAAACATGGACAGAAGTGCAAACACACTGACACTTTGTCTTGTGAGTGTCTTCTATTTCATCCTTCAAGCAGACTATTTTTATAATATTGCTATCTATTACTACAGACATTTAAATGATCATCGAACTTATAGATATATATTTTGATCTCCTCTAAAATTATTAATACTCAAAAGTAGATCTTAACATTGCATTAGAATTCAGCCCTTGGATTTCTGAATATCACACATATCCTGCTTTTCGGATTGACTTTGGGAAAAAACCTATTGGGGGATGAACACAATCTGATCATTAACAAAATCATCAAGTGCATTTTTTGAGTCTAATAATTTTCTTAACAACTGATTGGCTTAATATATCCATTGAATAAAATTAAAAGCTAATTTATGTCTAATCGATTCTACTGGTTTCAGTTTCAGTGGTTGATGATTGATAATACGGTTCCTAATTTTAAGGATTGCAGCAGTGGATTACAGGGTGGGCTATTAACCTCAAGGTCAGCAGTGTGAACCTGCCAATGCTTCTGAGGGAGAAAGATGAGGCTCTCTGTTCCTGTAAAGGCTTACAGTGTTGAAACCCAAGGGAGGCAGTGTTGCTCTGTCCAACAGAGTCACTGTGAGTTGGAATGGCAGTGGGTGTGGTTTTGGTTTAGACTGGGCTGGGAGGTGAGCTGAGGACGGTCAGGACTTTGACCTTAGTCTGCTATACGTAGTATCCAGGGTCAGGCAAACTGACCTTCATTATTTTGTTGTTTTGTTTTGGCAAGACAAAGTATGGGCTTTAGGTCAGGGGCCTCAAATTCAAATGTCTAATGGAATGGAGCACACAAGTACTTTAAGTGAGGGATTCAAACAAGTGGTAACTTTGGTGATTGTAGATCATATGACTCATTTAAAAGGAGTCATAGCAGAGAAGGGATGACCTATTCTTAGTCTGTATTTTGCTTCCATTGACACTGGCCAAGCAGGCATTTGATCCCTGTATTATTGCTTCTGGGCCAAATGTCTTCTGGTTCTGGGTCAGGCAAGCAGGGGCTTACTGATGTTTTGAGGATTTCAGCTACCACACAAAGCATAATCATGCTGAATATGAAAATGAGGATTGCTAATCAAGAAGTTGGCAACGAAGAGAATTTAGACCAAAGAAATCAAGGTCAGGCCACTGAAGAGAAGTGTAGAACCATGTAAAAATTTATACTACATACTGTGGGGAAAAAAACTGGAAAATAAAGGTATGTACAAAATTAGACAAGGAGCCTGAATAAAGTATGATTTCATGACAAAAATTCAATATCAATTGCTTCTTTTCTAGGACCTCCTATGGATTACCCCACCACCAAAAAAGACAGAAAGAAAGAAAAAAGCAGTTGCTGATGAGTTGATTTGACCCATAGCACCCCCAAGAGTTTCAGCGTAGCACTGTGCATCATAGGGTTTCCCATGACTGGGACCTCTTGGAGGTAGATCTTTTAGGCCTTCTTCCAAGATGCATTCTGGGTAGATTCAAATAGCCAACCTTTCAATTAATAGCCTAGTGCTTAACCATTTGTGCTATGACAAAAACAAAAATAAAATGACTGCCCTTAAGTCAATTTTGACCCCTCGTGTCTCAATCGGACAGACTATACCTGCCCCTGTGGGTTTCTGAAACTGCAGCTCTTTAGGGGAGTAGAAAGACTCATCTTTCTCCTGCAAAGTAACTGATGGTTTTGAACTGCTCACCTTGTGATTAGCAGCCCAATATGTTACCTGCTACACTATCAGGGCTCCTTTGTACTACCTAGGGACTTCTTATTATGTGCAAGATTTTGATAACTATCCTAGCAGAACAATTTTACTAGTGTCTCTCATAACTTTGATACAGCTTTCTTTGGTAATTTACATTAATAGGATAAAAGTCACGAAAACAAATTTATTGCCAGTGGGTTATTCCGATTTGTAGTGATTTTGTAAAACACAGTAGAGCTGTCTGTGTATGTTTCCAAGGATATGAACCTTTATGGGGGAAGACCTCATCTTTATCCTGCAGAGTGGCTTTGGGGTTAGCAGCCCAGTTTATAACTTGCTGTATGACCAGAACCCTATTAATAGGATAGTAGTGGTTATAATAGTAGTAATGGTAGCAGTTATAGAATTTTTTTGGTCTTGAAGCTTTCAGTATGGATTACAAAGCAGTGTAATGAAAAACACAATCCTCACAACTGTACCAGCATATGACATCATGATAAATGGAGAAAAGATTGCAGTTGTCAAGGATTTTGTCTTGCTTGGATCCAAAATCGAGGCTCATGTAAACAACAGTCAAGAGATCAAGCAAACCATTACATTGAGTCAATCTGCTGCACAAGACCTCATTACAGTGTTAAAAAGCAAGGAGGTAACTTTGAGGACTAAGGTAGGTCTGATCCAAGCCATAGTATTTTCATATGCATATGAAAGTTGGACATTGAATAAGATAGTCTGAAGAAATAATGATGCATCTGAGTTGCAGTGCTTTCAAAGAATGTTGAAAGTACCATGAGCTACCAAAAGATCAAATAAATGTGTCTGGGAAGAAGTACCGCCTGAATAATCCTTAGAGACAAGGATGGAGAGACTTCATCTTACTTACTTTGAGTATGTTGTCAGGAAAGACCAGTCCCTGGAGAGGGACATCATGTTTAGTCAGAAGGAACTGACTCTATGACAACTAACAAAACAATATCAGTCTTGATTTAATTTTCATCACACTGTCGGAAAGGCTAAGGTAGATAATAAAATCTCATTTTATATACAATGAAATAGAGATTCTATGGCAATGAAAACGTCGCTCAACACCACACAGGTACTGATTAAACAATGGTGTCACAGAGTAGCAAGGATATCCTGGAGCACTCTGTGGCTCCATGCTTTACAACCCCATCTAACTTCCCATTCTATTTTATATTGTTTGGTAAAGCAATGCTCCTGTCTCTCACTCTACTAGAAGATACTCCATTTAAATTTTCTCTGATTTTGGTGGATTACACCAGCTTGCTGAATACTCCATATTTTCTTTGCTTCTTTCAGACTTTCATTTTCTCAATTCTGGGCATTTTACCTTCTGGTCCTAGAAAACAACTCAGTGCAATGGGAAATGACCTGACCTGGGAACCATAGATCCTAAGTTCTCCCTCCCATTGACTCTATGATACTTGTAACCTCCCTGATCATCAGTAATCTCATCCAAGGAAGAGAATCAATAGTGATGCCTGAATTCTTTGCAAATTGAGATGGTCTGTATTTTACAAACCTCAGAAATAACGTTTCCATCAAATTGATTCTGACTCATGGCCATCCTATTTGTGTTATTTGCATTTTGAAGTTTTAATAATTATCATGTTTTCCTCTCACCTAAATATGCCACAGCTCGTGCCAATCCAGGAGTTATTATTTGTTGTACAGTAGCATCCTTCCTGTTTCTACTTTTCCTCTCCCCTGTGTGTACACTGAAATCTACAGAAGAGAAGGGCTGCAAACACAAGTCATTTTAGATTCAGCCAGAGTGTTTTTTCTTGCCAGATAAATCCCAATATGCCAGAACCTCACAGTTCTCTGGATCCTGGATGTACCAATTATAAATGCACCAGAGTCACTGAGTAAAGACAAGGAAGTTTACACCACTAAGAACATGTCTGGAAACCCCTGTTACCCATGCCCTGCTAATTCCAAGGACTAATTAATTGAATGGAAGATGCAAGTAATAGGCATGTGCCTAGGATGTGATTGGTAATCTCAGGGAGAAAGAGCCTCTCTTGTGTCTAATAGCATAACGACATCAATTCTTCTTCAGTTTTTAAAATTATTATCCAGTTTTCATATGCAGACAAGGTGGTTGAACATTCCATGACTGTGTCAGACACATTTTAGTCTTCAAAGTTATGTATTTGTGTTTTTAACACTTTAAAGAAATCATTTTTAGTGTATTTTACCAATATAGGACTTTGATTTCTTGACTGTTCATAACATATCTCTAATGAATAACCAGAATTCATTGAATTTGTTAATTCAGACTCATAGCAACCCTCTATAGAATTTCTTGACAGAAATTTCAAGGCTGAAAATTATTATGGAATCACTTGTCACATATTCTTCCTGCTGAAGAGCTGGTGGGTTCAAACTTCTAACCTTTGTATTCTCGGTCGTGTGCTTAACTAGCCTGTTATTGGCACTCCTTTAAATGAGGGGAGGACTTGTAAATTAAAGTTTAAATGCTGCAAAACTTTTCTCTCTCTCTTCGAATCAAATCCAAGCTGCTTTGGGGACAACTACATGATTGTGACTGCTTATCTGCTCAATTCATGGGAAGTGGTTATGTTCATAAAGCAATTTACTGATTTGGCTGCAAATGTGGTAATACTGGCTGTAATGGCTAAGGAAGAATGAAATCCCCAATGGGAAATAGGCATTAGCTTGAAATTCAAGTAGGCAATCTATTTGATCCCTCTAAGAACTTTTTGCCCCAAGCTGTAAACCAAGGACAGTAATATGTACATCATAGGGTTGTTGTGAAAATTAAATATGACTGCATATAACAGTGCCATAGCACACCTGGTATTTAATAACAATGCAAAAATAGTGGCTTTATTTGCAACTTCATATTTCAAAAACTTAGTGCAACATGATCATAATTCTTTGAAATAGAGAGGTATGCTTTCTTATTCACATTATTTGCATAGGAAAAATTCACAGATATAAGGTGCTGAACAAATGATCCAAGGTTATATAATCAGTAAGTGGCAGAGCTGGTTCAACAAACCAATTTTGGACTAAAACTCATGCTATTTCTACTATTTTATATTACCTTCTAGAACTTATACCTTTGGTGGCCTTATAAACAATAATGGTTTTTAAATAAAAATCTGATGAATGACTTGCATCACTTCTCATACATTATTACATGATTAGAAGGGTAGTACACACTGCTATGACAGAAATGGAACTTTTATAGGATAGCAGTTTTTATCTTAAGGCTTGGTAGTATAAATATATATATATTGCCACTGCTATACAGTTTTGCAAATCATAGTAACATTTTGTCAGGATAACAAGAATGAGAGAGTTCTGTTATCTAATGATAATTTCTAAAAAAAATTAAAGATGATACTCTTACTAATAATGATTTGAATAATGACATACTTTTACAGTCCTTTGCAGTTTAAAACCAACCTTTAAACAATTAAATTGGCCATAATATGCTAGCTGGTTTTGGACTTCACTTCCACTGTAAATAGCAATAAAACTTGAAAAAATGCTAAGATATTTCTAATGAAAATAGATAAGTGCTTTAAAAGGCACTTCATAAAATAGATTATAAAATAATTAATGATCCATCTGTCTCTGGATGATGCAAGTGGTTACATAGTTTACTGTTAGCCTAAGGAGGGCCTGTTGAAACTACCCAAAGGCACCCTTGAGAACCAGTCTTGTGGTCTGCCTCTGGGAGGTCATTGTCTAGAAGACCGTATTGAGCAGGTCTACTCTGCATTTATGGGTCACTGTGAATCCATATAGACTTGAGGGGAAGTGATAATCATTCCAAAAATCAAATCCACTGCAATTGAATCAATGTTTTGTCTTGTGGAGTGTCTAGTGGTTCTGAAAGATCAGTCCCAAGGATCGTGGCCAATGCTTCGCCAACAGCATCACTATGGCTCATTCTGTAACAACAGATAGACATTTTTGTCTTATGGCTATATGAGGGGAATGTAAATCAAAACTATATGAGATACTGTACATTCAACATACAGCTATGAATGAAAAGGCTCCTAATATCATTTTTTAGTGAGCATGTAGGACAATTTGAACATTCATACATTATCAATGGAAGTGTAAATAGGTGTATCTACTTGGCAATGTCTCCTGAAGGCAAGAAGACTCTGTGATACAACACCCACACCAATTTTACACCCTACAAATGAGTGCAACAGCCACCCAAAGACATGGACAAGCATGCATCCAAGTAGTTGCATCCAAACATGCCTACACTAGTGATAATTCATATCTAATAAAATAATGACTGAACTACAGGAAGTTCAAGAGTAAACAATTATATACAGAGTAACATGAATAAATTTGAAAGCATACTAAACAAAAAAACTTGACATAAAATGTACATGTGATACAATCCCTTTCACATGGAGTCAAAGAGTACACAATACCAATCCAAGGATCACAGTAGTCAAAGGATCACATGATCATTTCCTAAGTAGAGTTGGAGGAAAATGTGAACAGAACTCAAAATCATAAAATAAGCCGAGCTTACTGGAAGTATATCCTCCAGTCACCCCACCCACCCCAAGGTTCTGGTCTTTTGTTATCCTTTAGGTCTGGAAGTGCGGTCACCCCCATGGCTCAGTTGTCAGAAACACTAAATAAGTATAAGTAAGGAGAACACGCAAACCTTAGAATAATCAACCATTTGAGATCAAAAGGTCACCATTTAATCAAGAACAAAGTTCAGAAAATTAGGAAAAGTGGAAACATAGAAACACAGGAAGGAAGTGGGATAAGTTATGCTTCCTTGTAGGTTTGCAATGCATGAGATGACACAAAGTGTGCATGAATTGTTGGTCAATGTAAAATGGAGCATCTGCTGTTACCCTGGACACAACATTAATTTTCTTTCAAAGAAATGAATACTATAACAAATTCATTCATGACTTCTCAAAGTTTGAGGAGCGTCAAATGAGAATATGAGGCCACAGGGATGAATGATGGTGAAGACTTTCTCATAATATGCCCTGTGCGTTACATGCGTGACTTAAGTTAAGCATCTCAACAACCTATTGTTAGATATTTGTAGTTAATTTTACTTAAATATTACAGATTTCAAATGACCTAATCAAAACCACACAAGTACTAAGTACTGTGATCTATTCACAGTAACACACAGATTCCTCTGCTATCAAAGCAAACGCTCTGACCAATTTTGCTACCTCATTTCTCCAAATAGGATTTACAGGTATCATCCTCTTTAACTGCATCCTGACTTCAACCAGATGAAAAGGGAGAAATATTTAATCCTATTTTTTCCGAGACAAGAAAATGAATGTGCAGTATCTATAGAAATAAGTCTGAAGGACATGTGATTCTCTGTAGTTCTAATGAAAACTGTGAGGAGAGAGACACTGACTGAAGGGATTGATCTAAAAGTTCAAGAGAAGGCAACATTGTTTTGAACAGCTATTGAAAAATGGAGATATTAAACTGGCAAAGAAACAACTCAAGAGAAATATGATCACTTTCTACAAATACCTATAGGACTACCATGGGGAAGATGAAGAACGTATGTTCAGTCAGACACAAAAGCAGGACTAGGCCAAAAGAGAGGTGATGCATCACAGTGATTAAGAACCCAGCGTGAGACAGACGTCAGCTCAACGTGAGCTCTGGTGTCTAATAGACGGTGACTACCTGAGAGTTTATCATATGTTTCAAGCCAAAATTTCCCCATAAGCAAAATGGGGACAGAGATATCAGCCCCATAGACTTGATGTAGGATCAGGTCTGTGTGAAATATGAAATGTTGTCTCTGATAGTACGAATAAAAGAAATGTGCTTCCTCTCCTTTCTGCAACAATTCCCCCAAATTTCCCCTTCTCTTCCTGCTCTGCTTTCTTTGCCCCTTTTTACTTTTCCCACTTTCCCCCACCCCCTTTCTTCTTTTTTTCCTTCTACTTTTCCACCCTTGCTGGTGGCAATCATCACGTGAAATGACTCTTCCCTTGGGAGCACATTGGTAGGACTACTAGTAAGTTCTAGGATGAACTCAATGACGGCCACGGGAGGCTCAAGCATAGCAACAGTTGTCAAGATGCTGTAGATCCTGACAGATTCTCTTCTGTAGCACATAGGGTCACTGTAAGTCCGAACCCACTCAACAACACTGAACAATACTATTGGAATCAGTTGCCTCAAAAGATACAGTGCTCTCTCATAAAGATGATTCACACTTTGTCAGTGGAAGTCCATGTGGAGAATGATATAGATGAATCAAGAAGAGAAGGATATTGAAGACAAATCAGCCTAGTTTTAAAAATAAAATATTTATTCAGATTTTGCTGTACGCTTGATGGGATTTTAGTGTCTGAGGTAGAGTAAAGAAGAAAGAAAGTCTTTCCAATTCTAGAGCAAGTACAAGGTGAATGTCAGGAAATGAACACAAGGTTAAGGTTAGTTTAGGAAACTAACTTGTATGAGCTCCTACTAATTCTCTGAGAGTTAATAATGATAGGTTAAAATTGCTATCCTTTACCTGTGGATCACATCC
Organism: Echinops telfairi; assembly: GCF_000313985.2. Lineage (NCBI taxonomy): Eukaryota > Metazoa > Chordata > Mammalia > Afrosoricida > Tenrecidae > Echinops > Echinops telfairi. Next base: position 22,225,509 of record NW_022111310.1, read on the forward strand.
CTCCTATATCCCCTTATCCTAAAATGTTTGGGATACTCAGACTCTGGAGAAATGAGCTTCAGGGAATATTATCATTCCATTTACAAACCTTAATCCTGGACTGTGGTTAATAACAGTATGCTAGATGAAAATGTGATGGAAATAACAAGAGAAAACATTTAGATGATAGGTGTGTATATAACACGTAAAGTGGAGATTGAAAGAGAGAAGGTTAAAAGGTTTAATGAGAACCATATTATAAAAGGACTTAATATTAGTATAGGAAAAAATGCTTCCAAATAAGTTTTTAAGCACGAGAGTGGGGGAGCATAATAAAATGTACAGTGAAGGACCTGGGTCAGAGAGATGAGGGTTCACATCTTATCTTTGTCTGCAGGAAATGTATATGCTTGTGAAATATGTTTAAACTCACAAATCACACATGGGGCAACCACCCTAATGGTTCAGAGAATAGGCCCTTGGGTTGTCCTGCCTGCATCTAAAACTTGTCTTCACCGTGTATCCAGTAGGTAGCCATTCATGTGAGCTCAGTGTCTTCATAGTCATAATGGGCTTAAAAATTACAGCAGCCTATACACTTTAGAAAGCACTAGAAAGCTGAGTATTTAAAAAATTCTGGTTAAACGAAAGCCTTAATTATAGTACTTATTTTTTAACAACAACAACAATTTTCTTTTCTCAGAACAGATTCATTGTGTAAGGAGGCAGGACTGCAGAATTGGAGATCAGACAGATGAAAAACAAGTTCAGACAGATGAAAACTTAGATGCAGGCTAGAGCTGTAGAGATGTACAAAGTGAAGAATGTATATGAGAGCTAGAATAATCAGGATTTGTATCTGTTGAATATGCTATGTTGTACAGAGTAGATGGGAAGATGACATTGTGAAGCGAGAGGGGATTTTATCCTGAATTATTAGAGTTAGTGATGTTCTATCAGTGATATGGATAGAAAAAAGAAAAAAAAAGTTGTATCAAACTCCTTTAAATACTAATTTTTAGCTAGAAGAATAATGGTATATTTCATATCATCCAAAGAGTAGACTGACAGCCAGGCCATATGATAAGGCAGTTTTAGGGCAACTCAGTCATTTACATTTTCTTATGTGGTGTTTTGCATGAAAATGACTCAATCCCCCAGTTCCCAAGACTCTTGTGTCTTATTCGAAATTGTTAGAAGAGACTGACTAATAAGCTTTGGGCAACTTATTATGACTTCTTTTGGGGCCAAGTATTCAGCACTACAAGACGTTGGAGGGGGTTCTTAGGGAAGAAAGAGGCGTCTACTAAAGGTGATGATGTTATTAATTAAATAGGCAGTGGGAATGGAAATGAAGTGCCTTCCAATTCTGAAGTCTTTTGAAACCAAGAAACTCCAGGCTCAGTGTTTAATGAATGCCTTGGCTGCGATCACTAATGGTTCCCTTATTTACAAAAATCATATTTATTTGCTCCTGGTTTATTCAAGACATTCACCCCATGAGGACTTCTTTGCACTCACAGATGTGAAGCTGCAATAACCTAGCAGGTGGATTTTAAATTGCTCTCCTTAAGAGAATCAAAGCATTCTTCTGCATCGCCAACTTGCATCTGTAAGAGCAAGCAACAAGTCTAGTTGCTTGCAAACTGATACTTGAACTTTACACCAGCAAATCCATGAAAGAGTGTGCAATTATGTGTGTCTATTGTCTTGTCAGACTAGAAAGCCACCAGGCTCGGAGATGCAAGGAAATGGTTAAGATTCCTGTGAAGCTCTTCATCTTGTCTTGGTTGGTTTCTAAGCAACCTGTTGAAACAGGTGCCCTTTACTTCAGGTCATGGATTGATTTGGAAAGACAGAGATAGATAGAAGAATTATAGAGACAGGTAATTTCAAAGAGGGAAGTAGGATCACAGCCAGTTGCTTCTTCTTGTAGGTCTATTTAATAGGCTTTCTGGCACCAGAGGCGCAGATCGGCTGAGGCAGAACCTCATCACGAGCACAGCTGGGATGGACAAAGCTGCATAAGAGAACTTTGACCAATTGAACAGCGGGGACATCTACCACAGGAAGCTCTGTATTTGGTACTGAGTGTGTCATATAAGGCACTTGGGACACTAGAGAAAACACTAGGTCTTTTTTTTCTGTCAGAATTTATTATTGTTATTGTTGAAAATACTCATATACACCACAAAACATGAAACAATTCAGCACTCTATATGCACAATTTAGTTACATTGATCCCATTCTTTGTGTAACCATTCTCACTGTCTTTTAGCAAGCTGTTCCTCACTCCCCTCATTAACATTAACTCTTCGCCCGCCTAAAGTCTCTATCTCATCTTTGATTTGCTGATGTCAATTTGATCCCATATAGACAGTGCTTAAAAGAGCATAAAGTAAAACACTAGGTCTTTTATCAGAAGACAGAGGCTTGAGTTTCCAAACTCCCATCAGTTCCCTTGAGTGATAATAGTATTCAGTATGTGTCTTTTAAATGCTAACCATCATGAATAATTATCTCAAAGAGCTTATTTGAAGGATATAAGAACTGATACATACTGAGGTGTTGGAAATGGTAAAATGCTACCCAGATGGTAAGCGTCATTGTTAATGTGTATGCTAGATGTTGTAGTCAAAATATACCCATTTCCCACAAGAGCTGCACACTTTACCACCACTGTTTTCACACAACCAAAGCATTTACATTCAGATTACTTATGGCGAGTGGCACTGTAAACAATCGATTACATTTTTTTTTACTTTTACTCACAAAATATTACAACATAGTAGAAATTATCCCTACTTGAGGAATAAAGAAATGCAGTTCTGAGGATTTAAGTAACCTTTTGAAGATAGATGGTGATTCTAGGAATCAAACCAGGTCTGTTTAAAGGCAAAATACTATACAAGTCATTAGACTGCATTACTTTCTCCCTGAAAAATGCCACCTTTTCATGAAGTTCTCTTTGATATTACAAATAAAAACCAATCCTTTCTTTCTTTAGGCTACTTAAAAACTGTTTGGGGCTATTGGGTTTCTTTGGGTTATTTCTTGAATGCTTTCTATTGACCAAGCACCTGCTATGAGCAGTGGTTCCATCTTTGAGTAGGATTGGGTACCTCTGCATTACTCAACATAGGCTGTGCTATATTGTGTAGTAAGCACTCCTAAAATCTCAGTTGAGTGCAACAACCACTTTATCCTCTTCGTGTGCATTGAATTAGGACTCTGCTCTGTGTAATTTTTCAGAGACTCAGATTGATAAGTCTCAAACTGTGAATTCAAGTGCTGCTGAACAAGGCCAAGAAAATGGAGAATGAGAAGTCATGTGTAATTTCAACTCTTCCCTGCACCCGCCCGGAAGTGACACTCACTGCACCTCATTGACCAGAACTAGTCACATCGTACTGCCTACCTTCAGACGGGGCGAGGATTCAGGAAAGCAAATGGGCTGTCTCAGCCAGAACCTTGCCTCCAAGGGATGCATAGTTCAATGGCATTGTCTAAAATGTAAGTGTACAACAGTAATATGGACATCTTGCGTTCATTGACATACTTTGTGCATGTAGGATAGTCCCTGATACATAAACCAAAGCCTCCGCCCCTGAGTCCATTCTGACTCATAATGACCCTGGAGGGCAGAGTGGAACTGTCTCTTGGGTTCTCTAAATGTTTGTGGGAGCAGACAGCCCAATCGTTCTTCTGAGGTGGGGTTGAATCAACATTTTAATTAAGATAAGGGGATTCAAAACACTTGTGGAAAAATTCTCGTCAACCTTCACTTCTATTTTTCTAGAAGCGTTTCAAGCACCCCATATGTCTTTATGGACTTAACAAGAAATAAACGCTATTTTGATCAGTTGTATCTATGTTTTGGGAGGGTAGCATCTGTGTCTCACATATCTCCATCTTTCCTTCCATTCTCCTAAGAGCAATGAGCAAAATACTTTTATACATTATAGAAAATAGATATTTATCGGGCAGTCACAGAGTGTACTTCTGAGCTTGTGGGAAGGTTATGATAAGCTTCACAGCTTATCACAGTGTTCTTGGAAATGTGTGTATTACATATTTAAAGACAATATGTAATCAATGCTATTTGTTCACATATTGCCTTGAAGAAGTTTAGAGATGGTGCAACCCATCTTTCAGATGAGAAGAATGTGTGTTTCTCTTCTCTTTTTAATTTGCAAGAGTAGGACAAAGACACGTCCCACACCAAACACACTGCTGCTGAGTCAATTCTGCCTCAGAGACCCTATTGGACAGACTAGAACTGCCCCCTGCGTTTCCAAGACTGTAAATCTTTATGGCAACAAAAGGCCTCATTTCCTCATGCAGAGCAGCTGTGGTTTCAAACTGCCAGCCTTGTGGTTGGTAGCTTAACACGCAACCTACCATGCCAGCCAGGCTCCTTGCTTCCCAGGGAATTGGTTCCAAATCTTAATATATATATTAATATTATATATATATATATATATACACACAACAATTGTGATAATCTCATCTTGCTATTGTTGTTAGTTACCATTTAGATTCATAATGACCCATGGGTACAGAGTAGCAAAGTATGCATCAATGCATAAGTTTCTACATGTCCCATTCAGTGACACAGCTTACAACCTTCAAGTTGCGCAACCATTCTCCCCTCCTTTGCAGAGCCCTTCCTCCAATATTCAGATAAACTCATGAGCCGCTCAGGTGGCAGACTAATCTTCTGAGTTGTCTTTTCAATTTGATCCCATGAGAACTCTTCAAAGAACATAATATTCAAGGCTGACAATTTTATGAGTTAAGCTAAACTATCGTTTGTTTTAAAATGACTTCAGGAAATATTTTTGGTTTAAGATTTTATCGTTAACGCAGGGTAAGATTTTAAGGGTTTCATTAACCATCCACGTCTCTAAGAAGTCTAGAGTTCACGATAACTCTTTTTTTTAATCGTTATGAAGTTGGGTTTATTCTAGGAATGCAAGTTATATTTTGAAAAACCAATAAGTTCCACCAACCACATTATCAGAGTAAAGGAGAAAAATTATATGACCATATAATTCAGCAAAGGGACAGTATTACTAATAAGCATAAAAAATACATGATATTGGTAAAAATGTAATATTCGTGTGGTTTTTTTTTAGGAAACACTGTTTTGACTCAGTTTATTACAATGTAGCTTGGAAAATCTATTTTTATTAATAATGATACATCAAATAAGAGCAGTCATTTGTAGCTTCTCTTTGATTAATGCTCAACTATCTCTTATATTTGACAATTCAAACTTGTAAATACTTATTTATACACTTAATCAGATTCTCTTAGGCATTCTAAATTTCATCTCAAAAAGCAAACATTTCTTTTTTTTTTTAAATCGTTTTATTGGGGGCTCAAACAACACATCACAATCCATAGATACATCCATTGTGTCAAGCACATTTTTACCTTTGTTGCCCTCATCATTCTCAAAACATTTTCTTTCTACTTGAGCCCTTGGCATCAGCTCCTCTTGATGTGATCATGAATTCCAAGGTTTATGAATCTGTTGTTTTCAAGGATGCTGCCTTGTCTCAGTTTGATTCTCTTTCTTTCCATGATCGTTTCAGCCTAAAAGTACAGCTTTTTCTTAGCTTTCAAAGTCAGATCCAATTAACATCTCCTAGGAACCTATGATAATACTGTGTTTGTCTAAAAGTGTCAAAACCTCACTCTTTAACATGATTGTATAAACAAATTGAGTTCAGTTTTCTCTCACAAGAGAACTGCAACTATCCGGGAATTGGTAGGATGTTGAAGTTCTATTATTCCCTCTCCCAAGACCCTGACTTTGACTGTACTATCCTGAGATGCCCTGGTGGTGTAGTGGGATCTGTGTTGGCCTGCTAATAACAGGTTACCAGTTTGAATTCATCAGACAATGCTGAGGGAGAAATATGAGGCTGCCCGATTAAATAACGATTCACTGCTTTGGAAACTCAAAGGGGTAGTTCTACTCAGTAGATCTGGGTCTCCATGAGTAAGAATCAACTCAATGGTGGTGAGTTTTTGGACTTTGAGGTCCTGTTAAGAATCTAAAAAATGAGAGTTAGGATTGAATTAATCAATTTCTCTTATAAGAAAAAATAAGGGAATGAACAAATGGAGAGAATCCCTTTGACAATATTTTTGGTAGCCCTAGCTAGTGCATACGGAGTTATGTTGGTGCTGTGGGTCAGACATTAGTGGTCCACACCCATTAGAATATAGGATACAGATGAGACACTCTTCTCCTATAAAGATTTCCAGTACAGGACCCCAATGAATCACAACCAACTTGGTGGTAGTGGGCTTCTTTTTGGCTTAGCTAGTGCTTATAGCTCATTGACCACAGAGAAGCAAGAAATGTTGTTTACATTTAAGTTCTTCACAATTCTCCCTACCCTCAAAATAATTTGCTTAATTTTAGCAAGGAAATAGGAAAGGGTGGATTTTGAATAGGTCATAAATAGTCTTTGACACAGTAACTATTCTATCCACTGGGGTAATGGGTGCCTACTGATGGGGTGGATTACCCAATAAGTAAGGTAAGACTCACTCACTTGCCTGTTCTTACTATTTGTAGCAAACAGTTTCATGCTATGTGGTGAAGATGAAGTGCAACACCCACTACAGATTACTAAGTAAGTACAAGTAAACCCATGCTTACCTTGGTTACTGGGTAATACATTTTTTAAAAAAGACTTTGGTTTGGTAGGAGGAATCTTATGGGTTAGGCAAGATATAGATGCCAGCCATACTGAGATGCAGAATCTTTGATGTGGCAAAATGATGTGAAATTGGTCCCGGCAGTAAAGAAGCACAAGTAGGTCTGTGCGAACGAACGTTGCTGAGTGGGTATTCCAACCCTACCCACTGATCATGTCCGATAGGTTGAGAACTGGGCAGGGCTTCAGACCTGACTATGGGAGAGGGGATTTTTCCCTAGGGTGAGCCAAGGAGAGAATGTAAATAGATAGCCAACTGAAGTGTACTCAAGTCACGAGACAACATACAACACATAAACAAACCCAAACCATTGCTATTGAGTATATCCTTACTCATAGTAAGCCCAAGTATTTCCAAGGCTATAAATCTTTCCCAAAGCAGACAGCCCCATATTTCTCCCCTGTAGCTGCTGGTAGACTGGACCTGCCGATCATATGATTAGCAGCTCAGCTTTGAATCACAGTGCCACCCGGACTCCTTAGTAACATGCAGACACGTGACTACTTGAAGCTTGATGATCACAGAAACAAGTACAGTCAAAGGGGGAAATGATGAGTGAGTGTTTTACCAGATTCCTGACACTTTCTCTTAATCTTAAATTTTCAATTTCAAATCCTAAAGTGATTTTTCTGGATGGTGAATTGCAATGACAAATCTAATCATTCTGATTGCCTTTTGGGAGTTTATGGTGGACTGGGTTATTTTTCCCAATATTTCATTTCTTCCTTGTGGCTGAGTTATACACCGTGACCCTTTGCCAAGGGACTTGTCTATGCCTCTCCAGGCAGTAGGCAGAGTGTATTCACAAGTCTAGGGATACGGGACTCAGCCACGGGACGGCATGGTTTTCTGTTAGGTGTTAGCACGTATAACCGAAGTGAAAAGAGTTGATGTGTTTTTGTGGTTTGCTTTCCCAGCCTATGTTTCTGCCATCTTCCATTGGGAGGACATACCCCAGGTCGCTGATGGTCACAGAATGAGGAAATGTGCTGAGCTCCTGGGAACATACATATTTGCCAAGAGCCAAGCCCAGTCCATCAGTGTAGCATCACAGTCAACTTGCTGGAGTTGACATTTGAGGCTGTTTATTTCACACGGTTAATATAGAAATTAATAACTCAGTACAGTGCAAGGAATTTTTCGTTTTCTTATATGCTATTTAATGCTCATTACAAACATGAAGACCATCCTTATTTTACAGTTAAGAAACTGAGGTTCTCAGATGCCACATCAGTTGATTGATAGCACAGAGTTAAAAGAGGTCTGTAAGACCCATATCTTCCTAGTTTTCCAAATTACCTTTCTCATAAGACATGCCCACATTTTATGATGGATTGTTGTGATAATTACATAAAATAATACACTGAAAATGTCTTTTTCTAGTTTATGTATTTCAGGTGGAGCTAAGTCTAGATCTGACTTTATGAGTGAATATATATCATAAGCCTTGTCAATCAGAATAGTGGAATGGACATGCAAGCCAAGCCAAATAAAAAAAAAAATCTAAAACTACCATGTTGATCCAGGCCTGCTTACTGAAATGGGTGATGTAAGATCTAAGAAGGACTAAGCCAACCACAACAGAGGAGGCTACACTGGAGAGATAGAGAGGCAGAAAAAGATGAAACTGGTGACATCATTGAATTTCTGAATCTAGTTATTCTGGGCGGTACACTTGTCCTGCTCTAGGGGTATTGTGTTATAGGAGTATATCAGTCTTGTAAGGTTTCTGGTTTTGTTCCAGTGTATTAGTCTGGGTACTTTAGAGAAACAAATCCACAGCAACTCATGTATAAGAGAGTTTTATGTAAAGAAAAGGTGCATCACGAAAACATCCCAACCCAATGCTGCCCAAGCCCACAAGTCCAACATTAACCCATTAACCCAACACCAGTCCACAAAGTCCTCCACCTCACAAAACAGAGGCAATGATGCCGACTGCAGGAGGAAAGCTGAGTCTGTGAACGTGTAAGCATCTCAGCACTGGCAAGGGTCTCCACATGGCTGCTCCAGCACCCAGGGCTGCATCGGGGTAGGTCCATGCGGCTTCTCCTTGGGGATGTCTTGGAGGAAGTCAATCTTGCAAGCTGAAGCAGGGAACTGCTAAGGCAGCTGCAGCTGATACAACCATCACAAAACAAGAGACCCGAGAACTAGAAAGGAGAGGCTTCACCACCCATTTATCCCTCCGCCTTTCAACCAGCACCACATGTGATTATCGGCCAGGCTGGCACAATTAACTAACTCATCCAGTTATTTTGAGTTTTCTTTTTAATAACGTAGAACTGAGAGACCAGACTATTTCAGGTAATGGAAGAGGAAGTATCTTGCAATTTTAGCACATAGACTGAACAAATATAAATTATTCTATTTACAAGGAGGCTTCAAAATTTGATGGAAACATTGCATTTCTCCAGGATCTCTCTGAAGTTCCCTTTTTTATTATTTTAAGCTCATTAGAGATGTGTAGTAATGCTTGATCAAGAATAAAAGAAAATGCCCTTGGAATCAGGCAAGTTAGCTACCATTTACATGTGTTTGCATCTTAAAGTTCTGAAGTAGGTTAATTAAGGAGTTGACATGGTTGGAGTTTGATTAATCAATGATTCATTGTAATTGTTTCCAAATTTTGCTGACCTTATGGGAAGGAAACAGAATTATTTATGGCAAAACTAACCTCTAGCTCACTACTTCCCTTGTCAAAAAAAGAGAAAAAGTCCAGACTACCCTTGTCTTAGCTCTTATGAAGAAGGATATTATTTTTGACTATAGCATTTTAAAACTTTGGGATGTACACAGTTCAGTGATCTCTACTCTTCAGTAAACCAAAGACGGGACCACGCTATGGGGAAAGCAGAGTATATTAGAGTGTCTTACTGCTGACACATTCCCTATTCTCTTAATTTCACATATCATAGAGCTGGTTGCAAAAGGGTGCCTTGACCACTTGATGCTCTTTCCTTTTTGATTTGAAGCAACCTGCTTCCACTCAGCTCCAGCCTCTCAGGGTCTGTTGTCTTGTATTATGCCTTTGTATGTAGCTGCCAAGTCTTGCCAAGAAGTCTGGGTTGTGGTGGGGGAAGACAGGACATGCTATTTACCAGGGAGAAGGCATAAGCTCCCAGATAACAGTATTTACTGAAAACCTGTTGGAGCACTGAGAAAAAAAAATAAAAATATTTTTGGTGTTTCTTTATAACAGGACAGATCTGAAGGGCCTGGGAGTGAACACAGAATCTGATCAATGGGAGAGAAAGCAGTAATTCCAAATATAAGAAATTTTACCTTGGTAATTCACCATGAAAACATGAAGGAAAGTGAGATGGAAAGAAGTGAAGTTTGGCTTAGTATCTTTGGTTAAATAACACAAACCACACACGTAGTAAATTATGCAGCCAAAAGCCAAATTCCACTTTATCTGATATCAGAAAACATATACTTGATATTACATCTATCCACTAGTACATTTATGCTTTTAGAGCTAAATAGAATTATGGAAAATCCTCTTATACTTTTCAAGAGAATATCCTTTAAGTAGTTATGCCTAGTTTCCTTGTGTCTGTTAGTATTCTCTAGGCTACAATTATCAAATTACTCACTAAATATCTTTTAAAATGTGATATATGTTTCTACAATGATGACAATATAGTGATGAGAACCCAATAATGACAACCCAGACTTCCAACACATATTTAAAGTAAATAACATGTGCAAGCTTTGATCTAGTGGTTGGGATGTAGACATGAACACAACAAGTTAAAATTTGGCCAATATATATATATATTAGAAGAGAAAAAGTGTAAGGGGAAAAATAAAAGAAGTACATATAGTATTATGGTGCTAGCCAAATACTACTGCTTCTCTCTACTTCTAAAGCAAATGGAAAGATGGTACTTCCTATCCCTTGAAAGTAAATGTGAATAGTGGGCAAATGGGAGCCCAAGAAAATAGCTTTCACTACATCCTATTGGTAAGTAAGTTATTAAGGTCATGAAATGAGGCTCAATATATCTGTATGCTGAAGAAAGCATAGTGGTTATATTTTAAATCAAATGTGTCCTTTGCAATTTATAATATACAACCCATTTTCTTGGTGAGCCAAAAATATATAAGAGCTTAGTGTGTCTTATTTAAATCATCAATCTATTACACTGGTTCTTGGCCAAGGTTGAAGTTGAGTAAGGTATGGAGTTGGATATCCTACGTGATCCAACCTAAATCTGAGTCTTAACATCACAATAAAGATCTGTCTATACAGAGCTTTCATTCTAGTGATAGAAGAAAGACAATAAATAAATACTACTTGCTTACACTGCATGTTCCAAAGGGTTCAGAAGTGAATCTGCCTGTGAAAATGGCCCAAGGATTCAGACAGGTAGCGCATCATTGCATTGGACTCTACCTCACGATGTATTCAAGTATCATGTGTAACAGAAGAAAACACAGTACAGTGCATTCTGGATCATAAAACTTCTACCTGGAAGTTATATGTCATTCATTCACATTCCATTCACCCAAGTAAGTAATACAGCCTTGTCTAAATTCCTGCACTGGTCCCATAACATAGTATTCTGATATGGCCCTAATAACTCCATAGTTTATCATCTGAATTTTTATACACAGAGACCAAATAAAATGTAGAGACAAGTGAAACATTGAAACCACCCTTTTCTTCTATTTTTATTATTTTTAAATATACAGCACTGTCAATGGCTATTACTTTCAAAGACAATTAACTTTGTTGAGTGTAGTGGATCAAATAATTGCCTTCATATTTTATATCTTACACAACTTGAACATATATGAAGTCTGCATATACCAGTCTCCTCTCTCTCTTGCTCACTCTCCCTGTTTCTATTTCAATTTAGGTAGGGGAGTAATTTGTTCTGGTTTATTAATGAAGGGATAAAGAGTCAGAAAATCAAATTATTTTACCAAGATTGAATAATATTGCCCTTTGGCACTTAAACCAAGAATGTTCCTCCAATTTTAGGATCCAGAAACTAAAGTCTTTTAAGGGTTCAAAGTACCCCCCATAAAACCCTTAAAAGTGCATCATTGTATTTGCATACTGTTGTGATTGCACGTGTGTACTTGGTCTTGGGTGATTTAGAGACACTATTATACCATACTACCCACAGTGAACATTACATGTAAAGTTGGGATAGGGATATTATCAATTTATTTGGTTCCTATAGCTGAAGCCTGCCTTATGTTTATTATGTTAATGTAAACTTCAAGGAAGGACGTCACAGAGCCTCCTAACTGTGCTCATTTACAAGGGACACATTTGGTCTCCTTGCTGACTCATTTCTCCTGTCAGTTGCCATGGGCTGAGAAAATCCAGACTCCTTTCACAGGAAGGAACGAATAAGAAGTGTCATTTCTTAAGTGCCAAGTTTATAATTTCCAGTGCGGCTCACATCTCAATGGATGGAAGAGCTTCCCGGGACTTGGAAACACTTCTGTGTAGATCCAAATCCTCTCTCATTGATTTTAGATCATTCTTTTGTCCATTAAGTACTAATTTTCATTTGGAATCTTTATTTACACTCATCAGGACCTTTTCAACTCAATTTGCAAAGTGATGATATGTAAGTATGCATCTAAAAAAAGAACCTGATTATTTCAGATGAGGTCACTTACTTTCACCAGTTGCTTACTGAGCAGTCATCCAGAGTATGCACTGACAAATGACAACAGCAACAACACGAGCAATTATAGGCATGAAACGGGATATATCAAGGCTGCTTCAAGTAAATAAGGAATCAGCACATTAGCATGCATCAAGAAACATGGTATAAACTCAAACTCACTGCCATGGAGTTGATGCCAACTGGTAGAGACTCTATAGATCAGGGTAGAACTGTCCTTGTGAGTGTCCTTGACTGTAACTTTTTTTTTTTTAACATTTTATTAGGGGCTCATACAACTGTTATCGCAATCCATACACACATCAATTGTGTAAAGCGCATTTGTACATCATCCTCAAAACATTTTCTCTCCACTTAAACCCCCGACATTAGGTCCTCATTTTTCCCTTCCCTCCCCGCTTCCCCCTCCCTCATGAGCCCTTGATAGTTTATAAATTGGTATTTTGTCATATCTTGCCCTGTCTAAAGTCTCCCTTCACCCACTTTTTGGTTGTCTGTCCCCCAGGGAGGAAGTCACACACAGTTCCTTGTAATCGGTTCCCTCTTTCCTACCCACTCTCCCTTTACCCTCCCTGTTTTGCCACTCACACCACTGGTCCTGTAGGGCTCATCCATCCTGGATTCCGTATATTCACAGTTCCTATCTGTACCAGTGTACATCCTCTGGTCTAGCCAGACTTGCAAGGTCGAATTCGAGTCATGGTGGTGGGAGCGGGGAGGAAACATTTAGGAACTAGAGGCAGTGAAAAGCCCCGTCTTTCTCTCACAGAGTGGCTGCTGGTTTCAACTGAAAACCTGGCTGATCACAGCCCAAAGTTCAACCACTACACTACTAGGGCTCCTTCAACATAGATGGAGGACACAGGTGGACCTGGTTTGAGTCCCTGCTTTCCAGGTAGCTCTGCTACCTAATCTCCTTCCGTTTCAGTGCCTGCAGCTATGGTGTCTTATGTTGGGTTCTCCAAAGAAGCAAAACCCGTGAAGTTTATGAATGCATACTTATATAAAGAGAGAGCGTTAGCCAAAGAACAGGCTTCATGTGGTTATAAAGGATGGCATGTCCCAATTCCATGGATTAGATGTCAGGCCCAGCTTCTCTTGAGCCACAGCTGCAGGGACTGGCAGGCTCAAGATCAGTGGGTTAAAGAGCAGGCTGATGGGCTCATGGGCTACACAGGAAGCTAATGGGTCTAAGATTTGCAGGGGCTGACGTTGCCGACAGACTCAAATCCCAAGGATTACAAGTCCAATGTTGATGAGACAGATGCAGAATCTAAAATGAGCAAATAGTCTGAGACCTTTGCCAGAATGTTCTTGTGTTCAATGTAGTCCATCCCCTTAAGGCAGTGGTTGTTAACCTTCCTAATGCCACGACCCTTTCATAGTGTTCCTTATGCTGTGCTGACCACAAACCATAAAATTAGTTTCACTGCTACTTCATAACTGCCATTTTGCTACTGTTATGAATTGGGTGACCCCTGTGAAATGGTCATTCGACCCCCAAAGGGGTTGTGACCCACAGGTTGAGAACCACTTCCTTAAAGACACTCTTGTGTAAGTAGTTGACTGCTCCTACTGGATGTGATCATAGGGGTAATTATATTACCCCTATGTGGGGTAGCTATGCAAACAGATCTGCCTCTATTCTTGACTTGTTGCTTTGTTTCATAATGGTAAGGTCACAGGGCAGGTGTCCATGTAGAAGGAACTCCCTTGATTACCATATCAGTCATGACCTGTATAAAGGACATACTCATTTAATGAATATCCTGATCACCATAAAGCCATTCCAGCCCTGCTTCCAGGAGCAGCATTTTGAAATTTCATGGAGTATGTAGGGAAGAAGAGGAGTGCTTGCTTTTCTCAGGGCAAACAATGTCATTCCAAATTTTATCCAGCCCACAAGACTGGCTCTGGGTTAGCCTTCAGTGTAACTGGGTCTACTGCTACATTTGTGACTTATTTTCTTCTTCCTTTCTTTTTTTGCTATTCAGACCACTATCTAGATTTGAGGGATAAGGAATCTGGAGGGATTATACACACATACACACACACACACACACACACACAAAGCACATATATTACATATATAAAATTCACATATGCTTCATATATGTACACAGTCAATCTCAAGAAGTGCAATTACCCACAACATTCTGTGAAACCCTCCATATATGAAGGTTCTCGTTTCTTCCCATTTGTGACTGTTCTAGAGTGAGCTGTGGATGTTCATCAACTCAAATGTTCTTTCACTCTGTCGCATTAAAAACTGTGGACCATGTCCCTAAATTTGTCAAACTCACAATCCACTTTATTCACATTCCTCAGGAAGCTGATGATATCAGTGTGCATACTGAAACAACTCCTTGACACTATACCCCCAGGTTTCAATAGTTCCTTGGTTTTCCCTGATCACCTCCCAGAGTACTTTCTTGGTGACCAGCAGTCATAGGGGTACTTCCTGTTGTTCTAACATAATTATTGATAAACAAACAAACAAAAAGCACACAAAAATGTGTGTCTTTCTGCAGGGCCTGATGAACCCAAGATGAACATGTCTAGCTGCAGAGGTAAATGAATCCAAAGCTGGCAAGCAATTCCCAGAATTGCAGACAATATAGCAGGCTGTTGTCTCAAGGCCGAAGAACCAGAGGTCAGGCTATGCGCCAGATGCAAGATCCAAAACAGGAAAAAGCAAGCAAGCTTTTCTACACTGTCTACTTATATTGGAAGCAGGTCACATCCTAGAGCAGCTCTCATGATGGGGGAATTACTACATGTGAACTGACAAACCACTGGAAATGCTGGCCCAACAAAGCTGACGCAATGCCTTACTTATCACCAAACATAAAATTGTCATTCCTTCATTACCTCAAACTAGAATTACCTGTAACAAATTTTCTCCATTCTAAACCACACACAAAAACCCTTTTAGAGCTGACTAGCCTCAGGATAAAGTGCAACTTTTTATCATTACTGTGGATTTATTGTTAGTCTGGCCCATGTCTACCAAATCTAGCTGTGTATCTCTCACTGCACAACTCAGCATTTCTTCTGTAGCCCCAGCTCATCACCCCATCTGTTGGCTCAGCTTCCTTCCTTTCTAATGTCTTCTTTCCCTGCCTTTTTAACTTCATCCCCCAGGACACTGTTAACTCTTCCATTTGTCCATGAAGCGTTCTTTAAAGGAGCCCTTGCTTGTCTTCCTACGCTAATAATCTTCTTTGTTCTTCTATGGAACATTGTTCTTCAGCCCACTTAATGAATTGTATTGTTTGCACTTTGAACAGTAAACTGCCCGAAGATAGGGGCCATATGGGGCACTTCACAAGGTCCCCGTGAACAATGCAATGAAAAAAAATGGAATGTTTTCATACTTTTTGAGTTCCATCACATACCCCATATTTGCTCATCATCCTATCTCTAACACTTAGAAAAATCAGTGTTTTCAGAATTAAAAAAACAAAATGCAAAACAAAACATAGCCAATCTTTAGTATATGTGTGTATTATAGGAATAAAATATCTTCCCTTGAAGCATTCATTTACATATATTTCTTAACTTACTCATTTAATGCTTAAGAGAGTCTCAGCTTGAAATTTTTGCTTCTTTGAAGGTGGGTTGAGGATGGCTATGTGTGGTCACTAGGGGACTTTTATCTGACACTGCAAATCTTCCAACAGAATTTAACTCTAGGCACAGAAGAGCCGAGTTAAATGCCCGTTGTAGAGTCCAGCAATGACAGAACCTAGATTTATGGGGAGGTGTTTACAATGAAGAGACATAGCCTATTTTTATTTGATCTGCACCATCCAAAAAGAAAATTGGAATTATAATTAAAGTAGGGGAAATGATAACTTAAGCATTGATTTTCCAATAAATGTGCCAACCCTCAGAACAGTGGCTGGTCTCTATGTTCCATATCCTGCTGCGTAACTTTAAATGACTGAAAAAAAACCTTCTTCTTCAATAAGTTGACTTCACTGTAGTGTGTAAATTTCAGCTTGTATGTCCTGATGACTCATCTTTATAGCTGAGATGCCTCTCAGGGTTTGGATTAAAGGAAGAGACCCCTCAAAAAATCAGGAAGTGGTATCCTATTGGGACAAACAGCTTGCTATTAGAGATTCTACAAATCTGCCTCTGGTAAGTGTTCAGCCCCATCATGACTTTAGATTTCCTCAAACTCTTATGGAGATTAACCACAAAAGAATTACCATTTATCTGTGAAGGTAAAATTTATATCACCCATAATCCTTTCATAAATAGATATATCAACCACCACATTAATACAAAGGTGTAATCTGAAGGCAGAAGGCCATTATATTTGCTTACTGACAGATATAAAGCTGCAGTTGCAAGTCATGCATGATTTTAATAAGCTTTGATAATATGCTATCAGCTGGTAGGCGCTATAGATTGAACTCTTATAGATCTTTAGCTTCAACTTCCAAATAATCAATCATGTCAAGATATGAAAATCATTTCATTCCCTTCAATTGAAAAGAAGATGTGATTTAAAATGTCAGCGCTTGGATATATGAGCAGGATTCCTGTAATCAATCATGCGAAATAAACCATCTTATTTAGTAGCTCTTTGCAAGAAGAGAAGCTGTAGGTGGAAAAATAAACTATTTTGTGCATAATGTAGATGAAGCTCACACAGCATACGCATATAAATACTAGAAGTGTACCTAGACTTGAGTATTCTCATTTACTTCTTCTTTCAGATCGGTAACCTTGGCAAGGAAGTGGTTGGAT
This sequence comes from Echinops telfairi, assembly GCF_000313985.2. NCBI lineage: Eukaryota > Metazoa > Chordata > Mammalia > Afrosoricida > Tenrecidae > Echinops > Echinops telfairi. The sequence continues at coordinate 22,242,641 of NW_022111310.1, forward strand.
TTGAATGACCTCAAACCACAGGGCATGGGAGGACAAAACTGTCTGTTGCATCTAAGCATTTTCCAAAATGAATTAGGAGCTAAATTCAAACCCGGGTCACCTGACTGCTTTTGGAATTATATACCTGGATTAAACTAGCCCGAGCTAAATCACCCTAAACAAGTCTTCAAACTTGAGCCTTAGCTTGCCTGTTGGTGATCAGGACAATTACATCTATTGCTACTCATGCAGGAGATGCTAGATAATGGATGTCAAAGTGCTTTGCAAACAGAAACTCTATTAAGCTCTGTACAAACCTGTGACTAAACCAACAGAATGCTAAAAGGTACCAAATTTACTTCTTGGCAAACCATCAGGAAACACACCAGCGTCCTTAGGGTATGTGCCCTATAAAATTGAAATCTGTCTGATCAGAAGGACTTGTCTGTGGATATTGCATTACTTTCAGTGAGTGAAATATCCAATTACACCTTTTGCTAGTCTGCTGTGTGACTTTAGGAAAATTGCATAACCTCTCTGATTCACAAGTGAAATAAAGGGTTTTGAGTAAATCTCTAAAGTAACCCTTACCTCTAAAAAATGGATGTTTTCTGTATTCAACTTTAATTATGGTAGAAATATAGCCCATAGATGAACATACTTCCACACAGGACACAAGTATTTTTCATATGTACAGAATTTGTGGGAGAGAAAAAAACTACTGTGATAACGATAAGAAACATTGTATGTATTGTGCTTTTTTTTTTTAACACTCTCATGGAGTTGACTCCAATTCAGAGTAACGCAAGCAGACAGAGTGGAATTGCTGTTCCTTAGGGTTTCCAAGATTAAATCTTTACAGGAGAGCAAATGACCTCATCTTTCTCCTGGGGCTGGTGGATTTGAACCATTGACCTTGCAGTTAACGGTTCAATGCTTAGCCCAATACACCACTGGGCACTCCTTTTTAACTACATATTTTTATATGTTAAGCTTAACAGTATTATTTGGATGATCCTAATCTCTTTCAAGTCTTTCTGATTCCTACTTAAATAATTTTAACCAAGTGTGATGAAACAGAAGTCCTTAGGGGACCTATTTTAGTGATTTGTTTTCAACAAAATAATTATTTTGTCAGCCCTTATATATTCCCGGGTGCTGTTAAAATATTTTGGAGTACTTAGAAATAGTAAATTATCTTGAATTGTTTAAATATTTACACAATTGATATTTCTATTTATGAAAAAGGATTTCCTGTTCAATCAGATTTTTTTCTGAATTCTCATGGTACCATAATCCATGAATACCATACCCCAAATGGTGTATAAAGGTCATTTAATTCCATAGAAGTCAAAAGTAGGATGTGAAGGCACAAACTAAGATAGCTAGTGTACAAAATGAGTTTGATATGTGATAACAGTATCATATATATATATATATATATATATATATATATATATAAATTGTACACACACATATATTTATAAGTATAAACAAATACATATATGCACCATATGTATATATGTATATATTCACCGAAGTATGCTTCTAAAGGTTCGTGTAAAAATAGAATTAAAAGATAATACTTTCCATTAACTTTCTGAAGTCCCAATATATATTGAACATACACATACACAAATGCACACACACATACATAGATACTTAAAAAAAACCTTAATATCCCATCCTCAGGAAATCAACCCAGAAGCTCTCATTTCTCCTATCTCGCCCTGTGTATGCACAAGAATCCGTGTGTGTTTTGCATATTTTCTCTTTCATTTTGCCTGGTTGCCAGAAGTTGCTCATATTTTATGAAGCACTGAGAGTGGTATGATAAGAGTTCCTTGCTCCATCATTTCTCTGTACCACAGAGAGAGATGGGTTTCTCTTTTCCTTTTTGTTCATTAATGATGCAAGAAGCCGAAACTTTTAACTCTCTCTCTAGGTTTTGCTTCCATGGTTTCTGAGGAATTGCTCATAGTACTTGACATGCGTGCTTACATGATAAAGACCCACCCAGGCTGTTTTACCCTGCTGAATGCTTCCTGAGCAATCTCAGCTCATCAGCTGGCTGAAAAATTGGTTTCTGGTCGTTTTTTTGCAGAAGAATTCCTATCTTTAATTTTTTTTAAAGAAAAAATTGTCATGCCTCAAACATCCAGTAGTCCTGGCAATGCTATTACTCTCCCCAACTTCTAGATCAGAGACCCTGACTTTGACTCTTTCTCCATTGATCCAATAAAAATATCTAGCCAGTTTGTGATGGAATAATGTTGGGCCTGATGGCTCTGCTTCACCATTCTCGTGAGTTTGAAGATAGAATCAATACATTGGACATCTAATAACAGCTTTAACTAACTCAAGATGTGGCATTCAATCACTATCAATTTTCTTCTTCTTGATACTTCCTTGCTTGGTTCTCAGTCTGCCATACTATTGGCTCTTCCTCAACTTACTCCTCCTCAGTCTCTTTTGCTTGCCCGTGCTTATTTTTAAGATCTTTGATCATTGGAATTGCCCACCCATCAGTCTTTGCAATTCTAACCCTTTACTTCCCGTACTCCTGGTTATACATCCAGCCTCATGGTTTTCTTGTTAGTTACCATAGAACCAATGCCAAATCACGGTGGTGCTGTGCACAAGAGAATCAAATGCTATCCAGTCCTGGGTCATCTTTGTTGGGATGCTCTACTCCGTGGTTGTGGCCACATTGTGTTGAGTATTTTCCATGTTAGGAGGCTTCTCTTCCAGAAATATTTTGAAAATATCTTGCTGTTTGTCATCCATGTGGTTTTTATTGCCTGGTTATCAGAAGTTGGCATGTCTTCCTAGTCTGTCTTAGTCTGGAAGCGCTGTCAAAACTTGCTGTATTTTTAGCATCACACCAGCCATACCTGTACGACAAAACTGACAGACCGGTGGTATTTCATGTCTTCACATACCAACATGAAGGCTGGGGATACTTCACACTTCATGTTTGAAGATTGCTCACACTTCTGGCTTTAGCCCAGGGAGTCTCTGCTAAATTACTGACTCCTATGCTGTCTCCACTTTCATATCTAAATAGTTCAAGTCCAAAACCAAACATTATTTTCTATCAGTATAAATCAAAACTCCATCTTTTCTGTTGCTTGCATATGTGCTTTGGAATCAGACTTGACCCTTTCCTTTATAGCTTACTTTCAAACCATCAGTAAATTCATCCTTCAACTGCAAAAACAGAAAACAAAATTCCAAACTTCTCATCTCCTTTGCTAAGCCCACCCTTATCTAGATACTATCACATCCTCCACCCTCACACACTGACGCGTGCATCATTCTCTGTCACTAATCCCCGTGCCTATTTCCAGCATGCTGCTCTTTTAGGTGCCTTGTAGTGAATTCTGATGCATGGCAACCTTGTGCACAGCAGAATGAAGCACTTCCCAGTTCTGGATCACCCTCACAATTGTTGCTGTGTTTGAGCCCCTGGTCTCACCACTTTGTCAATTCATTTCATGAGTAGCATTTCTCCTTTAAGCTCTCTTCTTTACCAAGGCCGATTCCCTTCTTCAGGTATTGGCCACACCGACAACGTAAGGCTCATCATCTTCCCTCGCAAACGGGCTTCTACCTGCAGTTTCGCTAAGTTAATAGGCCCTTTCAGCAGAGCAAATCCAGGCTTGAATTTGTTCTTCAGCTCTTGCACTTGAGAAGCGCTAAGCATACTCTTCTTTTTTGTTTTTCTAACACCAGCTCTCTAAACAGTTCATTTTAGTACTTTACTTCGTCTTCCGCTCAGCTCTTTTACTTAATTATTTCTTCCATTTAATTTAGGTATACTATTTTGGAAAAAGAAGTTTCAAAGTCCCCTCTGCTGATTATGTTGGTCTTTTCCTTCTTCGATGTCTTAAATTTTTTTTTTCATTTTCTTCCTATATGATGCTCTTCATGTCGAACATCCTTGATATCATCCTACAACTCATTTTCAATCACTACTGTTCAATGAGTCAAATCTATTATTGATATAAAACCTCAATTCAGGTGAGAAATTTTCAAGTTTATACTTTTGCTCTTATGGATTTGTTTTAATTTTCTTCAGTTTGAACTTGAACTTGCATATGAGTAATCGATGGTCTATTTCTGGGCTTGTTACGACTGATGACATTGAACTTCTCCATCTTTTCTTTCAGGGGCCATAGCCAATTTCATTCCTCTGCATTCCATCTCTTAAGGTCCACCGGTAAAGTTGCTATTTATATTGTTCAAAAAGGTATTTCCAATAAGTAGGACATTGATCTTGCAAAATTCTATCATGTCACCTCCAGTGTTATTCCTCAAGGTCATATTTTCCAACTAATATTTTTTGTTTGTTTCTAGATTTATTATTCCAAATACAACAATTATTGATGCACCTTGATTTTATGTCAAATCCATTTTAGATTGAAGAATTTGGTCAACTCGTCTCCCTGATCGTTGGTGTGTTCTTTGAAGAAAAAAAAGCTGTTAATTGTTCTTTGTTTAAAGTGTAGAGATCTTATCACTGATAGCATTTTCAGTGGTTACCTGTAATTTTTCATTCCCGAAATAATGCAGTGTATAACTGTCTGATCCACGATGTACAGCACCTTTCCATTTAACTTCACTGGTACCTGGGATATGGACCTTCAAGTGTGCCATTTCAGTTTTGAGTTTCTATTTTTTTGTTTATTTCATATAGTCCATATTTTAAAGTTGTTTCTTCTCATTTTCACTCATGCCACATCAGCAAATGAAGGTCTCAAAAATCTTGCTACATCCATGTCATTAAGGTTACTCTAGTTTAAGAAGCAACTCTTCCCATGTGGATGTTCAGTGACTCCCAGGGCTTATCTTCCATTGCTATATCAGATAATGTCCAAAGCCTTTTTACCATAGTGACCCTAGCTTGTAGCAGCACAACAACACACAAGTCACCTCAAAACAAGAAACAACTCTTCTGTCAGTTTTAACCCAGCAGGAATAATAGTATTACACATAACATAGCACGTCAATGATCCAAAGCCCCACAACATATTTTGTAACATATGTGATAAAACAAAACAAAACCCCTAGGTTCTTGCAAGCAGATTTTCAGAAGTCTATGCAACGTGAATCCATTCCCTCTGTCTCTCTGTGCTTTTCTCTTAGGACTCTTATGGCTTACTCTCCCAGCGATATGAAGCTCCATGTTCCTTGAAAGTGCTCTTTAGGGCTTTGTAGTTGTTCTCTTTACTGGGAATACGCATCCTCTGGGTATGAGCTTTCACCTGCCATCTCTCTTACTTATCTCAATTATTTGTACAAAAAGCTGTCTTCTCAATCAGGCATGTCTTGATTTTGCTATATCAGAGCCAGCAATCCTTAACCCTTGAAAAACAGACTCCATTGGATTTGAGATTGTTTTCTGTTGAGCTTTCGCTGTATCTCCAGTGCCTAACAAAAGAAGTAGCAAGAATGCTTAACAAAAATGTAGTGGCAGTAATAGTAGTAGTCTCCATTTTCATCGTAGTCATCACTGGTGTTGCTAGGCGCCAGCAAGTTTCTGACTCCTCGTGACCCTTATGTCCAACAGAAGGAAGCACCGCGGGCTCCTGAGTGACCCTCACAATTATTCTTAAGTTCCAGTGGTGCAGCCAGTAGGTCAATTTGTCTCACCAAGAGTCTTCCTTTGTTTAGCTGCCCCTTTATTTTACCAGACATAAAGCTCTTTTCCAGGTGTTAGTCTCTCCTGAGAACATGTCCAAAGTATGTGAGGCAAAGAGGCTCCATTCTTACTTCTAAGGAGCATTCTGGCTATACTTTTTCCAAGTACAGTATGACCTGCTTGTTTGTTGTGTTTTGTTTTGGATCAGTTCATGGCACTCTCAATATTGTTCCCCAGCACCACAATCGAAATGGAGTGATTCTTAAGCAAGTTTCCTTATTCATTGTCCAACTTTCACAGGCCTACAAGGTGAACTGCATATAGCAACTTGGGTCAGGTTCACCTTACTCATCAAAATAGGATCCTTGCTTTTCAACACTATAAAGAGGTTTTGTTCAGCAGATTTACCCAGTGCAGTTTGCCTACCACTTGTCTGTCACCTTGACATACTGCTGTGGCTTGTGTGTTGCTGTGATCCTGGAATAAAACTAGGTAGTCCATAAATATTTGTGGAATGAATGATGCTGAGAGGGAGGTAAGTGATGACCCTCCTCTTCCTTTAACCCCCTCCTCTGGAATTCGCTGTCATCATTCACATTTTGAAATATGCTAAAATCTTAATAGGCTCTGAACCTTTACCTGCATCCATCTATGTCCCTCAACTTCTCTTTGAACTAGGAGTGCTTTCTCCCACAAGCAACAGAAATAGCATTAATTAGTGGCTTGAGCAAAGAATCATTACTTTTCCCACCCAAAGATCAGTTCAAAAAAACGAATGTTTGCTGGTGCTAATACATTAACTCAATACTAGAAGGTGCTGAGCAGATGGGTTTCTGGATTCTGTGCATACTTGCCTCCTGGTTGCCAAATAGTTGCAGAAGCACTGACCCTTCTACAACTATATTCAGAGGCAGAAAATAGCTTTCTATAAGGAGAAGACACTTTCTCTGTACATATTTTCCCCATCAAGAGTTAGAAAAGTTGATCTATCTATTTATTATTTTCTAGGATGGCATCTGTGTAACTTTGTATCTTCCTGAACAGAAATAGCCCACACCTCCCTAAACAAAGGGAAGATGATTTTTGAATAGACCGAGGATAATATCAGACTCCTTAGGTTCTCCCTTATTCATGCTATTTCTTTTTATGTAGTAACTCTCATGTAATTTTAACTGAAAATATTACGGACTAAGCTCTCTTACCGACAAGTCTGGGTTAGATGCCCTTCTTCTTGGGTCCCTTAGAAACCTGACCCTTTCCTACAGTTCTGTTTTCACAGTGCACTATTCACATTGCTCCTGGTATACTCCCTCCTGACCCCTAATGCCTACACAGCCTTGGCTGGTTAAGATAGAGACTATATTTCTTTTGTTTACATTGAACTTGAATCTATAAAGTAAATGAATACACACATGGACTGAGTAATTAAAAAGAAAATTTTCTCTTAATGGTTTTAAAAATCCATGTCAGCATTATGTCAATGTTTCCAGGATTTTTGCAATATCTTTTTATGTTCCCATAGCTCAATCCAATCTATGAGATATTATTATCCCCAAAGCTTTGCTTCCCCTCTCTCTTTTTCGAGGTTCAAAGCCCCCTCACTTAAATAATTCGATTCATGTTACTAAGATCGGAAGTGTCATTTCAACATTGCTGAGCACAATTGGGAAGACAGATCTGACACAGGCACAATTCTCAAGATGACCGTAAGAAGATAAAAACCAGCATTAGTAGTTCTAATCTCAACAGACCTGTCTTCACCCTGGATGTACCCTGTCTTCATCCTGGATGTTCCAAGACATTTCCTGGGAGAAAGTGTAGGCCAAAATGAAGAATCTGGTCTCTACTTTGCTCAAGAATACGGTGAGCAGAGATAAACACAACGCAAACCAATCCGTGCTGGAACGGAGCAAGGAGGTGCTGTCATAGGGGTGGAGTGCTCGGGTTCTCACCACAGGGGCCTGAGCTCAACTTCCAGCTCTGCGAAGCGCAGGTTGTGTGCGGTGGACACACAGTGAACCATCCGAAGCCGCAGCATCTTCATCTCTGAAAGGAGGAGCACACAAGAGATCACAGTGGGACTGTTCCTAGTTTCCGATTACATTCGGCTTATAAAGTGATGAGGACAGTCTCTGATACACAGTTCACTGCCAATACATTCGAAGTTGCCTAATGGTCATCATTCTAAAGAAAGCACTAATAGATAATCAAATATGGAACAATTGACCATACACCATTATGTATGAAAGCAATTATAATGAATTACTTTAAATCAAAGATTGGAAGCACAGCCTTGATGTGCAGTGGTTGTTGGCTACTATCTAAAAAGGCAGCCATTTAATCCCACCAGTCACTCCATGGGACAAAAATGTGGCAATCTAATTCCGTAAATAGGTACCGAGTTGGAAACTCCATAGGGCAGTTCGTTCTGACTTGGATTCCTGGTGGCATTGTGGATACGTGTTTTGTTGCCAAGGTCGCAGTTCAAAAAGACCAGCTGCTCTTCAAGAGAAAGATGTAAATCTTGTAAAAAGTTACAGTTTTAGAAACACATAGGGACAATTCTACCCTGTCCCATAGCAACTGAATCAGTTTGAATCAGCTTGATGACAGGGAGTTTAGAGGGTGACTATGAATCAGAATTTACTCGATGGCAACAGGTTTCACTTAATGGTGATAAGCACGGTATTCTATTTCTCCTACTTCTAGAGTCAACTTTGAATAAAAGGTCTGGATGCCCATAAAGGAATAAAACGGATTAAAACATTATAATGAGTCTCACATTCTCTGGCTTCCTGGGATGTCATTATTTCACTTGCTCTTTCTTCTTTTTCTCACAGAAATACTCATTTAACTCAACTCCTGGATCCTAGCAACTATGAGATAGAGAGTATCTTTGAATTCATTCGGCACAATCTTTCATGGCAGAGAGGAGAAAATGAACTCTTCTTTGATTGGCTTGAGATTGGAGAGCTCTTTAGTACAGAGCTAGAGTTGAAATGCAGGTCGCTGGCATCCTTATTTACTCCACAGCTTATCTTGGCTCCAACTGAATTATTCATGAGACCAGGGAGTAGAAATGGGAGGTGGTTCCCTTCATAAGAGGATTGCAGGACCGGATCAATTTTAGGCAGTTGATATGTGAGTATTAGAAATAAAATTGGATGGGTAATAGTAAACATTTTTAATTATCCTCAACTAATCAGCTCCTCACTGGAGATATGATGGAAGCCTAACTTGTCCAACTACCTAGGATGAGCTTATCTTCTAAGATAAAACAATTGACACACGAAAAAAAGACATCAGTACATTTATAGCAGTTTAAGCACATGAGTTAACTGTAGGGCTACTAACTAAAAGTTTGAAGTTTCAAACTCACCTAAAAGTACTTCAGAAGAAAACCCTGCAGATCTGTTTTTCCAGAAGCTACAGCCTTGAAAACCTTGCGGAGTTCAATACAAGGGGTCGCCATAAGTCAGAATCAACCTGACAGCGACTGCCTATGGGGGTGAAGCAGCATAGTCATCTCCAAGGTCATAGATACTACTCTAAAATAGGTACATGAAGCCAAGTAAGTGAGATGAGATGGCAGCCAGGTGAGGAGATGACATGACAGCATTAAAGAAATGGTAACGTTGGCCAGGAAAGAGGTAGAGGTGACTACGGTTGGTTCTTCATCTCTTAGCCCTTCTATTTAAGCAGCTCACCTTAGTCTCTTTTCTCAAACAGTATACTTCCTGAGAATGTGTTTGAAGGTACACGACTGTCTATAAATGCATGTGAATCTATGCCGATTGTACAACTCGTGGCCGCATTAAAAACCTTAAAGATAATCTATTTAATCCCCCAGCCAGCATTCAAATCACTTCCATGGCAGTATTATGAGCTTAGATCAAATAATAGGTGAGAACAATTAGAAAGTTCATGAGTCAATGATTTGTTTACACACTTCTTATGAAGGCTAATTACTTGTTAGCTCAAACATGGGCCTCTGCTTTTGTTAGGGAAGCCAATATAAGGGAGGATTGGCTGCGGACCTGGAACTCCTCTGTTATAAGAAAGCAATCAAGAAACGAAATAAAATGGTGAATGTGCTAACCTTTTACATGTTGCTGAACAATGCTGTAATTAAATGGCAAAATCTTATTGAGAATACCTCTGATTCTATTTTTCTCTTATGAGCATAAACACACACACACAGTCACACACTCCAAACAATTAATCAGATCTTTATATACTACACTTTCACTACCAACTCATGTCATGTTCCTGATTTTCAACACAAGAGGAAATTAGTGTTTGCGGTTTCCAGACAAAAAAGTAGGATGCTCAGTTGAATTTAAGATAAACAATAAATGGTTTTTAGCATAATTATGTTCATGGGACATATTTATATTAAAAAAATCATTGTTTATCTAAAATTGAAATTTAACTGGGTGTCCTGTGTTATGTCGGTTAAACTTGGCAACCTTAGAACTTTGAAATTTCCCAGAGTGAATTCCAAGCAGACAGTATTTTTTTCTCTTCATAACTCTTACTGGCATGGGCACAGAAGTCTCAGAGGTAGTGCTATATAATTGTCCATACTTAATCATTAATTAATGATGCATTCATCCATGCAACACTATTTACGTATAACTACTATATGCCAGATATTATGTTAGATGGAAAACTAAATATATATATAATGCAATGATTCAATCTGAATCCTGTCCTCATTAAGCTTACAATCTAGGAGGCAAATTGTTACCGGTGCCATCAGTTGCCTTTGAACCAGTTGTAACTCAGCCACACCATGTCAAACAGAGCTCGAAGTCCAGAGCCAGACGTCCTCAGGATCCTTAGTCTGATCCAGTCCACCATTGTTTTAGCCCCTGTGTATTTTGGCTCTCTTCCAACCTTGCGTGCTCCTCTTCTAGCACAATACAGGGTGATGTTCTGCTCTGATTCATAGGGATCTCCTTGACTATCTTTTTAGAAAGAGATTCATAAACCTTTCTCCCTACTCTATCTGAGTCTGGAAGATTTCCTGAAATCCTGAAGTCTATGATGGGTGACTCTGATGATATTGGAAATATTAGTAGCTTAACTTCTGGCATCGTAACGCATAAGTTACCATTGTGAGACAAACTGCCATACCAGAGCTCGATCCACTAAGAATGCCCAAATTTTTGGTAGTCATATGTAGACAGAACACAAATCACCAATATGTAAATGTATCTAGGCCTATAATTAACATTCTAATATCACCTACATTAAGGAGGGAATCAAATATTTTTAAAGAGTGTTTTTGAAATGTCAATTTTGTATCAGTGATGGACACATTATTTAATGAGATATATAGTGATTGTCTTCATGTTACAAATGAATGGATAGAAGTTAAACACTTAGGTAAATTCTCAATGCTACACAATAGGGCGTGATAGAAATCTAAGACTCTCAAAGGGGCCTGACTTGTAGAACAAGTTACTCTGAACCTCTGTGCTTTGGTACATGAGAGTGACTTAGGAATCTTGCTCACTGTTATCGATCTCCAGAGTCTCAGAATCAGTAAACCTGGAACAAGACTTGGCGAACATATCTTTAACAAGATCCCTAGGTGGTTCTGATAGCAGCAAGATTTGGGATCCACTCATTTAGAATAACATAACCTAATCTAATCTAAATAACATTGAGTGCTACTGTATAACTCTCACTTTGACATCTGAGAGTGCTCCAGAGCTCAGCTCTCAGATACTCCTTCTTGGAGGCAGTGGAAGGAGCTATAGGTAACCAATGAACCCGGCACATATGCAACTTACGTTATTTTTTGCAAACTGAATTTTCCCAATTTGCATATCATGCCTCAAATCCACCCTCCCACCCCACTTCGATGACTCTTCCTCCTGATTATTGACAACTATGACTGCATCAGGCTAGTCAGCTGAGTGCACGATTCAGAATTAAGAATATATTCTTTCCCAGACATTGATGTCTCACTGTGGATTAGAAAAGTACTATTCTAAACTCCTGGTCTGTCCTGATGCGCCTATGACTATTGACAGATACAGAGGAAGACTCTGAGAGAGAAAACACACATGGCAGACACCAACACAGACTTCCAAAAAGAGCAGATGAGAAGGAGATGCAGAGTGAACATAGCTGAAGGTGGCATTTTCACAGTGAGGTGGCTGTGACTGCTAGGGTTTGATGAGACATAGCAGAGGGGAAATCAACGGACCCCCTCTTTCCTTTCGTCGTGTCCCCACTCTTTCTCTGCTTCTTGGTTTTTCTTTTCTTCCTTCCCATCCTGCCTTCTCTTCGTTCCCCTTTCTCTCCCTTTATGCAATCAGTTATTATGTTTTGTGTAACATTTTCCGATTGAAGTGTGATTAGAACTGAAAAGTACTCAAACCCTTACTATGCACCATGATGGGTTTTCACAAGAAAAGTCACCATGTACCCATGATACAGACGAGGAAAGATAATATTTGCTGACCTCTAAAATCCCACCCACCACACTGGTGGGTTTGTCTCACTGTGGTGCCTTGTAGGTTGCTATGTTACTGGAAGCAACATTATCAGTATTTCAAATACCAGCAGGATCACCTGTGGCGAACAAGTTCAGCAGAGCTTCTAGATTCAGAATAAATGATGAGTAAGGAATAGGCTATCGACTGCTAATGCCTTAGCCATGAGAACTTTAAGAAGAGCAGCACACCACCATCAATTGGAGTACCAGAAAAATGAGCTCATCCACTTGAAAATCACTTGAATTACAGCTGAGAAAAAGCTGCCTCCCCAAAGTAGGGTTCATCTAATGATGCAGGTGAGCCAATGGACTTGGCACCTTTATTTGCTGATGGGGCCTGACTCAAAATGAGAAGAAACAGCTGTAATCATGTATTAATAACAAGAACATGGATTGTATAAAGTATCAACATCAGAAAATTGGAAGTTGTCAAAAACTAAATGGGATACATAAAAATCTATATCTTGGGTATTAGTGAGTGAATATGGACTAGCATTGGCCACTTTGTGTCAGATAATCATATAATTTACTAGGCCCAGAATGACAATTGATTAAGAAGAATTCTACCAACTTCATCCATCTTAAAGTCATCAGACTTTCCATCAAGCTGCGTTGATAAACAGAGGTCACTGGATTGCCAATGGTTAGCAAAAAAGACAATCACATGGCTTTAGAAATGATGAGATTCCTATGTAAAGTTAGGTGATCCAAGAGAATGTGGACATTATAAAACAATATCATTAATAGCACCTACATGTAAAATCTTGCTGAAGATTCTTGAACATCAGAACCTTGAGCTGCACAAAATTCAAGCCAGAGTTGCAAGAGGACTAGAAACCAGGAACGAATGTGTCTTGACTGAAAGAAGAGACCAGAAATATGTTTGCGTCAGTTTCATCAATTGTGCAAAGGCATTTGACTGGGGCACTAAGTATGGATAACATTGTGAATAATGGGAATTCCAGAACATTGCATTTGCTCCTGGGAAATCTGAAGACAGCCCTAAGAAGGGAATCATGCATGGCTGAAAATCAGGAAAGGTGTGCCTCAGGGCTGCATCCTTTCACCATACTTATTCAGTCCGTGTGCTGACCCAAGAATTTAAGAAGCTGGAGTGCATGCAGAAGAACAACTAATCGGGATGGGAGGAAGGCTTATTCTCCACCTTCACGATGTAGATGACATAGCCTTCTCTGCCGAGGCAAAGCCATTAAATATTTGCTGATGAAAACTAAAAACAAAAAAACACTGCCTTCAGCATGGATTTGAGACTGGATGTAAAGCAAACAAAAGTCCTCACAAGTGGACCAATACACAATGAACAGCAAACAGAAAACATGGAAGTTGCCAAGAATTTCATTTTACTTGGGCCCACAGTCAATGCTCATGGAAGTAGCTGTCAAGAAATCTCATGATGCACAAGACCACCTTAAAGTCTTTTAAAAAAGATAATTGTATTAGGGGCTCATACAACTCTTACCACAATCCATACATACATCAATTGTATAAAGCACATTTGTACCTTCATTGCCCTCATCATTCTCAAAACATTTGCTCTCCACCTAAGCCCTTGGAATCAGCTCCTCATTGTTTCCCCTCCCTCCCTACACCCCCATCCCTCATGAAGCCTTGATAATTTATAAATTATTATTTTGTCATGTCTTGCCCTGTCTGACGTCTCCCTTAACCCACTTTTCTGTTGTCCAGGGAGGAGGTCACGTGTAGATCTTTGTAATTGGTTTCCCCTTTCCAACCCACCCTTGCCCCACCCTCCCAGTATCGTCACTCACACCACTGGTCCTGAAGGGATCATCCGCCCTGGATTCCCTGTGTTTCCAGTTCCTATCTGTACAAGTGTACAT
>NW_022111310.1:22257135-22267000 GCF_000313985.2 Echinops telfairi
TATAAATATATTTGCATATATACATGCCTTTATTTAGACCTCTATAAATGACCTTTGCCTCCTAGCTGTTTCCTCTATTTCCTTTCAATTCCCTCTTGTCCCACTACCATGCTCAGCCTTCATTTGGGTTTCAGTAAGTCCCCTTGCTTACATTACTATTGATCATGCCCTACCATGCCTCCTACACCCTCCACACCAACGATTGGATCACTTGTTGTCCCTTGTCTCTGGGTTTGTTAACGCCACTACCTTTCCTCCCACCTCCCCCTCTCCCACGATTGGATCACTTGTTGTCCCTTGTCCCTGGGTTTGTTAACGCCACTACCTTTCCTCCCACCTCCCCCTCTCCCATGTTCCCCCGGAACTGTCGGTCCCGTTTTCTCCTCCAGATTGTTCATCCAGTCTATCTTATTTAGACAGACATGCAAAGATAATAACATGCACAAAAACAAGACAGAGCAAAACCAAGCAACAATATACAACAAAACAATGATAAAAAAAAACAAAACAAACACAAGAAAGAAAAGCTTGCAGTTAGTTCAAGGACTGTTTGTTGGCCTTTAGGAGTGTTTTCCAGTCCAGTCTGTTGGGGCACCATGCCCTGGCCCCAATGTCCACCTTCGGCATTCCCTGGGGACCTCGCCGCTCCGGTTCCCTTGCTGTTCTGTTGCGCCACCTGAGTGTTTTGCCTCGGTGTGGCGGGATCAGATCAGGTGTAATTCCCACACTGTGACTCCGGTGTTGTCCCCTGTAGGTCTATGGGTCAATGAGGGACATTATGTCTCATAGTGGGGCCAGCCATGTGTGGATTGGCTGCTCTAATCAGGAACATCATCCTCAAGGCCTGTTGGGCCAGGATGTGCTCCACTCTCTCCTCTTCCCTCCTGTGTGCTCCGATCAGATATGCCCCTCTCCTGGAGCTGCAGATTCAATGCCGTCCTTTGAAATAAATTCTTCTGAGGGGAGAGGCAGGTGTCCATGTAGTAGTTGGGATTGGGGCCGGCCCCTCAAACCTCTCCACTGGTTCCCTACTCCATGCCGGCATGTTGCATTCCTTAAAGGTGCTCTTTGTCTACATATGAAAATGGAGTGATGAATAAGGAAGAATGAGAAGAAGTGATGCATTTAAGTTATGGTGCTACCCTGTTTCCCCGAAAATAAGACAGTGTCTTATATTAATTTTTGCTCCCAACAATGCTCTCGTTCTCATTTTCATGGGATGTCTTATTTTTCCATGAAGAAGAACATGATACATATTTATTGTTTATTGTTTCATTAAAATAGACCTCACACTTCCTGTCTGCTCCGGCACCTGCTGCTACAGTCCAGAGTCCAGAGTTACAGTAGCTTTGGGGGCTTTATTTTTGGGGAGGTCTTATTTTCGGGGGATTGCCTTAAATTTCAG
The DNA here is from genome assembly GCF_000313985.2 of Echinops telfairi. Taxonomy (NCBI): domain Eukaryota; kingdom Metazoa; phylum Chordata; class Mammalia; order Afrosoricida; family Tenrecidae; genus Echinops; species Echinops telfairi. Next base: position 22,258,541 of record NW_022111310.1, read on the forward strand.
CAAGAGGCAAAAGTCTAAGTAGGTCTTATTTTCAGGGGATGTCTTACTTTTGGGGAAACAGGGTAGTGAAGAATGTTGAAAGTATCACTGAGGACCAGAAGAAGAAGCACACTTGTTGTGGAAGAAGTAGTCAGAGTGCCTGTTAGGAACAAGGATGACCAGACTTCTTGTGTACTTTGAACATGTTGACAGGAAAGACTAACCCCTGGGAAAAGACATCAGACTCGGGAAAGTGGAGGATCACGTAAAAAGAGGAAGACTCTCAAAGAGATGAACTGACCTAGTGTCTGCAACAATGGGGACAACCACAACAATGGTGAGGATGGGACAAGACCGGCCAGGGTTAGATTCCTTTGTCCATGGCCTCACTGTGAGTGATCGCTGAATTCAGGGCACCAAACAACAGGACCAGCACAAAGTCCCACTGCCCTTTCGCTTATTACTACTTTTCCTTCCAGTGAAAATACTTATTCTAAATCACATCACTGGAAATTAACTTGAACTATATTTCAAACATTAGGTAGAACGGACAATGTTTAGAGTATTGGTTAAATTATGGCCTCTTTTTCTCAATGCTATGCTCTTAAAATTTTTGCCAATTATTTTTGTGTAGTGCTGCGATGGGCATTCTTATCTCTGTGCACACATACAGGCACACTGCTTTGGAGTATATGAACGTGATTGAATTGTTGGATTTAAGTGTTTTTTTTCTAATATGCATAAAATATAATTTTGCATTTAAAAATATGTAATTAACTAATTGATACACCATCATTTTGTAAAAAGATACATTTTGGTAACAGAAATATTTCCTGATGACGTGCCAGGATGCAAGGAAATGGTGCTTATAACACAAAACAAACCACACGTTGCTAGAGCAGCACCTGGCTAGAAATGATCAGAAGTTGGGGCTGACCCCGCACAGGTGTGAATGATGCAGAAAAGATTAAGAAGGATCACGAATCCAACAGCAGCTCACCTAGGACCCAGGACCATAAGAAACGTGTCTATTTCCTCTAGGAGCACAATGGAAAGTCATTACAGAGCGTTGAGGAGGAAGATGTCATAATCTGCTTAATTCAGTGGGAAGGCGCAGGGAATACAAAGGGAGGGTTTTGTCACAGTGGGTCCTGAGGCAGCTATAGTTATTCTGAGTTGGGACAAAGCAGGTGGCCAAGTAATGCCTCTTCCACTCTCAATTTGCCCAATTAAACATCTTGCTGGGGGTTTTTTTGTTTTTTGTTTTTTTTTTGGGGGGGGTGCTACCTTTTCCTCTTCACCTTGCCTCTAAAGGATCTAAGAATCGACAGTATTTGTCAATGATCCCAGAGGAATTGCCTAAGTGTTGCCTATGATTAAGTCCTGCTTGTTCAAACAATTTACAGCCTCTGTGTGGAGACCAACACGGTTCGCCTCCTGTGTCCTGCAGGATGGCCTGCGGAACGCACGGCAAGGAGTAGGGGATGGCAGGGGAGGGGCAGAATTGTTTCTTTAATTCCGGCATCTGAAGGCCAGGAGGTTTCTGCGATATTCAGAGAGCCATCTGTGAAGGGAAGGCTGTCCTGACCTGGTCCGGATATTTGGTAGCGTGGCTAAGAACACCACCGAGCTCGTGCCAAGAAGCAGAGTGGTGAGGGGCCAGGAGCCCTGGGAGGCAGGGGTTACCTGTTGGGCTGCTAACTACGAGGCCAGCAGGTGGGACACCACCAGCTGCTTGGGGAGAAAGATGAAGCTTTCTGCTGCTACAGAGAGTGACACCCCACAAACCCACAGGGGCAGTTCTCCAAGGGTCACTCCTAGTCAGAATCAGCGCCCTCTAGGGCAGTGAATTTAATTGTCTTTCATTGTTCGGTGTGTTCGTAGTTTCCGCAGGTAAAATGGGAGGTGGTTGTTCCATCGGCGCCTATTCCTCAGCGTTAATTTGAGGCGAGAATGAACTTCAGACAATTCAACCCCACGTGGAGTGTTTTACCAACAATAAGGAATTGTTGACGCAATGAACACACTCTGACCCAGCAGCTGCCTCCTGCCTGGTAGTCACCTCTGCCATTACCGTCCGTGCTTTCTGATTCTGCATGGTGGGGGTCTCAGGGTTTGCTTGACTCCCTGGGGAACAGCAATTAAATCATATTAAAGGCTTTCGTTTAAAAAAAAAAAAAGGAAAAAAAGCTCTTCGTGGCCTGCCAGCCACGCAGCCTCGGCAGTGACAGCTAGGACTGGAGCCTTCTCTGAGCGGCCACTAGATGGCGAGCGAGCCCCTCTCGGCCTCTCCCTCCTCCCTAACACCTCCCTCCAGCATCAGCCTGCTTTTCATCTGAGCAGGCTCCGCGAGGGTGGTGATGAATTTGTTTGCTGGGAAAATCGTGGCTCCCTCAGGACTCCGTGGGACAGAAAGCATCTTGTGGCCTTGGTGTTTGTGGAGCTTTCTCTTTTCCTCGGTCTTGCTTTGATTTGCTCCCCTGTAGCCTCCCCGTGCCCTCAAAACTCTTCCCCCTGCCCACCACGTGGAAGGGGAAAATAAAGGAGGACTGTGGTGCCTGGGAGTTTTCATATCTCTGGGAACCGTATTCCTGAGGCCAAATCACACACCACTTCTCTGTATACACGATGCATGATGCATGCCAAGCTGCTCCTGACGAAGACATCATCGGCCTGCCTCTCTCCTTCCTTAAACATCAGGAGAGAGCTCGCTCAGATTGTCCCTGCTTCCTTTCCAGGTGGTCAGAGAAACCCTTCCTAGGATTTTTGCCCCGGTGGGATCTGTAAGCATTAGTTAGGACAGGCGATGCTTCCCCAAAGGATAAATTCATCCTCCACGCAGCTCATTGAGCTGGCTGTCCTTGGCGCTGGCAGCAGGAGCCGTTTTACTCCCTTCTTATCTAGCAATGGCAATGAGCACAGTACCTCCCAGAGGCCAAGGCCGATGGAGTTTTTCTATCTTCTAGTCCAGTGGCTCTTGAACTTCAGCACCGCAATCACAGGGCAGGCCAGTTCAAAGGCCTGTTATTTGCTGAGCCCACAGAGTTTCTGGGGGAGAAGGGCTGATGATGGGCCCCAGGATCTGCTGCCAAGTGCAGAAGCCTGCTAAGGGTAGCATGGAGGCTGGTGTTCTAGGGACCACCTTCTGGGACGCACCAGGAAATCTCACAGGTTCTGAAATCCCGGTGAATGATCCCTCAAGGTCACATAGCCAATTGTCACTGGCCAGAGGACCAGAAACTCCGGAGTCTTTTAAGCAGAAGGATTTTCAGTCCTCACTCTCATTGGGACTGGTTAGATATTTCCCTTTGTACTCTTTATGGAGAAAGGATTCAGTGAGCAAATTTACAGAGGAAATCAGGTTGTAGGGGAATTGTTTAATCTGCATTTAATCACTTAAAATAGAGTTAGTTTTTGGTTTTTTTTTTAGCTTAAATGAAAACGTGGACTTAGAGGAACCTATTTCTAAGTGAAGGAACTGGCCTTCCAGGGTTGCCACCACCATGAAGTTCCATTGCACTTAAACAGGAAGTTGTCTTACTGATGGATTTTCTTCCAACTCTTCATCTCCAAATTTTATTCCATTCTACCTATATCCAAGGGATATAGTGGTATAGTGGTTGGACCGTCATCCTAATGGGCAATGGTTCGAAGCCACCAGAAGCTCCCTGGGAGAAAGACTGGGCTTTCTTCTCCAGTAAACAGTTATAGTCTCTGAAACCCACAAGAGTGTCTCTATGAGTTAGGGAGTACCTATTTCCAGTACTGGGATTTCTTCCTTATAATTACTTAGATAAGGTGCATTTGTTAACATTGTCAAATGGAAACGAGCAATTTCAGCTTTGCTTAAAGAGGTATATTCTTTTTTTGTCCTTCAAAGTCATGTATCTATGGATATATAAGGGGGTATCTTGGGAGTGTTGGAGGTCACGCTCCCAAAGCTGCAGTATATGATTTTTCTTTTCTCGGGGTTTGAAAACCAGGCCTGATGAACTTATAGGGTCAGTAAGTGGAATAGGGTTTTGGGGGTAGAGGGACATGGAGGGGTGAAGGGGTGATGATGTTAAGAAGTCCATTTAGAAAAACAATGTTTGGAACCTGGGGTAGCAAATGTACAATGATTCTGGATGTGATTGAGCTATGGAATGATTTGATATATGTACTAATCCCAATTAATTAAAAAATGTGGTGCACATACTACTTGTGGTTAGTGGCATGATTTTAGACACATGAATTTATTTGTGTATATGTGTGTGTCTGTATGTATGTAGTATTAATTTATATCAATGAACTCTTAGTTGAATTTATTTGTATTGATAACATATTTTGGCCAAAAGATACTGGTTTTCCAATAGTGTGGCAGTGATATCAAGTTCTATTTTACATGAGAGTAAATTTAAAGAAAAGCATCTAAGAATTAATAGACGATAAGTCATGCAAATTTAGCTACCATTAATTAAGAAGATACTTAAAAGAAGAGAGTTTGGAAAGCACCATGTGAGTGACTGAACTAATTTACACATGTAACTAGAGCCAGGGCAGGTTCATTTTTTGGAGATGTACAAGGAGGGACTACGTGACCTGGAATAGAGGTGATGGAATTGAGCATCAATCATCTATCAATAGAAGTACCTTATTGGGCATGCTCAAGGCAAGTGATCTGAACCAAAGTCCATCGACCTCCAGAAATACCCTTGGGATAGCATTCATCTGCTCCTTCTCATACTAGGGTGTCAAAGGGCTACAGGTGAGTTCAAAGTAAAGCTCAGGGTCCTGAGTGGTTACAAATTGGGCTGCAATCCACAAGGTCTACTGTTCAAAACCATCAGCTGTTCTGTGGGGGAAAGCCAGGACTTTCTACTCAGTTACAGTCTCTGAAACTCACAGGGGCAACTGGATCATGTCCTGGACAGTTCCTGCAAGTTGGAATTGACTCAATGGCAGTTGTTATTCTTTTTTCTTTTTTTATTGATGGCATCATTAAATTAGCCAAGACTAATTTAATAGCCAAGACTAATGTAGTTAGTATTTTAATGCCAACCCTGTTTATTATGATAGGTTATAATCTATTAGGCATGATCCCATCATTGTCAATTAATATTATTGAAAGTTTTACCCTATCACCAATCCCCATTGTTCATCTAAATAGTGTCCATTCACTTAAGAGTTTAATCTGTGCAGGGCAAGAAGTATAGACTGAAGCCAGTCTATACTTGTATAACTTCCTTTTCTCAACTGTGTTTTAAATTATATCATTGGCTAAATTAATGATGCAATCAACAGAATTATTTTGTGCCCAGGGAGATGAATGATAATATTCTCTAACATAAAATGGCAATGATATCTCTAAGGTGATCCAGAGACAGATATAAATCATTGGTTATATGAATGGATTGGAAGTTCACACTTAAATCTAGCCAAAAATAAAGAACAATCCTTTATTATGATATGGCTCCACTTGATGTGAACCCTCATGAAGAGATCATTGAAGATATCGGTGCTATAGCAACGTGTGGTGAAGAAATTAGATGGTGCCCACCTATCAGAATCTGAGATTTTTCTTAAAGGCGTGTCTTCAAACAAGTAGTCATCCAATTGAGGCATGAGCTAAATAAACTAAGTCCATATGGGAAAAGAATAGCAGCCTGTTTGATCCAAGGATTATAAATAATAAAATCCCAATTCAGCCTCATATGGCTTGACCAAGGGCAATATAGCTGAGAGAACTTACTGGAAGCAAATGAAGGCCAAACATAATAGTGGGACAAGAGGAAAGTAAAAGGAAATAGCGGAAAGAACTAGGAGGCAAAGGGCATTTATACAGGTCTAAATACAGGCATGTACATATGTAAATATATTTCTATATAACAATAGGGAAATCTATCCATGTACATATATTTATATGTTAAGTATCAAGGTAGCAGATGGACATTGGGCCTCTACTTAAGTACTCCCTCAACACAAGAATACTTTGTTCTAATAACCAGGCATTCTGTGATGTTCACCTTCCCAACACAATCGCTGAAGACAAAATGGGTGCATAGCAAATGAGGTGAAGACAGCTGATGGTGCCTGGCTATCAAAAGATATAGCATCTGGGGTCTTAAAAGCTTGAAAATAAACAAGTGGTCATCTAGCTGGGAAGCAACAAAGTCCATATGGAAGAAGCACCCCAGCATGTGTGATTATGAGGTGTCAGTGGGATCAGATATCAGGCATCAAAGACTCAGAACGAAATATCATATCAATGTGAATGTGGGGGAGTGCAGATTGAAGACCCAAAGTCCATCTGTAGACAATTGGACACCCCCTTCCAGAAGGGTCACAAAGAGGAGAAAAGCCAGTCAGCATGCAGTGTAGCAATGATGAAACATACAACTTTCCTCTAGTTCTTTAATACTTCCTTCACCCCACTATCATGATCAAAATTTTACCTTACAAATACAGCTAGACCAGAGCATGTACATGGGTACAGATATGAGCTGGAAGCATAGGGAATCCATGGCAGATAAACCCCTCAGGACCAATAATTAGAGTGGCAATACCAGGAGGGTAAGGGTAAGGTGGGGGAGAAAGAGGGAATCGATTACAGTGATCTGCATATAGCCCCCTCTCTGGGGAATGGACAACAGAAATGTGGGTGAAGGGAGACATTGGTCAGTGTAACACATGAAAAATAAAAACAATTTATAAAATATCAAGAGTTTGGGAGGGAGGGAGGTTAGGGAGGAATGCAAAAAAAATGAGCTGATACCAAGGGCTCAGGTAGAAAGAAAAGGTTTTGAAAATGATGATGGCAACAAATGTACAAATGTGCTTGACACAATGTTTGTATGTATGGATTGTGATAAGAGTTTATGAGCCCCCATAAAATGATTTTTTTCTAATTAAATAAAATAAAAAATACCTATCCAAAGGAGGGAATGGTATCTGAGTTTAAACTGTGAACACTTGGTTTGTAGAAGGCTGTGGATGCCAGGGAAGCCTAAGATCTTTTGGCAAGGTCCACACATAGATTCAGCCTCTAGTGACTCCCCTCTATCCAAAGTCGACAAGATTTGTGAATAGATGTGTTGTCAGTTCGAGAGCATTGATCTGTAAAGTTGATTATGGTACGTATCGTTAGGTTAAAATGTAATATCGTTTTATCTCCCTTTTGACCCATTTAAAAATTGCTTCAGTTTAGAGAAAACAAAAGTGTAGGGGAAATACATGTGCATGAAGTCCCCGGTGAATCCCCTCTGACCATAGGCCAAGGATGTGAATACCCGTGCTATAATGCTTGCGCTGAAAAGTAAATTATTATAGATGTGGTTAGGTTCAATTATAACATTTTGCCATTTGATTATCCTTTGACACATTTTAAAATTGTTCTTGTTCTTAATATTTTTACTTTCATTTCAGTTGGGATTTATTTCTTAACTTTGCTATTGTTATTAGTTTTTGTTTGTTGTTTTATTTTATGTTTTTATGTATATGAAATCCGAGATAGAAAAAAATCTATGGAGACAGTAATTTTGTTAGTAGTTCTTTGCGGGTCTGGCAGGGAAGGTTGGAGTGGAGGAGGCATGGGAGGTGTTTGAAAAGCTAATAACAATGAGAACAAGAGTGGAGAAAATGTTCTAAAATTGATTGTGGTAATGATTGTACAACTCTTCTTGATATGATTGAACTACTGAATTGCATAATGTGTGGATTATGTGCCAAGAAAACTTTTTTAAAATGCTAGGTGTGCATGTGGAAGATGGCTTTCCTCCTTCTAGGAGTCTCTGGATAACGTTCTCTTGTGAAGGTGCGTGTCTTCCAGAAGTAATGCACTCTGTTGGTAAACTAAGAAGGTGAATTCCAGCAGCAGCATTGCCTCTGGGCTATCCTTCAGCGCAGTGGTTCTCCACCTTCCTAATGCCCACGACCTTTCACACAGGTCCTCAGGTTGTGGTGACTCCCAACCTTAACATTATGTTCGTTGCTGCTTTGTAGCTGTAATTTTGCTACTGCTATGAATCATCATGTCAATATCTGGTATGCAGGATGTATTTTCATTGTTACACATTGAATATAATTAAAGCACAGTGATTAATTACAAAAACAGTATGTCATTATATATTGTGAAATATTTATTTCTAATGACAAATAAATGAAATTTTGTCTTGAAGCAGGGTATAGCATGGGGAACAGTCTTCATGCTGGGTACTCATAGGTGGCCGTATCTGCATGTGGGCCGACCCCCCTGGAGATGGATAGAGGAGTGGTGTCTCAGTTCCTAAGAACATCGGAAATATGTGCTTTCTGGTGATCTCAGGCGACCCTTGTGAAAGGGTCGTTCGACCCCCAAAGGTTGAGAATCGCTGCTTTAGTTGATTTTGAGCCACCACTAGCCCTGTGCAAGTCCTCATTTTTCTCACTATTGCATTAATCTCTCAAAGCATGTCACCCTCATAGATTTCATATATTTAACTTAACTTGTATGTGTGGAGGTGC
>NW_022111310.1:22267100-22371849 GCF_000313985.2 Echinops telfairi
GAGAGCTACCTTCTACTGGTTCTCAAAGTTTAGTAGATATTCAGTTTCTCGGTCAAGGAAATCCTCTCTTCCTGGCTTGTGTCTGCCCTGTACTCTTGGTTTCTGTTGTCCGTAACAGTTAGTTCAGTTGACCTAGCCACCATGTACTGGCTACCTTCCACGTGCTCGGCATTTTGCTTGGGCTCACATCAGGTAGGTTCACACATTGGTTAGACAGGTAATTCAACAGTGACATTGAGATAGGAGCGTTCATCAAGCCTAGTGGTGGGAAAATCTTTGGAAAGAGTGGCTAAGAAGGGCTTCCAAGGGTGAGCAGGAGTCCATTCTCCATTCACTGCCATCGCGTCAATCCTGACTCCCAGAGCCCCTGTAGAAGAGAGTCAAAGCGGTGTGCAAGACTTCATTCACAGCTCTATGGGAGTTACCAGGCTCATTTTTCTCTTGAAGCAGGGTCGGTGGGTTAGAGTTGCGACCTCATGACTAGAAGCTCCGTGAATAGCCCACTATGCCAACCGGGCTTTCATGAGTTAATTAGACATTCTTAAAACAGCAACACGTGCCTTAGTGAGTTATCATATGGAAATACCTGCACAGGTGCCCAGTTCAGTTTATATGAATGTTCATTATGGGGTTGTTTATAAAGAAAAGTAAAAGTGAAAAAAGTCATCCAAATGGAAAAGGTAGAGAGGGAAACTAAATAAATCGATGCACATTGGGGGAATTCTCAGGATATATATTCCATCTACTTTTAGGTAAAGAAGGCTCTCTATTATATATAGAGAAAAATGTTAGAGTACTTTTTTGGCAGATGGGCACAGAGAATTAAAATCAGCCAACAAAATAAACATATACAAAAAATACTTAATGAACATTCATAAGGTGAAATTTACTCTGATGTTTGGAGTGATGCTTTGGGGAGGAAATAGAAGGCTAGTTGCTAGGGAGAGTTGGGTAGTAGAGCGGAAAGTGTCTATTTGGCAGGAAGTTCTATGAGGGGAGATCTCACTTTTCTCCGATTTATGGCTGAATCGCCTGTGTCTTGCACTGTTCCTGGAAATTGGTGGGTGATGAGTAACTTTTTTTTTTTACTGAACAAATGGCAGAAACCTAAATTACAGTGCATGAAGACATATACTGCTATTCTGCTTTTAATAAAATTTTGTCCTAAGGTGATAACGAGGTTAACAGACAGTTGGCTTGTATTTACATAAACAGATGTTACTTGAGCAGAAGTATGTGTAAGGTGCCCTGGGCATGTGTAAGGAATAATGGGTTATGTGCTGGGCTGCTACCCTCAAGATGTGAAACTACCACTCCACAGGAAAAGAAGCTTCGTCTTCTTGTAAGGATGCACAGTCTTGGTTAACACCCAGGGCAGTTCTTCCCTGCCCTGCAGGGGCTCTGTGAGCTGGAATTGACTCGATGGCAGTAAGAGAGGAAAGTCAAGAAAGTATAATGTTAAAGCAAGAAATATATAATGCTTAAAAGCATAAACAAAATCAGATGTAGGTTCTGGCTTCTCCAGGATCTGCATGATCTCTTTTAAATTCCATCTTTTTTTACAGAGTGAGGACAATCTGATTTTTTTTAGATGCTATTTTTTCTAATTAGAGAATACATTTTTCGAGTTAGGAAAATAAACCTCCTATTCTTCATTATTTAAAAAAACCAGTTATGTATAAAGAAAAGTAATAAAATCACCTTTTTCCTCACCTATCAAGAAATAAGTACATGCAAAATGTTGATAAAATTCCTCACAGTATTTATGTGTATTTGTATGTATTACAATTTTGGCACCATTCTAAATTTTCAAGTTTGTAATGGGTTCCCCCTCCCTCCCACGCCCCCACGCCACACACACACACACACACACACACACACACCTCTTGCTGTTGTTATTCTTAGGAGCAGTCAAGTTGGTGTGACACATCGCGATCTATGTGCACCAAAGTGAAACACAGTCTGGTCCCATAGCAACCTCACAATTGTACTTATGTTTAAGCCCATTGTTGTAGCCACCGGGTCAATCCATCTTGTCAAAGGTCCTCTATTTTTTTTAATTGTCCTTCTACTTTATCAAAGTTGATGTCTTTTTCCAAGGACTATTCTCTCCTGATAACATCTCTAAAGTATGTGAGACAAAGTCTCACCATCCTTGCTTCTTTTTTTTTTAATCACTTTATTAGGGGCTCATACAACTCTTATCACAATCCATACATACATCAATTGTGTAAAGCGCATCTGCACATTCATTGCCCTCATCATTCTCAAAACATTTCCTCTCCACCTAAGTCCCCGGCAAAAGGTCCTCATTTTCCCCCTCCCTCCCTGCTCCCCCCACCCTCATGAGCCCTTGATAATTTATAAATTGTTATTTTGTCATATCTTGCCCTGTCCAACGTCTCCCCTCACCCACCCAGAGAGGAGGTCACATATAGTTCCTTGTAATCGGTTCCTTCTTTCCTACCCACTCTCCCTCTACCCTCCCAGTATCGCCACTAACACCACTGGTCCCGTAGGGATCATCCACACTGGATTCCCTGTATTTCCAGTTCCTATCTGTACCAGTGTATATCCTCTGATCTAACTAGACTTGCAAGGTAGAATTCTTGTCATGATAGTGGGAGCGGGAGGAAACATTTAGGAACTAGAGGAAAGTTGAATTTTTCATCGTTGCTGTATCGCACCCTGACTGTCTCGTCTCCTCCCCGAGACCCCTCTGCAAGGGGATCTCCAGTGGCCTACTCATAGGCTTTGGGTCTCCACTCCGCACTCCCCCCATCATTCACTTTGGTAAGATTTTTTGCTCTGATGATGCCTTATACCCGATCCCTTCGACACCTCGTGATCGCACAGGCTGGTGTGCTTCTTCCATAGGGGCTTTGTTGCTTTTGAGCTTGATGGCCGCTTGATTACCTTCAAGCCTTTAAGACCCCAGATGCTATACTTTTTGATAGCCAGGCACCATCAGCTTTCTTCACCACATTTGCTTATTCACCCGCTTTGTCTTCAGCGGTTGTGTCCAGAAGGTGAGCATCATAGAATGCCAATTTAATAGAAGGGGGAGTGGGGGGGAAGGGAAGAGGCATTAACAAACCCAGGGACAAGGGAACAACAAGTGATCCAAATTGGTGGGGAGGTGGGTGTGGGAAACTTGGTAGGGCATGATCAAGGGGAATGTAACAAAGAGGAAGTGCTGAAACCCTAGTGGGGACTGAGCATGATAGTGGGACAGGAGGAAAATCAAGGGAAATAGAGGAAAGAGCTGGGAGGCAAAGGGCATTTACAGAGGTCTAGATAAAGACATGTACGTATGCAGATATATTTATATATGAGGATGGGGAAATAGATCTATGTGCCTATATTTATAGGTTTAGTATTAAGGTAGTAGAAGGACATTGGGCCTCCACTCAAGTACTCCCTCAATGCATCCTTGCTTCTAAGGAGCGTTCCTGCTGTATTTCTTCCAAGACACGTTTCTTGGTTCTGTGGGCAGTCTGTGATACTCTCAATCATCTTTCCCTGGTGCCGTAATTCAAACACATGGATTCTTCCTAAGTCATTGTTTAACTCTGACATGTAAATGAGGCAATTAGCAATATCAGGGCTTTGGTCAGGCACACTTTAGTCTCCAAGCTTACATTCTTGTTTTTCAGCACTTTAAACATCTCAACAGTGGTAGCAGATTTACCCAATGCAACGCGTCATTCCATCTTTTGATTGCTGCTCCCATGAGCAGTATGGATCTAAGCAAGATGAAGTCATGGGCTATTTCAATCTTTTCTCCACTTATCATTGTGTTGCCTGTTAGTCTAGTTGTGAGGAATTTGGTTTTCTTTACATCGAGTTGTAATTCATCCTGAAGACTGCAATCCTTGATCTTCATGAGCCAGTATTTCAAGTCCTCCTCACTTTCCCAGAAGTAAAGTTGTGGCATCTGCATACCACAGGTTGTTCATAAGCCTTCTACCAATTCAGATGCTGCGGTTTTCTTCTTACAATCCCACTTCTCTGATAATTTGTTTAGAATATAGATTGAGCAATACGGTGAGATGATACAATCCTGATGCACACCTTTCTTGATTTTATACCATGTGGTATTCCTTTATTCTGCTTCCACAACTGCCTCAATCCATGCACAATTTCTGCAGGAGCACAGTGAAGTGTTCTGGAATTCTGATTCTTCTTCAGGCTATCCATAGTTTGTTATGACCCACAGAGATGCATACTTTTGTGTAGTCAATAAAGCATAAGTATTGAAAGATTCTATAGGGAAAATATTTTACCTCATAATATGAGTGTAGTGACTACTTTCTTATGCCATTAAATATTCTTTCTGAGAATAAGTTAAATGGTTTTCTAACATGACAGGAAGTCCCTGTGTGGTGCAAACACTTAAGTATTTAAATGCTAAAAATAGGGAATTCAAGTCCCCTCTCTCCATGGCACACAAAGGAATGGAAGTAAATACATAATTCAATCATATTGACTAGTCTTTAAGGCCCCTGGTATATATTGTCAAAACTTTCATATAAAATATATAGTTTGCATGTCTATTACATTTGTCAGTTTTTCAAGCTAAAGGTACAATCAAAACAACTTCACAATTCCATAGGTTAAATGACCAAGGCTGATTTCCTGGCTGTGTGTCATTTGGGGCTCTTCCCCATGGTTTTTCTTTACCTCTGGTGTCCAGGCTGAAACAACAGCACTGTCTGGGACACCCTACCTAACAGTTCCCACATTAAAAACAGCTTGTCACTCCTACTCACACCTGATTGGCTAAAGCAAGTCACATGCTGACGCCTGCTATCTACTAAGGAAAACAACATATTGCTCCCACAGAGAAGAACACAGCCTGTGTCTCTACAAGGATGGAACTAATAGAGGGAAGTAGCACCTAGTGAGAGCCAATTATACAGTATAATCACACAGTGTGATGATTAGGACTTTCTCCCAGCCTCACCAATAATGGATAGGACCAGTCTAAATTATTTCAAATTTGATAAGGGAAAATAGTAGCATCTTATTTTAATTGCATTGCAGTATTTACTTGTAAGTCTAAAAATATTATCATGCGTTATGCTAATTGTGTTTGGTTTACTCAATATCTTATTCACGCTTTTATTATATTTATTGTTTGCAATGGAATACTTTTTAAAAAGAACACCAAGACCTTACCTATCAAGGTAAGTATACATTCACCTGATTTACCATAAACGTGTTTACATTGTTTATGATGAATGACACATTTACATTTGCATGCAGTTAATATTTATCAGTCCCCTTGTAATTTATTTATATTTTTGGTTTCATGGTTAGAAAGAGCAACTATTCTTAATATCATACACAAACACGCCCATACATTCTTTTACATTTTTTTTCTTTAACCCTTTAATCCATTTCAGTATATTGTTCAGTAAGCATATGAGACAAGCATACTCACTCCCAATAGGTTATTCATCTCTATATTTATGACTTTCTTGTTTATCATTTTTAATTGGAGTCAGAAACACACAGCAAAAGCACATTGAATAAAAGATAAATTGATTTGAAATCCATAAATAGCCCTGAGACTAAATTGTTGCATGAACCTAGGAAAATAGCTTTCTTTATACTACTTCATCTGTAAAATGAAAAATAAACAGAATGTTGTATCTCAGACCCTGCTCATCTCTAATTTTCCTTGGTTCTTCTTTAAGTCCCAGATTGTCCCACCTCACAGCCTGTAGCCGTGATCAGTGTGGCTAACACAGCAGGCCACTCTTTCTGAATCTAAAATGGCCAGAGAAGTCTAGTTCTCTTATCCATCCAAGAACTTGCTGAGGAACCACACCAACTGAAGCTCTACTGCCAGCATCATTCAAAGAAGAATTAGTATGCCTTCTGAATTAAAATATTTGTTCTTAGGTAATTCGCTTATTCTATTCAGAAACTGCCTTTCTATCGTGGACTTTCTAAGACCTATTTTGATCCTATTAATATCCATCATTTTAATTCAACTGCTCTTGGTCTCATACTAATTTTTGTCTATATTTTAAAGATTTGCTCGGATCATTGGCCAGTCATGAGATACATATGCTTATACATATTTCCAGCATTTGCAGCCTACTTTTCTCTTTTAGCTTTATTAGATAACATTAATATTAGGATTAATGGCTGCCCGGAGGCATGGAAGAGGAGGGTGGAGGAAATGGGCAGTCAGCATCAATGGGTCTAAGAAGGAAGAAGAGGTGCCAAAGCTGATTGTGGAAATTATTGCACAGCCTTTCTTGATACGAACTATTGAATTTTATATGTTAATTACAGCTCAATAAAATTTTAAAATATATATTAACTTTTGCTAAACGCAGGAGTATAAAAATTAAAAGAATTATAATCTGCTAGCAGTATAAAAGTTAAAAGAATGATAATCTGTTAGAGCAGCCCATTGTGTTCACAAAATAGTCATGACTAACACAGAGATATCAATGGAATTTATGGTATTCATGATACAAAACAGCAACCAGTTTCTTGAATCCAATTCAAAGTCCAAAGACTAATGCAGAAGACTTAAAATACCCCGTGATAAAAGGCACTCAGTGCTGTTAGGAGAGGGCTTTTAACTCAGTCTTCACAGATAAGGTCTCAGTCACAGCTGCTCCAGTTCAAGCAACGTCACGGCTTTGCACCATTCTGTATATAGCAATACTCCAGTTGCTCAGTTCACATCTGGTCACTTAATAAGAGAGATTCCCTTGGTAACTTCCCTTTATCCTATCACTAGATATTTGTAAATTTTATTATTTTGAAACTTTTTAGCTCATGAATTGCTGAAGAAAAGAAGACGAAGCACATACCGATGAAGATCAAAGCCTATGGTCATATGAAGACTGTGGATAATACTTTAAAGTAAAGAAAATTAAAATCGACATAACTGGATCAGTAAAAAACATCATGATAAATGGAGCAAAGATTGAGGCTGTGAAGGATTGCATTTTACTTGTTCCCACAATAAATACTCATGGAAGCACCAGTCATGAAATCAAGCATTTGCAGCAAGAAAAGCTGCTGCAAGCAACTTACTTAATGTGTGAAAGAGTGAAGATGTCACTGTGAGGATTAAGGTTCATCTAATGTGCATCTTGGTACTTTCAGTTGTCTATTATGCTTGTGCAATCTAGTCAATGAATAAGGAAGTTGAGAGGAGAATTGATGCATTCAAATGATTGTATTGGCAAAGAATATTCCATATGCCATGGACTGTGTGATGTCAGGGATTATGTGAACTACATAAGGGTAGGGGCCTAGCATAGCATACCAATTGTGTCACAGCCTGATGACACCTCAGCTTCCGTCAGAGCTGGGTCTTGTGTCTGGTTCCTTAATCTCCCATTGTGTCGCCTGCCAAGCCCAGGAGCCATCAGTGAGCTACCAATGGCAGATTTATTTGATTGACTTCAGACTTCCGTATCCACCAGCCTGTGCCCCTGCTGTCTCTGCTTCATCATCCTGCTTCCTGTTTCTCAGCTTTTATGTGTCAGGGGAAGCCTGACTTGAACCAGACTGGACATAGCTGTTGCTACAATTTTGTCAGTCATTTGTTGATACCAATCAATTTCTATATACAAGATTGGTTTTGCTTCTCTAGAAAACCCATTGTTAGCACAGACTTGTAGAATGAGTAAAGTTGTAC
Source organism: Echinops telfairi (assembly GCF_000313985.2). NCBI lineage: Eukaryota > Metazoa > Chordata > Mammalia > Afrosoricida > Tenrecidae > Echinops > Echinops telfairi. The sequence goes on from NW_022111310.1 coordinate 22,274,776, forward strand.
AGCCAGAATGCTCCATAGAAGCAAAACTGGCAAGACTCCAACTCCTGTACATTTCACACACTATTAGGAAAGACCAATTTTAAGTAGAACATTAGCAGAGAAAAAAAATGAGGAAGCAAGCATCCCAGAAAGATGGATTGACACAGTGCAGAACAAGGCACTGTTTCATTCTGTTATACATAAGGATTCAAATAATTGGAATTGACTCAATAGCAAGCATTTGACAGCAACAATTGATTGTTGGTGGACATAGTTATCTAATTAAGTTCAATTTCTTAGTGTTTATGAATATGGAATGATCACAGCATGGCCAGACCTCACAAGAAAAAAGTTGAAGAAGCCTCCCAGCAACAATATTTGAAGGTTCAAATTTATTTATGCAATTTTCACTGACAATATATTTTTCATATTTTATTCTTCCAAATTGCTGGCAGAAAAAAAGGCACACTCTTGATGCAGATATGATGGCTATTGTAATATTAGGTCTATCGTTGTTTCCAAAAGCTGTGTAATGTAATCTGAAAGGGTGAATCGCATTGAAGGACAAAAGTTTATCATCTCACAATTATCGCGGGTAAAGGGCAGCATCAGGAGCATGGATTCCTTAGTAGCCTTGTTATCTCTTGTAATTCCTCGCTTTGTAGCTGCTTTGTCTCAGTCCACACCTATTCTTCTCTCTTCTGTGACTGTTTCTGTAACTGCCTCCCTTCTTTTTTTTTTAATAATCATTTTATTAGGGGCTCATACAACTCATCACAATCCATACATACATAATCTGTGTCCAGCACATTAATACATATGTAGACTTCATCATTCTCACAACACCTGCTTTCCACTTGAGCCCTTGGTGTCAGCTCCTCATTTTTCCCTCTCCCTCCCCGCTCCCCCCTCCCCCTGAACCCTTGATAATTTATAAATTATTATTATTTTATCATATCTTACACCATCTGACATCTCCCTCACCCACTTCTCTGCTGTCCATCCCCCAGGGAGGAGGTTATATGTAGACCTTGTTATCTGTTCCCCCTTTCTCCCTCACCTTTCCTCCACACTCCGGATATCACCACTCTCTCCACTGGTCCTGAGGGGTTCATCTGTCCTGGGTTCACTGTATTTCCAGTTCCTATCTGTGCCAGTGCACCTCCTCTGGTCCAGCCGGATATGTAAGGTAGAATTGGGATCATGATAGTGGAGAGGGGGGAAGCATTTAAGAACTAGAGGAAAAATGTATATTTTATCATTGCTACACTGCACTCTGATTGGCTCATCTCCTCCCGCAGCCCTTCTGTAATGGGATGTCCAATTTCCCCCAGATGGGTTCCATCCTACTCTAGTTTAGCTATCTAGTACAGCTATTGTTTTTTTGTTTTGTTCTGTTTTGTTATTAACCTAACTGATGACAAAAGAAAAGCACCATCTTCAACCATGGTCACATTTAAAGGTATATGCATGAGATGATAGAGATAAATATAGAGATGGATTGAGGGATACTAAATTCAATTCATAAAACAAGATTTCTACATTTGTGTTCTCTCTTCCTTTGAGGCACATTTTGATTTAGACCTTATGCTACTCCCATGGCCATAGACGGAACTCTGAATGGCATAATAATCAAGATCCAGTTACCGATGTCTCTGTCCTACATTGAATGATCATAATGTATTTGTTGTTTTTAACCATTGGTTGATTCCAACTCATAGCCACCAACACTACAGGTCAGAGTGGAACTTCCCTATAGAGTTCACAGGGCTGACTACCGTAAGAGAACAGCTCACCAGGTCTTTTCTCCCACAGAACCACTGGTAGATTGGAACCATCTTGTAGAAGCCAAGCATTGTATCACAAGGGTCTCCTTAAATTACCTTAGAACTGTCAAGAAGAAACCGTCACAGTTAGTTTTGTTTTGGATTTAATGGAGCTTTATTGAAGAATAATACCAATAGAGCTGGGTAGCACTAAAGAAAAATACAAAACATATCATCCACCAGGCAAAGAAAGGGGTCTATAGAGAAAGAGAACAAAAGAAAGGGGTGAAGAAAGCTGATGGTGCCCGGCTACCAAAAGATATAGCATCTGGGGTCTTAAAGGCTTGAAGATAAACAAGTAGCCAACTAGCTCAGAAGCAACAAAGCCCACATGAAAGCAGCACACCAGACTGTGTGACCACGAGCTGTAGAAAGGATCAGGTATCAAGCATCAAAGAACAAAAAATCATATCATTGTAAAGGTGGATGAGTGCAGAGTGGAGAATCAAAGCCCATCAGTAGGCAACTGGACATCCCCTTACTGAAGGGTTGTGGGGAGGAGATGAGCCAATCAGGGTGCAGGGTAGCAATGATGAAACATATAACTTTCCTCTAGTTCTTAAATGCTTCCTCCTCCCCACTGTCATGATCCCAATTCTACCTTACAAATATGGCTAGACCAGAAGATATACACTGGTACAGATAGCAACTGGAAACACAGGGAATCCAGGACAGATGACTCCTTCAGGACCAGTGGTGAGAGTGGCGATGCCCGGAGGGTAGAGGGAATGTGTGGTAGAAAGGGGGAACCAATTATAAGAAGCTACATATAGGCTCCTCCCTGGGGGATGGACAGCAGAGAAGAGGGCGGGGTGGGGTGGGGGAGACGTCTGACAGTGTAACGTATGATAAAACAATAATAATTTATGAATTATGAAGGGTTCATGAGGGAGGGGGGAGTGGAGAGGGAAGGATAAATGAGCAGCCGATATTAAGGACTAAAGTAGAAGGCAAAGGTTTTGAGAATGATGAGGGCAACAAATACTACATACGTGGTGCTTGACACAATGGATGGATGGATTGTGATAAGAATTGTACAAGCCCCCAATAAAATGATTTTTAAAAAAAAGAAAGGTAGAGAGTTAAGCTCTGATTGTAGGTAAGATCAGATTCACCTTGACCTCTCTCGAAACGGACAATTGACTAGGGAGGAATGAGTTACCGCCTGGGTGAGTGATGTCCAAAGATTCTTAGATTGATTTGGTGATACATGACTGCAGACAGTTTTGCATTATTGCAGTCAGTTTTACTTGATTATTGTTGTGGATACATAGACTTCTTTTTCTGGGCAAAAAGTGTTTACATGTTGATACATTCTTCCCTGAACATACTGACCTTTTGTTTTCAAGGAATGCATCCTGCCCACATTGTCCTTACTTGTGACATCAATGCCCCAATCTGAAACTTTCCCACGTATATTACCCTCTTAACATCAAGCCTTTATAGGTGGACACTGAGACCAGCCCTTGAGTAGCCTTTCTTATGCAAGAAGTTCTCTTTTCTTGAGGAGAATTGGTTATTAAACCTCATCTTCAGTGCTAATAGGTTTTATGGGAAATATCTAAACAGACATGGCCACATTCAAAGATCATTCTCAGAAAAGGCAGAGTGATAAAGACCAAGATGAAATATATTCACTGAAACTAAAGGGTGGTGATTAAATGACATGACATTGGTTAAAGTCTGTGATAGTAGTCTGATTGTACGTGATGGGACAAATGGTTTTTAAGTATAGCATTTTGTGAATAAACTGTGTTGAACTAAAGACAACAATATAAATGAAGATAAGCTTCAAGACAAAAATGAAATAGCAATGTTTCTGTCAATCATCCCGTGGGGCAAAAACCAATTACAAGATTTGTTAACGCGATATATTACATGTTACATATTATTAACACCGAGTGCTATATTATCACTATTGTCAGTAACATAGATACAACAATCAGTTTTTATTTTGGCAGAGCAAGCTACCCCAGGGCTGCAATGAGAATGTCAGGGATTATTCTACTTTTTTCATGATTACTATTAACATTTATCTCTTAATGTCCATGGGCACTGTCATTTGGGGGCAAACTACATATTTTAATATTTACACATGTTCCATAGCATTTTCAAGGTGGGCATAATGTATGAATACTGCCATTAAATGCTTAAGTCAATGAATAGCTATCATTTAACTCAATATAGGCATATTATGCAGTAAACAGAATTTAGGTAAAATATGTCTTTGACTCCAACTCAGACCCAGAGGGCAAATTTCAATCCATTCTGAAGAACCAGGCCCAAATGTGGTTTTTATATAATCAAAACAAGCTTTCCAGGTCTACCTATTTGATACCTGAGTATGACAATCAGTCTGTCATGATGTAATCTGTGACTTGTTAGGTTATAGATGATGCAAATTCAAACATTGGAAGTCATCCCATAGGTCTGGTAGTGACTGGGTTATTTATACAGGTGTGATTACGTTGTTCATAGCAAAGTGGGGGCAACCTGACTTAGCTTCCATGCTTGAGTAGTACATTGGATGAATCCACACCACAGCTAATAATAGACCCCAAACCAAAATCACCACCAATTAGTTAGAGCTAACACATAGTGAACCCTAGATGCCATCAGGGTTCCTATAGTTGATGACATAAATCTATAATATGAATAGCACTCTTTGTGGGTTTGGGAAATCCTTTATCTAGCTCTTCTTGCAGGACTTTATTTAGTAAAGGAAAGATTGTGTTAAAACAGATTTTGTTCACATCCCAAAGAGACCATCTATGAATGAAAAATGTAGTCATGGTAATTCCCTGTAATAAAGAACTATTACTCCATTGCCTTGGATCCATAGACAAGGAACAACCCAAGAGAGATCATTGTCATGGAGAGACCTAGCAAAATGACTTGCAGTTGGGAGGGCACAACACATAGCCATCAATTGAACCCTTTGGAGTAGTGATCATAGCACCTACCCCATCTAAGAAAATATTCGTGGAGGCGTGACTGGAGCAATTCTTTTAAATTCTTTTACAAAAAAAGAAAGAGGTAAATAGTCAGCCCTCTCAGAAACGTAGCCAGCTGTCTGTTGTAGATATAATCTGCTTCTGTTTCAGTGGTATTTAAATGTAACTTTCAAATCTTTGATGAGTTGGACAATCCAAAGAGGAACCTAACCCTTTTATAACTTTAACAAATGGATCCAAAGCTTCCTTACTTCCGGTGACGTAATGTTATGCTTCGGGCTGCTGACTGCTGGTCAATAGTTTGAAATTGTCAGCTGCTCCAGGGGCAAAGACGAGGGTTTGTACTCCCACAAAGAGTTAGTCTCCAGTTTCGGAAATTCCGAGAGGCAGTTCTGTTCTATTCTATAGGTTCAAAATGAGTCAGGATCAACTCAATGGCAGCAATAGGATTTTGAGTTAAAATGTTTGTATGGATTAGTGAGAAGGAGTACATATATAGTTCCTTTTCAACAAATTCTAATAAGTCTTTTAGTAAGTGGCTGGCTCAATAGACATATTCTCTTAGGCCAATGTTAGGGAAATTTTGGGAGTTTAGCTTCTGCTAGTTGCAGTCTTATCTAACCTGTGGAAAGTATTCTTTAGAATAGTGAACTAAAAATGGGAAAATTAGATTTAAAAACCTTAGGGTTGGTGCAGGCAACATAATTAAAGGCCATGGACTTCCTAGTAATTATTTCATATGGGGTAAATCTGGAGCTCCAAAGAGTGTAGGCCTTAGATCTAAAATAACTAAGAGAAGGGCTTTAACCCAGGCTAACGTTTTGTACAACTTTGCTATTTGGGATTTTTATTGCATTAGTTTTCTCTGGTAGAGCAGGAGACCAAGGATAATAGGGACAATGTTGCCTTTGATAAATGAAAAAAATTCAATGCAGTTCTTGTTTGACTTGACCAGTGAAGTGAGTTCTCTGATAACTACAAAGAGTTTTTGTTACTCCCAATGTGAGTACGATGTTTTCAAAGAATTTCTTTTTTTTTTGGCTCTGAAGGTTGTCCTACAGAAGGGAAAGGCTTCCCTCCAATGTGAAAATCTACAAATAATTGTGAAGACATATTTATAATCATTCGAGGATAGAAGTTAAATAAAATCTGGCTACCACTGAACCACAGGACCAGAATGAAAGAACTGATAGGATCTTCATATGCAGTCTTGGATTATCAGGAGAGCAAATGTGACCATGAGTGACAACATATTTGGTAGTCTCAAATGTTTCTCCCCACAAATATTTTGATGGTCTCAACAATTGTATCTTATCTCACATGTAAACCTTCATTCCAGACTCAGATCATAAGAGCTTGGAGGAAATTGGGTTAGACGTCTTTATGATGAAGCCCAATCCACAGTTTAGTGACAGGATTTTGCCAACAGATAGCTTTTTTCCCCATGCTTTAAATGTATTTGTTTGGGGTCATTACTGGTGTTTTGACAGTTTTCCTAAGTTAATTCATGAAGGTTTGAGTTATCACCAGGCAAATGTGTGAGCCCCTTACTGTAGGAGTTCAGAACGAATTTGACCGGCAGCTTGTTTGGCAGCCATATCAGCAGGACTTTCTCTAACATTTTAATGTTTGATGGTTGTGTTTGCACTGTGATCATGGCCATTCCTGAGGCAGGTAATAGAGCGGATAGCAGGTGCTCTACACAAATGTCCTTTTCATGTGGCATTTCCAAAAGAACTTGCAAATCTTCTTTGTTTCAGGTTTAAAATTATGTGTAAATAATATGTAATCATCATATACCATTTCAAAACAATATTTATTGTCCCTAAAAATACTAATTGGTTTTCCTGAAGTACTTCCACAAGCTCTAGTGTGGGTAATTGAGTATGTTGGCTCGAAGTGTTTTCAGGGAGACTTTCAATTTCAAGAATTTCAGCAGAAGTTATAACAGTATATCAAGGTTTAGATTTGAAATAGGAGCTATGCACAAACAAAACTAAATCAAGATACTTAAAGGGGTCTCTTAAATCTTCCCCAGTGGTGAAACGCTACTCAGTCAAGTCTAGACAATCATGTATAGGCTAGTTCTTCTCTCTATCTGCAGACCTAAGAATAACTCGATTCAAACAGATCATCTCAGATGCAGCCAGGAGAGTTTCATAGGACATGAGGCTTCTGGCAGAAAGATCACGTGTCAAGGTTGTATTATGGAAGACACACCAAGAGGTATATAGAACTGTTGGGGGAAAGATGACAACAACAACAAAAGAAACTAGAAAACCATCAACATATTACAACATTGTTGATTTATATATAAATAGATGGGAGAGTTGATAAATACTAAGGTATCACAGTCCACATAAATTTTCAATTTTCCAAGTTGACAGAAAACATATATTAAATTTCAGAATGCACAGAAATACTGAAAAAGGGGGCATTTAAGGCCCCAGCCATAACATGAATTGTATATAAAGGGACATTGCAAAGTAATAAATGAGGAGTGGGGACTACTGGGAATTTAGGAATAACAATGTAATTAATGCAATCATGAACAAATCTCTAGCCCCTGTTATTTGCTTTTGTAAACTCTAAGTATTACAGAGAAGACAAAATTGTTTCTTTTTCTTTGGAACTAGAAGAGGTGCCTTTTACAGAAACTTGGTGGCCCAAATATTTAATACAAGTCATCCATTAACAATCAGGTGTTTTAATAAACTTTCACTAAACTCACTACCCTCAGGTCAATGCTGACTCATGGTGACCTCCTGTGGGTTTCTGACTGTAATAGTTTTGGGGACTAGAAAGCCCAGTCTTTCTCACACTACTGCTGGTTTTGAACTGCTGACTATGCAAATTGCAGTCCAACACTTAACTACTACACCACCAGGGTTCCAATAAAAGAGGAAGTCTTGTATGATGCTTGTTAATCCTCCTTTTCTTTCTTTTTTAAGAGGAGAGAGGATAATTTCTGGCAGAGATTTAAATAAATTGATTTGAATTTGTATTGACTCAATCTATACTTGTGGATATAGAGGTCCTAAGGTTCCAAGAACTAGAGAAAAGTTATGAGAGATAGGAGTAGGCTGAGTTCAATTTTGCAGATATCTGACAACACAAGCACATAGCAAATGGCTTTTTCTTCTTGAATATTTTCTAATGCAAAGCCTATTTCTGTTGACTAAGGGAGATTAGGTAAACTCAATGATACTTCCCCTTTCCATTAAATCCCAATGAGAATTCTATTTAGATAAGATCGCTTCCCAATAGGGGTATCAGCATTCAGCAACAAAGAAAGTAAATCTCTAATCAGACAAAGAGATATGGAACAGGTTGCTAATGAATCAACCTTTGATCACGAGTAGTGTAGACACATCACTAACTTTGAGGTTTTAGGACTTCATGGTAAGGATTTTTGTACACAGTCAGTATTAGTAACTACAGGGTAGCTCGGGTAGCAATTAACATTCACAGTTATTCCATTAACAAATAAACTAGATTATCCTTGTGGATTAAGAGACACTACAGTAATGCCCTTGTTTTACCATCAAAGATCCTTAATTCTGAGACTGTAGGAATTTTTTAAAAGGAGAGTATGCCCATCTTTTATTTACTTTTTTAACTTATAGCATTCATTTTTCTAGTGGCCAGATTTTTTTTAATCAATAGTGACAAACACTCACCTTTATGCTGTTTTACACATGACCCAAAAGAATGCTCAAACTATGGAATATCATTGATTCTGGACACAAGTAAAATTTTACTTAAGATCACCAACAATGGTTATAGTAGCATATTAAAAGGGAACTTCCTGAAGTCCAGAACAGACTCAGAAGAGGATGTGGAACAAGGGATATCAGATGCTGACATCAGCTCAAAGCAGAGAACACCAGAAAGATGTTTACTTGTGTTTCATTGGGTCATAATACACTTTGCATAACCTTGAGAAGAATGAGAATTCTGGAATGCATCATTGTGATGATTCAGAACTTGTACATGAAACAGTGGGCAGTTGTGTGAACAGAAGAAGGTAATACTGCATGTGTTATAATGGCAAAAGGTTTGCATAAGGATTGTATCCTCTCACCAAAGTTGTTCAATCTGTATGCTGAGCAAATTGTCAGAGAAACTGGATTACATGAAAAAGAGTGTGATATCGGGGGTGGAGGAAGGGTTATTAACAATCTGCCATATGCAGATGGTGCAACCTTGCTGAGAGTGAGCAGGACTTGAAGCACTTATGGCTGAAGATCCAGGATTGTAGCCTTCAGTATGGTTTATAGCTCAATGTAAAGAAGGCCAAAATCCTCACAACTAGAACAAGAGGCAACATTATGCTAAATGGAGAAAGAGTTGAAGTTGCCAAGGATTTTGTCTGACTTGAATCCACCATCAGTGCTCATGGAAGCAGCAGTCAAGAGATCACAAGATGTACTGCATGAGGTAAAACTGTCGCACAGATCTCTGTAGAGCATTGAAGAGCAAAGATGCTTGTGAGTGTTCAGGCGCTCCTGACCGAAGCCATGGTCTTCTCATCATATGCATGTGAAAGTTGGACTTTGAATAAAGAAGACTATAGAAGAAGAGAAGTATTTGAATTGTGGTGTTGGAGAAAAATATTGAAAATACTATAGACTGTTAAAAAACAAACCAATCTGTATTGGAAGAAGTAAGGCCAGAGTTCTCCTTAGAGTCAAGGATGGCAAGACTTTGTCTTACATACTTTGGACATATTGTCAGGAGAGACCAATCCCTGCATAAGGACATCATATTTGGCAAATTGATGGGGTAACAAAAAGTGGGAGATCCATAACTAGATCGATTGGCACAGTGGTTGCATCTATGGACTCTGGCAAAGGGACAATTGTGAGGATCATGCAGGACTGTGACGTGTTTCATTCTGTTGAGCATAGGGGCACCTTCTGTCAGATCCAGCTCAATGGCATCTAATAACAATGACAACAACAACATGTTATTAGAAGGCTTAGCATTTCCCTTTGGACTAGGGGGTTGCAATTAATGCAAATGAATGGACAGTCATTTATTAGCCTTAGAAACCCTTCTACCTTTAAGACTTGGAAAATTTGTAAGTTAAGTTGATTAGCTTGAGAATAAGAGTTTTCTTCCAGCCTAAGTTTTAAAAATCATTTTATTGAGGTCTTTTACAGCTCTTATCACAATCCACACATTCATCCATTGTGCCAAGCACATTTATACATATGTTGCCATCATCATTTTCAAAGCATTTTCTTTCTACTTGAGCTGCTGGTATCAGTTTATTTCTCCCCTCTCCCACCTTCCCACCATCATGAACCCTTGATAATTTACAATTATTATTCTTTTCATGTCTTACACTGACCACTGTCTCCCTTCACCCACTTTTCTCTCCTCCAGCCTAATTGATTCCACTTTTCTAAGATGGAGAGTTCAGGTGTAAGACCAGATATGAAAACAGCATTGACCAAGGGCTCAAACAGAAAGCAGGTGTTTTGAGAATGATTATGGTAACATATGTACAAATGTGCTTGACACAATTGATGTATGAATGGATTGTGATAAGAGTTGTATGAGCTCATAATAAAAGGATTAAAGAAAACAATAGCACCACCAAAAAAAGTGATTTATTTGTTAATGGCATCCCAATATACAATTTACATCGAGTATTACTATTAAATAATATTTGAACTACAAAAAAAAAAAAGCAGCATTGAAAGCAGCAAACATAGCAGGCATGATCAAGTGAAGGCCAAAGTGTTCAAAAACATATCGAGCAGCCAAGTCTGATCATAATGAGCACTTTCATCTTTATTTTGCCTATAAGAGTGAATTTTAGTCTAGGCAGTCAGTGGAAGAAAGACCTTTGGGACAAGTTCCAGCATTTTCTTACTCATGAGCTGAGAGTATTCTAACATTTTGATGGCCATGTTATTATATTTTAGGACTGAACTGTGATTATGCCTATAATAGCCTTAATTAAGTTTATACTTGATATTCATCATTTAAACAAACTTATATAAGTTGAGAATCCTAAGCGTATAGACCTCAGCAAGGATTTTGAATTCTTAAGAAAATTTGTAGAGGTCCTCACATAGTTTAGTACATATTTCGCTAATGTTTTATAATTTTTGAACAAGTCCATAGGTCCAAAGTGATACAAGGGAAAGATCCTTCATAATTTTTTGGTGCAAATATTAAAATATACTCAGGTAAAGGTATATATATATATATTTATAACTTTATTAAATATACACATATATACTTAATGGAAAAAAGAAAAGTTCAAAGAGTGTTATCAAAAGCATAAGAAGGCAAAGAATGGTATAAAGAGGCAAAATCCAGCAAGAGACCAGAAGGGGAGGAAGCTGAAAAATGATAGTTATTCTTTATTTTGCTTAGTTAATTTAGAGATGCTGTCCTGTAGATAAACAACTTCACTGTCTTGATGTTTCTTTAGAGGCCTCAAACTAATCAGAACAGGCATCCTGCTGACACTGGTCATCTAGGGTCTTTGATGAAATTTCTTTTTATTTTATTTATTCTTTTTCTTTAATCATTTTATTAGGGGCTCATACAACTCTTATCACAATCCATACATACATCAATTGTGTAAAGCACATTTGTACATTCATTGCCCTCATCATTCTCAAAACATTTCCTCTCCACTTAAGTCCCCGGCATTAGGTTCTCTTTTTTCCCCCCTCCCTCCCCACCCCGCCTCCCTCATGAGCCCTTGATTGATGAAATTTCTTGCACAGAAAAGTTAGATCAAATGACCTCATGGTGGCTACTGATTTTGAAACTGTCTGAAGTGAGACTATGGCGGAGCCATAGGAACATGGACTATAGGGGATGCCAATAGTTCTTCAGGTAGTGAGGAAAAATCCCAGAAGATGTCCTCAAATCTCTTTTAGGTATGATATTCCTATTTTTATGACGGTTGGAAAACAACAGCCAATGTGTACTTGAAGGAACCAAAGCACGCTCCCAGAGCACTCTCAGTGGAAAGGAACGAATCTTGGATTATGGAAATCCCCACCTGCAACTAGTCCTGAGAATTTGCAGACTACAGAGCCCCAAATGGATCAGCAGGTATCCTGTGCCCAAGTCGTTGGAAAGATAATGAAACCTCAGGGTCCCGCTTCTGACAGCAGCCACGCCAGAGGTAAAACTCCCACATTGTCATAGGAGTGCAAGGAAAGGGGTAACACTGAGAAATAATACAGCTAGTTGGCATTCAGTAATGATGCAAAGCACTCCGTCTTTTAAGTCAACAGAAGCATCTCTGTACAAAGAGGACAGAAGAAACGGTATAGGCTGCTGGATTGCAGATAGGATGATCTTCAGCTTGAAGTTCTTTGGAATGCAGAGGTCAGCCACTGGAGTGGGAAGGAGTGAGGAACCATCTGACTGAGTGGCGCCAGCTGGCTCAGTTATCCATGATTATAGTCAGTTATGTATATTTGTAGTTATACCTGATCGTATTCATGAACACATTTTTTCCAGGAATAAATTATTTACCTTTTAACACATTCTTCCCAAATGGTTTGTATTCTGACTTAAAAAAATTTTTGTTTACTGAGATTGCATGCTGGCTTTAGCATCCAAATGTCTATCAAAAATGCTTCCAGTTTGAGTATTTTCTGTTTATAGAACCAAAGAAGTTCCCAAGCATGCAATGGGTGTGGTGGTACAAACTAAAACAAACTATTCCAACACCCGTATATTATAGCTAAAGAAACCAAAAGCAACTAGCAAAATATCTTACAGGTTGCTATGGTGATAATAGCCATTATGATCTAGGTCTCTTGACTTTCAAACTCAATGATTACCAGTATATTATAGCCCTTCTCCTATACATTTAATCACAACTCCTTCTATCTACGTCAAGGCCGGGGCCGTGGCCATTCCGTTTTAGTTGACCAAGAGGAAAAGGGAAGCACTTGCTTTCTGTTTGCAATTGCTAGTGGCAAAATAATATTGATGTGGCCAAGATGGAACATTAAAATCAAACTTATGTAGGAAATAAAAAGGCAGCATAAATTAGAAGCATTTGTTCTCACTGTGGCTTAAAATTACTAACGGGGTGGGTTTATGGGTGAATTGGGCAATATATCAAAGGCAGCATTAAAAGAAAAGAGTTGGATATGGCAAAAGGCCACTTCAGCATAATGAATGGTCATAAACAAAAGTCTATTCTCAGAGAAGATTGAACTTCATTCTCTGAAATATAGTAGGGTGGGACATAAATATGGAGCCCTGGTCATGTAGTGGTTATGTGCTGGGCTGCAATCAGCCTGGTCAGCAGTTTGAAACCACCAGCTGGGTTTTCTGCTCCCCTAAACAGTAAAGTCTTGGAAACAGACGGGGGATCGCAATATGGCAGTATTGACTTGATGGCAGTGAGCTTGGTTTTGAGGACATGTATCATTACAGAGTGTTTCAGGTAGCAGGAGTCATTGTTCTGGTCTACTTAGTACCTTTTATTAATCTGGATCATAAAAGAAAGGTATGTGACTATCCAATGGCATATAGTCAACAAGAGCAATAATGCTTATTTCCATACAGCATATCACCCGAAACCACAATAACTGAGCACAACACCAAAACTTCAATATACATTGCAGTTGCCATCCCAAATTTTTGAGCAACTCAGTTGGGCAGTTTTATCTCAGGGACTCTCATGAGGCTGTATTCAAGATGATGGTGGATATGTCACTCACCTGAATATCACATTGACTTCCTTACATGGCCAGCGAGTAAGAACCATGTGCGGAGGCCTCAATTCTGTCTCAAGCGGTCTTCTCCACAGGCACATTGAGTACCCTCTTGACATAGGGTCTGGCTTGCAAAAGCCCCATTGCTTTTGGAGGCCTATCTTCAGAAGTTAGACAGCGTCATTTGTGCTATATACTCTTGTTTATGAGCCCACGCTAATGAATAGAAGGAAATACCAGAGGGCACAAGTGGTTAGAGGCTGGATACGACTGCAGATGTAGCGTGGAAATTCGTGAAGAGCACCACCATATACTAAGTGCTCCTTCAGTGTTATTGTCATGAGTAGAATGGTCACTATTTTAATTAACATTTTATAATATCTTAGTTTTGAAGACTCTGTTGTACAGTGTTATTATGGGTCAGAATTGGCTTGTTGGCAGTGGGCATATCATAATTTTAAAGATTCATGATTTAATTTTTTAATTTAATTTATTATGGCATAATTTTTGATTGATTAAGGAAAGAAGGCCCAGAAGATGTAAGACTATAAAAATAAGATTCTTTGATAGTGATCTTTATAATCAACCTAATTTAAATTTGACCTGTGAAAAATAAGAAACAATTACTAATATAATAATGTTTACCTTCTACTTAAAGATTGATGGGGCATACCGATGAGAAAAATATAAAAATAACTATTTTACACATCATAACTTAGCAATAAATATAAGAAAAATTGGAGGAGGGGAATGTTCTATGGAAATTTGTAGGTTTGGAACATTTTATGGACTCAGGAAAGACTTCATGGATGAAAATCACTGTTGCAAATTATTTAAAGATATTTAGAATTTAAATAGTATATAAAATAAATTTCATGTGGTGGGAACAGAAAGAATTAAAATAAAGGGGTTTAATGTTTCCTTTGGCTGGAAAACTGGATGAAAATGCAACGTATGTAAGTGATGAATGTCCTGATTAAGGAAAACTCATTAGACAGTTTTAATAGGGTTGACTGATGGAAAAAGAACATGAACACAGGGATATCAAAGATATTGTTTAGTTTTAAGAAAGATACTGACTTTCTCTTCTATCTCTCACTAAAACAAGACTTCTGATGAACAATAGCCACATGTTGAAGGTATGTTCTACATCAAGTAAGTACACAACTAGAGATCTGGAGAAGCCCATTTGAATCAGCATTGTGTGTGCTGAGCTATTTCCCCACCTGCCCAAATCCTACTGATTCTCTAAGGCTCAAATCAAATGTAATCTCCTCCAAAAAATTCTACTTGCTCCTCCCTAATCAGAAGTAAACACTTAAGTCTTAACAATTGTTGACGGGCAGTCAATTTCCCCTTTGAAATTGTAATTCCATTGTGAATATGGATCTTTAGACCTCTATCTGTTCCCTCTGCATTCATTTAAAAGGTCTTTGTATACAATTGTAAGCAAGAGTTTATACTAAATTATCCCTTAGAACTCTTGAGAAATTTCAATCCACCTTCATTGGTATATCTGATTTTGGTGAACTGTCATGGAGTATTTAGGAATTGAATCAATGATTTTGGTTTTATGAGCTTCCTGAACCAAGGAAAAGTAAAGGAAAAACTCACCAAACATCCCTAAAGTCCCTTAAAAACAAACAAACAAATGAACAGAGAACAAAAACATGAGTCATCTCATGTAATATTCAAAATAACACTATTGTGGAAGTGTAATTTTCCTCTTTTTGTTTTGCAAATGAGAAAACTGAGTCTCATAAATATTCAATGGAATTTTGAAGGTCACACAGCCTGTAAATCCATGATAGAGCAAGCATTCTAAGCCAGGTGTGTATTATTCCACTAAATCATAATCCACATGGCAAGTGAAATCAACAAATGAGAACAATGGTAAATTCAAAATGTTGAGAAAACAATGGACTGCAATAAAATGGATATGACGAATGTCACATTGGGGCGCCGTTTGCAGAACTAATGCCACAGTGCCATGAACAATTGGTTCTGGAAAGAGTTTGAACAAAAGCTTACAAGACAAGGTCCTATTTTTGACTCAATCTTGAGTAAAACACTGTTGTCATCATCAGTGGCATTAAATGTGGTTGCAATGCAGAGACACAATGATAGTTATATAATTAAGTTTGACATATTCGCTGGAGATCATTTCAGGTACTGCTGGCATAATGAACTTTCAGAGAAAAAAATAGAGTGAGCTGGAAACTGCCTAAAGGGGAAGTTAGAAGCTTAAAATCCATAAAACCTAAAGAAAATATGTTTAAGAATACCATATGAAACAGCCCAAAGTTTTGTCAGTACCTGACTAACCAAAAAATAGGAGCTAAAAGTATAATAATAGAGTGACTGGTAAGTTGTTGAATATAGGAATAGAAGTTGATCCAGGTCAAGAAAATCTATTTAATATATAGATATATATAAGTCTATGTGATTCCAACAGTGAAGTACATATTTAAGAGGAAATAAAATAGGAAAGGAAAAATAGTGCAAAAATGAAAGAATATTTCCTTAAAGTTGGAGAGTATATCCTTCAACTTTGTAGCTATCCCTAACAAATATTTTATACAGACTGACCATTGTTAGCTGTTGTCAAGTTGTTCTGACTCCTAGAGACCCTAAATACAACAGGACAGGTGCCCAGCCCTGCACCATCCTGACAACGGTTATGTTTGAGCCCATTCATCCTCCTGAAGGTCTTCCTCTTTGCACGTTTTCCTCTATTTTACCAAGCAAGGCTTCCTTTTCCAGAGACTAGTCTCTGCTGATAACATGTCCAAAGTATGTGAGATGAAAACTTCCCATCCTTGCCTCTAAGGAGCATTCTGGTGGTATTTTCTTTCAAGATAGATTTATTTCTTCTGTTAGCAGTCCATGGAACTATCTCCAAAGGTCACTATGAACCCTGTAATGTATATACTATAAAAAGCAATATTAAACTTTAAAGAAACTGTGGCAGAGGTACTTTACTTAACCCATTTCTTTTCCTGAGTACACCTTTCCTACCTTCCATGTAGTACCTGTGCCCGTGAGACTGAGTAATAGCCAGTGGAAGATCAATAGAATTGAGGGGTGCTATTTCAGGATCAGAACTGGAATATTGAAAATAATTAAGTGCTCTATTGCTAACTGAAAGTTTGGGGGTTCAAGACCAACCAGCAGAATTGCAGAAGGAAGCACTGCCAATGTACTTTATGAAAACTGTTCATTGACACTCTTGTAGCATCGTTCTATACAGATAAAAATAGGGGTTTCAAGGTGAGGAAGTGAATTCATGGTGATTTCTTGCCTAGGCGGAGCCCATACAACCTGCTATGTATTAGATGAGGCTATAACTTAATGTGATGTATTTCATCTAAAACTATTTAAAATGCCTTATCTACCAACAATCCAGTGTTTTTAAATGTCTTTAGCCAAGTTATAATTGATAGCAATTGCTTTTTAAAATTAAAAACATATTTTATTAATGTTCTCTGTGGAAACGTGATGGAAGTCAGTCATATAGATAAATTTATTAATCATTTTAAACTGGCAAAGAAGTATAAATCAATAATTTTGATTTATATCTCAACATATAAAATTGACATAACACTAGGTAGCAATCAAGTTATCAAGTGACCTAGGCCTTGATTCTCACTCTCATTAATATGATGGGTGTTTAAAAAACACATTTAAATCTTTTTGTTGTTGTTGTTCTTTCACTTGTGACATGGGAATTATGAATGTTAGTTTCTAATTTGGGTGGAATGTAATATATGAGGCCTACCAAAATACTGTAAAAAATATGATGCTCTTGGAAACTTATTTAAATTCCATTATAACTAAATAAGTACCGCAATGCAGGTGAATATTTAATATGGCTCTTCCAATCATACCCTTTGCTACTACCACCAAAGAATGTATCCAGTTAAGAGGGTAGGGAAGATACTGATTGGATTATATGATTATATAATACCCTTGTCATTGTTAACAAGGTTAATTGTGATCACCATCCCATCTCAGATGCAGGACATGGGATCTCACTTTCAGCCAGAAAGAAGAACCAGTAAGGAGCAAGTCCTTTGACCTCCGGATACCATCACATCCAGGAGACAGCTTTGACACCGGAAAAGTGGCAGAACAGTAGCAGCGGAAGCAGCAGCCAGAGCATGTAGAGCTGATTGCTTTGGGAAAGGAGGCTGGCTTATGAAGTTGAGTGCTTCTGAGCACAAAATTTGAGGAGCTAGGTTTGCTAACCCAAGGAACTGAAGCTGAGTGCCTTAGGTTTAAGGATGATAGCAGAGTAGCTGGCCCTTTGGGCATTTAATGGCAGCCTAAAAGAGCTTTGTAATATTGCCAGAGCAGGGCAGATGGCAGGCCAAGAGGGTTAGAGAGAAGCCCATCCGTGGGCACAGCAGAGAAGTAACTGTCCTGATTAAATAACCAAATCCTGAGTATTTCCCATCTGAAATGTAACCTGTAAGCTTACCTAATTAAACATTGAAATCCACCAGAAGAAAATAATACTAGGTACAGATTAATCATTATGGAACCATTAAGGAATGGCGCACCAATATATTTGTAGTACATTCTTTTGAAGCGTCAAATATCTATAAATATGCATATTGACTTTAGAATAAATGAAAAAGTGCAGGCATGTGAAAAAGCTGTGAAGGGAATAAATTGAGGCGCTTCTGCAGAACCTTCTTTGGAGAAATAGCTGGATATTAACAAAATAGGATCAAGAGACTTTAAATCATGGGATAATTAAAGAGATTCCCCTCTTTAAAATTTGTGTACTTTAAAAAATGTTAGCTATTGCCTTTATAATTTGCACCCCCCTAATCATTGTTATGTGAATAACAATTAATGAATTAATTAAGTTAAAAAATTTTAAGGTATTAAAAAAATTATTTTTAAGGAAACAAAAAAATCTAAACCCAAATGTCCTTCTGTTCTTGTAAGACCTCTTCACTTTCTCTAAACCAAACCCACTGCCCTTGGCAAATCCAACTCACAGTAACATTATAAGACAGAGTAGAATTTCCCCCTGAAGTTGCTGAGGTTGCAAATCTTTACAGAAACAAACATCTTCCTGTGAACCTGTAGTTATCAGCCCAGTGCTTAATCCATTGTGTCACCAGACTACGTTTTCTTCCCGTAGAGGAAGGCAGTTAAATCACTACTGTCTGTTTTAAGTGTATCATTCATAACAAATTCTATGGAAATACATTATTTATTGAACTATTCTCCTATTGCTGTATAGCTATAGGAGCCACCTTTGAACCATAAATGTTTAAAAAAGAACAAAGGATATCTCTCAAAGTTAGTAATTTGTAAGTATATGTCTGGGTATTGATCATTTTATATTCATATGTCCTGGTAAAATTCTTCAATTAGTGATTGACAGTCTTTTCTTCTGTAATCATCTTTAATTATTTATTATTACTGTGTGTGTGCTTGAGAGTAAATATATATATTTAATTTATTATTAATTGGGAGTTAATACATATGTCACAGTTCAATCACATCAAGCTACAACAATCAATTTCCAAACATTCTTTTCCTTCCTGGACACCTTGTCATCCTCTCCCTTTTACAGCCCACCCCCATCACCATTGTACTCCTCCCACCCCCAACACCCTTATTCTACATGCTGTCCTGTAGGTTCATCAATTCTGTGCTTTATATACTGAAAAACAGAATTTTTGGATGACAGTAGGAATGGTCTCACTGTCTTCATTGTACTGCTCTGCCTTGCTTAAAATTAGATTTACTGTGTGTTGTGCTGAAAGACACAAGGAGTGGGGAAGAGCTGAAGTCAGAGGGGGATACTCAGGTCAATCCAAGGTTTCTATTTTCTGCAAAGCACTGACAGTGGGAAGGGTCCCTGGTGGTGCAGTGGGTTAAGCCTGGTTGGCTAGGCACACCTCAGAAGAAAGATAAGACTGCCTGTTTCTCTAAAGGTATGCAGTTTGGGGAATCCTTCGAAGCAGTTCAACTCTGTCCTCTAAGGTTGCTGTGAGTTGGAATCAACTTGAGAACGGTGAGTTTAATGACCATAGCAGTGAGTTCTACCTGGTGGCTTCAAAGCATTGTGACAATATTCCATTATTTATTAATTCCACTTTTCACAAACTTTTTGAAACTCCTTCTTATTTTCCATTTCTAGCAACCTTTCTCAGGAATGGATTTATCAGGGAGCGAGTTCTTCAGCCCTGATGATATGCAAGATAGTTAGGAAGGAAATCAGAAATGTTGAGGTGAGAAATTGTAATGTATTAAGGAGAACTAGAATCCTTTTAAGATCGCTTTTAAGTCTAATTTCTTTTTTTGCCTATGTTAGGACATTGGGGTTGAGAATTCAGTTAACACCCTAATGAACTTCTTGTAAGGGTTTGGAAAGTCACTTAGCTGTTAGTTTTTCATGCTATAAAAGAAGCGAACAGAAATAGACATGTCAGAAGGATACTACACAGATTAATTAGCTGATGTCTGCGCAGTGTTAGAGATTATACACTACCAGGTCTACCCAATAATAAGGGCTTCCAAAAGGGCCACTTGGACGTTTCCCATTTACCCAGCACTTTGTAATGGTAAAATGAGGGCCAAAAGGTGAAATGGCCAAAAAGAATTAAGGAAATTAAAAAAATAATAAGAGTCCATAATACAAATGCAAATGCCTAAAGTACACACACAACAACAACAACTTAATTAACCTGTAGAGACCTCTACTACCCAATGGTCTTGAGGCAAATAGATTAGAAAGGATATTTAAAAGGGATTATGGTTTGTAATGAGAAAAGGACCGAAGTTAACCACCATATTGTGGTACAGGCTTCTAAAATGACCTCTATTTTTGCACTTTTTAAGTAAACTTTATTTTTTAGAAGAGTTATACATTTATGGGAAAAAAGTTGCAAAGATGGTTCACAAAATCCCTATATATTCCATACCCAAGCACTCTATTATTAGGATTTTATGTGTTATAATTAATGGCTGATCCAATAACGGTGCATTATTATTAAGCCTATACTTAGATTTCTGTAGATTTTAGCTGAAGTCCCCAAGAGATATGAATGGCTAAGGTATTCAGCTTCTAACGGAAAAGTTGGAAGTTTGGGTTCAACCAGGGGTGCCTCAGAAGAAATAGTTGAGGATTTCGTCTGAATAACTAGTCAGTGAAAACTCTATGTAGGAGCATTAGCTGATGTCTGCATAGGGTTAGAGAATATACAATACCAGGTCTCCCGAATAATAAGGGTTTCCAAAAGAGCCAATTGGATTTTCCCATTTCCCAGCACTTCACAGTGGTAAAATGAGGAACAGAGGGCGAAATGGCCAAAGAGAAATAAGGAAATTAAAAATAATAATAAAAAGAGTCTGTAATACCAATGCAAATGCCTAACACATCCACAACAACAATAATAACACACACAAAACATAGTTCAACTTTGACATCTATTAGGTTACCATGATTCGGAATTGCCTGGATGGCAACTGGTTACACTATTACCTAATGTCATTTTTTTCTTTCAAGATCCTATCCAAAATACTAAAACAAAGGAAAAATCAGTCTCATTGCTGTGGACTCCAGTCGATTCTGGCCATCCATCCAGTAGAACACAAGGAAATCCACAGGGCTTGAGGCCACAATCCGTGAGGTAGTCAACCGCCATATCCTTCTCCCTTTACAATAGCTGATGGGCATGAGCCATCATCTTTTCAGTTGGTAGCTGAGCACGTAACACGGCACCAGCAGGCCTACTGACCCAGAATACCACAGTACAATAGATCCACATGTTTTCTCATGTTCCTCTTGGCTATGATATTTTCTGAAAAATCCTTCTTTTTACAAGCTTGCTGGTGTTGAGCAGTCTCATCGGCATTTCATAGAATGTCCTTAAATTTTTGTTTGATGCTTTCTCTCGCCATTAGACTGGGGTGGCACGTTTTAGAGGCAAATCACAAAGTGAAATGGTATTTCATTACATCTTACCAAACGTACACACAATTAGCATAAATCACTGCTATCGATGTTGAGCTTGTCCACCCAACAAATGTAGTGTTTGTCAGGATGCTCTAGTAACATTACAATGTCTGCCCCTTTCCACATTAAATCCTCAGAAGGAGCATATTATGTGCAGGCCACATAATCGATCGGTGGGGAATTAGCTTCCATTCCTTTAGGGTAGAGTACCTAATATTTCATTTAGAATTCTTCCAAACGAGTGATTTGTTTCTTCTTACCCATGAATTTTTTTATTCTATCATTAGTTCACATCCATGGCGACTCACAGATATTGATGTTATACATAGATTTATAATACAATATGACAACAACCAAAGAGAGTTGCTCAAATTCTTCCAGCTTTGACCACTGGGAGCTCTCTCATTGGTTCCTTCATCCCTTTGGTATACCCCCCAGCATTGTGTCTTTTGCTTTGTAAGTAAAAACTTTCTTATGCTACAAGATGCTGAAGGTTCATTTTGTATAAAGCATGTCTCTGTTCTAAAAGTATCCATTTCTCCAAGGAGCTTGATATTACAGTCTATGATCTGAAAACCAATTATGACATACCCTGGCAATGATGAGGCAATTTGAATTTGATTCTTCTTCTTGAAATTATTCCTGGGGAGTTTCTACTGTTACTGAGAATAAAACTACTTAGTTTTCATGTAAAGCTAGATGACACATGTGATCATTGTAGTCAGCTATCAAGTGCCCCAAGATATGAAAGGGACAACTTCTCTGCATCTATGTTCTAGGTCAGAGGTTGAATGTCTCCACTGATTTTGTGTGCTCATGGACCAATAGAGAGTGGCCTGAGAAATAAAAAGAAAACATTACACGTGCAGACATATATCTATTTTTCCATTTTTTGTCATTAGGATAGTTAGTTTCCAGGTTTCTAAACATCAGAAATACTGTGCTCTTTTCAAGTGAAGCTCATTCATCTAGTTGCATCCTTACTCCTAGTCCCTTCGGGTTTATTTACTTTTCTCAGTAAGTTCCTTCTGTTGGATTTCAAGGTGCTCTGTTTTGCTTTGTTTGGCAGTAACTGCTTCACAGAGGGAGCCTTAACAGTCCTGGTTCTACCCCTGTGATATTGAAGAGTAGTAAACATTTCCTCAATTTTGAAAAGGCTGCACTATGAGCCTAAAAGAATGGAACATATGGGTGAATGCATTTTCCTTGAAACTTTTTTTTTTAAAAAGAAAAGCTTATAATCATAGGACAGTAGCGATGAATCACATTAAGGGTTGATTGGTTAGCATTTTCTGTTTCATGAAGGAAACTGATGAAATCCTTATTAAAGTCAAATTGTTCTTAATTTCAAAAGTGGGTAGAAACCCAGTATTGGGTAAGCCTATGACAGAGTATGTCATGTGATTTGAGTAACATTATGCAGCTTTATGCTATTGTATCTGCACGTGTGTCTTGCTGTGAATTCCAATCCACAGAACTCTCCTTTGACAGGGTAAAACCACCCCATGGGGTTTCAGAGGGCACCTCCCCAGGAACCACCAATCTTTCCAATAGCAAATAAGTGCTTATACTTGTGCCACCTGACTCCTTATATATACAGAAGTAAAGCAAATTCTTGCCAAATAAACTCTTGCTTTGTTTGCTTTGGCCCGAGTTTTAAAAGGTTGTTGAATTTTAATACATCTGTATTTTTTATCATTTAGTTATATCCCCATGATTTTACATAATTTCCATGTTTTTTCTCTATTTACCAAATCAAAACCATTGTGTTGTTTCTTACTCGGTGGCCATTAGGACAGAGTACAATTGCCTCATAGGTAGTCTAGAGATGTAAATGTTTATATAAGCAGGCTACTGTATCTTTTTCTTGTGGAGAGGATATGGGGTTTGAACCATCAATGTTCTGGTTAGCAGTCAAGTGTGTTGGTAACTGCACCAGGTCTCCTTTTTTATTCTGCCTATATTTATGCACCAAGCATACGTATAGGCACTGAATCAATAGAGAAGCTGGATTATGTGATGAAGTATGCAGCATCAGGATTAAAGGAAGACTTAACAACCTGTGATATGCAGATGACACAAGCTTGCTTTCTGAAAGGAAGCAGGACTTGAAGCACTTGCTGATGAAGATCCAGGATTTTAGCCTTCAATACGGATTACAGCTCCATGTAAAAGAGACCAAAATCCTAACAACTGAACCAATCATAACAAATGGAAAAAATTTGAAATTGTCAAGGATTGTGTCTTCCTTGGACCCATAATCAGTGCTCCGGGAAGCAGCCCCCATGAGAGCAAACTCTTGTTGCATGAGGAAAATCTGCTGCACAAGACCTCTTTAGGGTGTGGGAAAGGCACAATGGTACTTCGGCGACTCGTGTTCAAATCCACGACATGGTATTTCAATGACCTCATATGCATGTGAAAGTTAGATATTGGATAAAAAGGACCAAAGAAAAATTGATGCACTTAAATTGTGGTGCTAGAGAAATACCAAGGAATACTCAAAGGACAAACAAAACTGACTTCTATATATGTATGTATCTATGTATGCATGTATATATTTATGTATCTATGCATGCATACATGTATGTATATATGTATGTATGTATCTGTGTATGCATATATCTATGTGTGTATGTATCTATGTATGCATATGTGTACGTATGTATGTATGTATCTATCTATCTATCTATCATCTGTCTATCTATACAGTTTATTGGCATATAATTCACATACCTACAAGTCAATAGTTCAATCACATAAAAAAGAGTAGTACAGTTATCATGATAAGTTTTAGATAACTTTTTTCATTCTTGTACTCATAATTATTAACTCCCAATTTATCCCCACATCCCCTGCCATACCCCAAGGAACCATTAATCCAGTTAGAGTCTCTATAGATTTACCTACCTTGGATTTCATATGCATAAAAACATAAAAATAATTTTAAAAAGCTAGCAACAATAACAAAATAAAACATAAAAACCTCAACTGAAAGGAAAGCAGAAGATACCAAACAATAGAACAAATTTAAAGTGGATCATAAGGGAGATCAAATGATAAGGAATTCAGTGGAAAGTGGTTGATTGCAGATGAAGTTAGGTTAAAATTTAGCACCTTATAAACAAATCTGTTTTGGAAGAAGTGTGACCATGGTGTGCCTTAGAGGCAAGGATGGTGAGACTTTGTCTCATGTACTTTGGGCAGGTCGTCAAGAGAGAAAGTTCCTAGAGAAGGACACAATGCTTGGGAAAGTAGAGGAGCAGAAAAAAGAGTAAAAGGCTCTTGAGGAGGCAGATTCACACCGTGGCTGAGACAATGGGCTCAAGTATAGAAACAATTGTAAGGATGGTACTAGATTGGGCAGTGTTTCATTGTGTTGCATATAGGATTGCTGTGGGTTGGAACCAACACAATAGTATGTAACAACAGCATACCTATACACACAAATAAAACCTTTCAACTGAAAACTCAAAAACTCACTGCAATTGAGTCAATTCTGACTCATAGCAACAGATTAGAACTACCCCTTTTGTTTCTGAGGCAGTACATCTTCAAGAGAATAGAAACCCTCATCTTTCTCAAATGGAGCAGCCATTGGCTTTGAACTGCTGACCCTGTTGACTCCACTATGTCACCAAGGCGTCTTTTTCCATTTGGAAAAGTAAATCCACTTTACCATGATTGATGGGATTATCTGTAGTCTGAGCCATGCCTTCTCCTCTCGTCTTAGCTTTACTCTTTTCCCATTTTTAGGCACAGGCCACACTGGCTTTCATTCTACCTCTCAGATAAGGCAAGCTAACTTCCAAGATTGGTTTCTTATTACCATTTTATGTATTAGTTCAAATGCTATCAAACATTTTTCCTTTGTTCTGTGTGTACATCACATCTAATTTTTTTCCCTTACACTTTTTTTTTCTTCATAGTGCATGTCATGAACTAGACTGATGACACAAGCCATGGTCACGTACCATATCCTCTTTAGTCTATTTAGTTATGTTCTTCGTTTTACTCAACAGTTAGCAGAGTGCCTTATACATGCCAGGTACTATTGTGTCTATGCATGTAACTGTAAACTGTAAAACAGATAAATGTCCCTAAAAATATCGCCTTAAAAAACTTTTGTCTAGTGGATGCAACTGCTAAAGAGTTATTCTTACAGAGTAAAGGGGGGAAAGAAGGTTAGGTTTGCAGGTAAGGTTATATTCATCTGAAGATGGTTAGAGTGCCTTTCCTTGCAAGAAAGTGACATTTGAGCAGACTTGAAGGAAGAGTGCAGGAAGTCATGATGATAGGAGTGGAAAATAACCCAGATCAAGAATATACATGTTTTTTGTTTGCTTGTTTGTTTGCTTTAGGAAGCCAAGTCAGATGGCTTTAATGGAGTGGGTGAGGCAGGGAATGCTATTGGTAAGGTAGAGGTTATGACCATGTAGGGGCATGTGGTTTCTGTGAACTCACTTGCTCTTATTTTAAGAGAGATGAGAACCCATTGGATGACTTGAAGCAGAAGACTGGTGTGCTCTGACTTCAATTTCAGAAGGATTGATCTTTGGTTCTACTATGAGCAAACAACAGGAATCAAAAGGACTTGCACTTTCTTCATTCGGACATAAATGTCTCTAGAACACCAATGAACCAACTTTTATCAGCACTTTGTACCCCGGATATAGTTCCATGTTCCTACATGGCAACTGTTGCTGTCGGGTGTCATCAGTTGATTCTGACCCATAGCCACCTTATGCACAACAGAATGAGACACTGCCTGGTTCTGGGCCACTTCACGATTGTCTCTATGCTTGAGCCCATTTTTGTAGACACTGAGTCAATCTACTCCCTTGAGGGCCTTCCTACTTTCCCAACCGCTGCCCTTTGCCAAACCTGATGTCCTTCCCCAGGGCCTGGTTTCTCCTGACAACAGGTCCAAAGTAGGTACGATGAAGTCTTGCCATCCCTACCTCTAAGGAGCATTCTGGTCTTATTTCCTCGAAGATTTATCGGTTAGTTCTTTTAGCAGTCCATAGTCCCTTCAACATTCTTCTCCAGCACCACAATTCATGTGCATCGATTTTCCTTTGGTCTTCCTTATTCAATATTCAACATGCATATGAAGTAATTGAAATTATCATGGCTTAGTCTCCAAAGTACCATTCTTCCTTTTCAACACTCTAAAGGGGTCATGTGCAGCAGATTTACCCAATGCAACATGCCTTTTGATCTCTTAACTGCTGCTTCCATGAGCATTAATTATGGATCCAAGTAAGACAAAATCCTTGATAACTTCAACCTTTACCCATTTTCAATGATGTTACTACCTATTGGTCCAGCTGTGAGGATGTTGATCTTCTTTGATTTGATTGGTAACCCATACTGAAGGCTGCAATTCTTGATCTTCATCACCAAGAGCTTCAAGGCCTGCTCACTTTCAGCAAGCCAAGTTGTGTCATCTGCATACCACAAGTTCTTAGTATGCCTTCCTCCGATCTTGATGCCACATTAGTCACTCAAATAAATTAGATTTTGAAAATATGAACTAGTGTTTTCATTGATTGAGGTTTAAAAATATTTAAAGAAACACATTTTATAGGAACTAAAAGGAATGAACTCCTCAGCTAACACTGGTATCTAGAGTCTGAAATTATGCCCTGTTATGTTGAGACTTAGTGCTTGGAAACATATGACCTTCTATGGAAAACAAGTTGAAAGTCAGTGGGCTCTCCTGTCTATGATGTTGTTGGGTGTATCAGTTAAGAGTTGTGAAAAAAGTCATCATGCAAACCAAAATTAGTGATTTTTCCAAACTGCCTTCTTCATTAATTGTGTATCTAAGGTTACATTACTTTTTCTTGGTTGCCTCCTCTTTAAAATGGAGTAAATAATATTTCAATCACAGGAACATGATGAGGATTAAACAAGATAATAATCAAATTTTCCAATCTCTTTCCCCAGAAGCAATAAAATTTGAACCCTTTAAAAATTACATCAGTGAGAGACTAATTGAACTCCACATAAGCATGAAGGCACCTGCCTACAGGTAATGAATAGAACAGATTCCTAACCTTTCCTCCACTCCAAACCCACGCAGGTAGATATTAAGAACTATTTTTATTAACCCCCCAAAAAACAAAAAAAAAACAGATCACATTAGGGCCAGGAGTGATGAAGGTAATAAAATATTATAGTTGAATTACTAGAAGAGTGATTGCTACAGTTAATCCATCAGGTCAAGTTCAATGATTATTTAAATATGTTATGACTCCTCTTTAGATTAAAAAATACACTGAAACATTACTCCACAGAATTATGTTTTCTTAATTATCCATAATTAAGTTTAATATATTAGCTTTGAAATAGTTTTAAAAATGGAACTAACATTTTAATAAATCGTATTCAATATTATTAATGAAGGTTAAACTAATCCCATTTGTGTGTGTGTGTGTGTGAATTAGCAGAGCTATGATTTCCAAGAAATATCATTATTTGGTCAGGTTCTTGCTGGGTCCCTCCTGAGCGCTCCTTCAGGCTAGTATCACCACTGGATACACGCAGTGGTGGTATTCTGTATGAGAACTATGACGTTGGCTGATAATTATGGAGAATCATATGTTGGGGTACTCTTCTTGGCACATCACTTTTAAGCAAAATTTAATGCAGAAATGATGTTATATCCCCCATCATCACAATAGGGGACTTACAACAATTGTGAAGATCTCAATAATCTGCAAAGTACAGTCACATGTGATCATCACATCCAACTTTGGGAGAATCAAGCCTGGTTTTGCCATGTAAATGCTACAGATAAGGAAACAGAATGGCCTATCTTCATCTAGAAAGCCAAATCACTGGATTCGAACTGAGATTTCTTAAAATACTAAAGTATTTTAAATTTCTAATAATGTTTATTTCCACTCTTAATACTTAACTGATCCTTTGATTTCTTATGTTTTGTTCTTATTCCTTTCCCCTTTTTGCATGCCCCCACTTGTAGACTAAAGATCTCACAGGGCGCTGTCTAGCAGTTTTAATCCACAATTCAAAAGGTAACTGAAATCTCTTCATCTGTCCTATAGTATTGATATCCCTACATTAAATCACATGGTTTCTTTATTGACAGATCAGATTGTTATCTCGAGCTGGTTACAAAGACACAGTAAGAGGACAAAATTCTGAACATAAAGGTAACCGTTATCCCTCTGATTTTGAAAAGGAAAGCAGTGCTGTCCAGAAGTATAAAAGGTTGCTTCTGTGAAAATTTTGGACTTCTGTTTCACTCCCGACTTGGTCGTTCGTCTCCAAAACAAGCCACTATCTTTCCTTGCATGGTACTATTGAGATCTGTGCCCCGTGCACACGGGTACTGTGCAGCTTATTAAATAGGTGTACTATATTTTGGAACTGTCCTTAAATGAATGAGATGGACACAAAACAAGATTAACCTCTGTTGGGTTCCTGTTCTGGGTCTGATCAAATACCTAGCACTTTTTTTTTAATGTACATAGGAAAATCTACAATATATGCAGCTGTTAAGAAGCTTCCCCTAGCTTTTATCTTCCCTGTTAGGACATGACATATTTTAGTTGTATTGCCAAATGTCTTTGAGAGTCACATTTGGTTGTGCATAATATACATCGGAGAGAAAGGTATATTCTCCATCTAAGGCCACTCATTTTATCACACTGAATGATTGATACCGTACTTGGAAGAAAGGGAGGTGCAGTCAGCATGAAATTGAATCAATTTCCTTGCTTAAAGCAGACACCACAGCAACCTGCTAACTCCACTAATATTAATAACCATTGTAATTAGGATGGGGGTCCTTAAAGCACTATAAAAGCTACCTAATTTTTATACAGCGAAAAATGCACTTAAACTTCCTAATGATGCCATGCAAATTTTAATTCTGTTAAACTCTGTCATTCATTCATATCAGCATTTGATAAATATTTATCACATGTCGACTGCATGCTAGGCACTATGCCAATGGTTATAGGTACAGAAATGAAAACATGCAGAAACTCAAGTTCATTAGCTTGGCAATCTTAAATTTATTGTTTTAAATGCAATATGGTAGATGATATCTGAATTGGGGGGAAATTAATACAATAATAGTGTGAGACTAGGGAAAAGAAACATATTTAAATAATGTTGTTAGAGTAGGGAAGGGAAGTTTTAAAAAACAAACAAACAAAACAGCAGATCAGAGGCTTGAGGAAATCAATGACTGAGCTATGTAGGTTCCTATGGTAAGAACATGTGTCAAAGTGAAGAAGCATTACATTGAACCCCAAATAGGAGAGATTGATTATGTGGCCAGCCTGGTGTAAGTGCAGAAGAGAGTAAAAAGAGATAAGGTGAGGCTAAGGCAAAAGAAAGGAGAAGTCAGGTAAGAGGTGAAGTGATAAAGGTAAGTATCTAATAGTCATTGTTGTTAGGTGCCCAAGAGTTGGGTCCCACTTATAGCAGTCCTATCTGTAACAGACCCAATCAATGCCCTGTCTTTTGCCATCTCACACTTGGTCCTAGGTCAGAGCCCATCATTGCTAGGCTTTGAAAGCCATTGTAAACACCTGTGGGAATTGGAAGTATGAAGAGATCAATAAATTAGGGGAGAAATGAAGAAACTAAGGGAAAAGAGAGTTTCAAGGATAATTTTAATAGAATGCTTTAACATCATAATGTCATGAAAGCGCTCATTTTCTTAATTCCTGTGATAGTTACAAGACTATATGCTCTATATCAATAGCCCCATGCTTTCCAGTTTCTTCACTGTTTCCCCAGCAGATAAGCTAGCGCTTGACTTTCAGAAGATACTCTTACAAATAGCAGAATACATTGTGGTAGTTACATCATCTCATGTCAACTTGCTAATTAAAGTAAAGCGGTGGAATTTAGCCTGCCAGTCAGGTCACACCTTGATTGGAGGATGACCTAGACAAATGGCTCTCTGGAGGTCTGCCTCCCTCTCTCTTTCCTCCGCTTTCCTGTTGACAAACACATTAAGCCATGCTGAGACCTGTGAGAGCCCTGGAGATGCTTCCACTGCCACTGCATCCTCAAGACTGCACCTACCGGCCTGTGATCTTCCTGCATTCTGCATCATTGCATGTGACGGTGTGAGTCTGAAAAGGGGTTGATGGACTAGTCTCAGAATTATGGGCTAATACTGGATTTATGGATCCGATCAGGACTGGGCTGGGATTTTTCTTCAATATACAATTACTTTTTTATATAAAGCTCTCTCGTACACATATATGAGTGTCTCTGGATTTGTTTCTCTAGTCAACACAACGTTTCTCAGTATAGTGAACACAGTGATGTTTATTTACCGGCGAGGGGGAGAAGACCGAGAAAGGGAAATGGTTACCAGGGTGTATCCACAAGCCTGAGATTCAGGACTTTCCTTCCTTTCTTCGACATCAGAGAAATCTAAACCTTACCTGCTGCTGATTGCTGGCTCTGACTACACCTCTTGATGCCAGTTTCGCCTCCCCACTCTCAGATGTCACCAGCTACCCTGCTGTATTCTCATCTTGCCAGCAAAGGCCTAGCTTGGGCATCAAATGGCCAGGGTAAACAAACAAGAAATTATCACTTGGAACAAACATCTGATTATCTCAGCAGCAATAGCAATGAAAACAGAACATGGTAAAGGGCAGCTGCCTGCTTCATTGCACTCATTCCAGAGTCTGATTGTTATGGAATGATGTGGCCTTTCCACTTGGCATTTGATCATAGGGCCAGGTGGTGCCAGGTGGCATGGACTGTGGGGAAGAAGTTGGAACATCTGTGACCCACCCATTCAAGTCCTGATGATTCTCTTCATGCCCCAGGGTATCATAATCTGAAAAAAAATTATAGGTACATATGACGGATTCCAAAATTCTAGTATCAGATCCTGGCTTTACAACTATTGGGCTGGTAATCTTAAGGAAGCAATTTTACCTCTCTCACATACTGTTTCATCAACGGTAACATTTTGGCATAAATGACTCACTCACAATATTGCTGTAAAATTTAAGTAAGTCTAATAGTGCTTTTATATATAATGAAAGCTGTAGCTGCCTACTATAGAGCACACCGAATATGATCGCCCGGATGCAAGATGGTACTTGAAATAGCCAACTTGCTGGAGATCTCCATTAGTGTTTGTAGCAAAAGTAGGTTCAACTAATGAAATGTGTTTCTTTTCATGGGCACAATAAGAACAAACAAACCAAATGCCTTGCTATTGAGTCTGTGCTGACTCAGAGCAACCCCCTGTGTGTTGCCAAGGCTGTCATTGGTTACGTGAGTAGAAAGCCCAGGCTTTCTCCTGAGGAGCAGGTGGTGGTTTTAAACTGCTGACCATGGGGTTCGCAGCCCAACACGTAACCACTACACCACCAGGGAGATTTTTACTGTGCCCAATGGCTGAGCTTTGGTATTACTATATTTTCAAATCTTCCAACATTGTCCAATATTTTCTCCTCGCCTCTGTAAGAAAATGTACCACCTATTATTATATACACTTACTTTCTATATAACATAGTCGTGGACTATGAAGATAAGGTGTATAATCTGTTAGCTTGTTTGCAGCCTAGGTTCCCAAACTTGGCTGACCATTGGAATATGATATGGTGAAAGTATAGGTCTTTGGGGTCTACACTGAATCAGAAGTTCTATCAGGGGTAGCCCAGGGCTTTTTATGTTCACCAGACTCCCAGATGATTCCAATGGGAACCTAGGCACTAGTGGTATGTTGGGAGGCAAATTTCATCCCCACTCACTCACTTTTACCTTACATCGAAGTCTTATTAATTGAATGCCATTGTCTTCCCACAGTCCAGTAGGGCCGAGTGCTCATTTTCTATGAACTAAGTGGGAGGGAGTAAGGTAATGATAGAGGTTGCGTCCATTTTCCTTGATTTGTGGACAAGACAGGCATTACGTTGTGGTCCCCTTTCCCATATATGGGGTGGAACCTTAACCCTTTTGTCTATGGGTAGAGTGTAATGTACTTTCAACGTGCAGTTTATGTTATCTGACAATCAGTTAAGATCAAAGCCAGGCTTGCTATTAGTTATCAAAAGAGCAGCATAGAGACATTGACCTAGACAAGGGAGGGAGGGAGAAGCTATCTAGTGATGAGGGAGCATCCAAAGAAGAGCACCTTTGGGGATTGCTAACTACTAGAAGCTGAAATCAGGATTTCAAACTAATTCACTCTACTTTGATGCCCTACTGACAAATTGCATTTAGACCCCAAATATACTGACTTGTAATCTAGATCCCTAAGGGATTCTTATGTATATATATGGTGTATAATAGTTTTGTAGTGGAAACATATCTAATTACAGTTAAAAACAAAGAGTTTTATTAAAAGCAAAATAGCATTGTGATAAAGTTCTCTGAGTAGCTCAGAGTCACAAAATTTAATCAATATAAAAGCCACCAAGTGGGGTACATCTGGAGTATTTTCTGGCTGCAGGATATTTACAAAACTGCAGGTAGCAGGACCATGGTGGACCATCTTTTATAGGACTTGGTTTCCTTTAAAAAAGGGGGCCGGCCGTAGGTGACCACATCTGGCAGCCAGGTAATTGAATTTAGATCTGTCTGACTCTACAGCAGTGTCCTGGTGGAACAATGGGTTAGGAACTGGACTGCTAAATGAAAGGTTGGTGGTTCAAACCCACCGGCTACTCTGCAAGAAAATGATCTGCATCTGTAGATATTGAGAAAGGCTTGAAAATCCTTGACTCTCTTCTGTAGGGTCTCTGTGAGTCAAAATCTACTGGAAGCAGGGTGGGTTATTGATAGAGAGAATGATATCACATAACAGTGAAAGCAAACACATGAAAACCCATTGCTGCTTCCATTGATCTAGTCCACTTTGACCAGAAACTCACATAGTTAAGCCACTCTTCCTCTTGAAACAGGCTCCCCACCTGACAGAAGGGAAGGGTTTGGTGTCCTTGGGACTTAATTGGAGTTTGTGGATAGGTCGAATGTGTAGCACCTGGAAAGTTATTAGAAATGTAAACTCTAAGATCGTACTCAGGCCTAAGGAATCAGAATCAACAAAATAATAACATCCTGGTCATTTGTTCATACTTTTAAGTTTGAGAAATTCCTATACCGGTGCTGCATGTCTTCTCAAAGTTTAATAGTCCCCGAGCCTCCTGTGAGGTTGGCCTATAGCTAGGTCTTCATTCTAAATGTGGCAGCACTTCGTGGTAGAACATGTATAAGGTTTGGGATCAGTAAGTCTTGATTCACATCTAAGGTCCTGATTGCCATCCAAGTAATTTTTGATGGTACCTTATCTTCTCTGAGAAATTAGGCAATGGTCCGAGGATAGTTCCTGGAGTCCTGTTCATAGACAAGTCCTGCCTCCCTCGCAGACTCCTCTGTGAGACGATCGAATAGACTTGGGTCCTACGCCTCAGACCAGGTCACAGAACCCACCAGGCCCTTCCCTCTGCTGCTGAACTCAAATGCTGGGTGGCGCCAACAAATGTGATTTCATGCCTCTGCTCTCTGGCTATTGCTCAGGGACACTCTGATTAGCTGCTTCCTCAGGAATGACAAATGTATGCATGAGCTAGTTCTATTTTTGTGGTGATGCTGCTCTGTGATTAGATTCCGGAAGGAGGGTGAGCCTCTGGTGAAGTCTCAGGAACCTTGCCCTAAACCTTTGGCAAATAAAAAGACATTTTAAAACCGCCAGTGCTTTGAGGCCATCTATTCTGGGGTTGGACAACCCTGCTTTTCAAGTCCTATTTTAAACTTCTCTCTGTAGCTAACAAGCTGTGACAAATATACCATTTCCGTGTCATTACTCACTCTCCTCTGTGTCCACCTGTCTCCCTGGGCCCGCATCCGGAGAAGCAAAGGTAGACGGAGATGACGGGTCCCACCCATCGGAGTGCTTCTCCCAGATTCTACCAGGTGTGTGCCACAGATGGGAATATTGCAACTAGGGCAGAGGGAGACATGGATAAGGGAGGAAGAGCATGTGGTGGGAATGAGAGGTGGATACGTTGACAGAAACAGGGATGGGGTGGGAAAGGAGAAGGATTAGTTCCGAGAGAATGAAGCCAACAAATAGGCAGAACTTTTTCATACGAGGGATAATGAGGCATTCTGGTGCACGCGAAGCACGAAGAGAAAGGAAAGAAACAGACAATGTGCGTAAACAAGTGATTTAAAACCAGTTTCTTTTGAGTTGATATCAACTCCTGGTAGCCTCGGGTATTACAGTGCACAACACTTTCCCCAGGATTGCTAAGGGCTTGCGTTCAATGACTCTCTAGGTAGGTTTGAACCACCAGTCTTTTGGTTCGTATTCAAGTGTTTAACTAGTTGAGTTCCCAGAGATTTTTCAAAACCCAAACCAAACGCACTGCCCCCTAGTCGATCCCCATTCATAGCCACTCTACCGAATAGGGTCGACCTACCTCGGTGGTTTTCTGAAACTGTAACTCTGCGAGAGTAGAAAGCCTCCTTTCTCTCACAGAGATGTTGATGGTTTTCAACTGCTGACTTCATGGTTGGCAGTCAACACCAACCACTACCCCACCAGAGACTCCTGAAGTATCATCAAATGGAAAGTCAGGACATGTTTCCTTCTAAATCTTGTTGTAAGGTGAGAATTTTTAAAGAAATATTTCAGGCAACCACAGCCAACAAAGTAGTGAGCATATTTACTTGGTATCCAGGAGCCAGATGGTCCTGGTGTTTAAATTTTTAAGTCTAATGGTGATGTTTTATTTCATATTTCTCACATATGAGTCAATAGCTCATTTCCATTATTATCATAAACACCTTGTCTAAGTCTTGTACTAATTAAATCCTGAACAATTATGAGAGTTTCCTTCCTGCTTTGCCTTTTTCAATCTCTTTTCTCATAACGACAGCCTGGTATTTCATAAACAGAACCAATGGTGGACTACTTTTAGGTGATGTGACTACTAACCAGCCCGATGGGGCAAGCTTAAGAACTCACTCACACAACTGCGGCATGCAGAGGCAATCAGCATCTTGATTCTTTCCTTGCCAGTGTCCTGCTGGTGTGCTGGTGTAGTGGTGATGGTTTGGACTGCAATCCCCAGGGGTGGCAGTTTGAAACCACCAGGAGACAGTTACAGTTCTCAGAAACCCACAGGGGGTAGCAGTGAGTCAGGACTTGATGACAGCAGTGTTAGTTTTTGCTTTATTCTTTCATTAATGCAGACTGAGCATGATGTATAAACTATGCATAATCTAGTCCTGGCCTACCAGGCTATTCTCATTTTGCTTTCTTCTGGTGTCCCCCCCCCCCCCTTTTAGTCACTTAATCACACAGGCGTTCTTTCAGTTCCTCAGCTGTGAGCCAGACTCCTCCTTGTCTCAGGTCCTTCAGTTATCCTACTATTCTCTCTATGTACACCCTCGCCATTTCTTACTACTTTGCTTGCATAGCTCAGCCATATTTCAGACCTCAGACTCAATGTCACTTCCTAACATGAATCTCCTCTGACTTTCTGATCTTAGGTAAGTGCTCTTATTATATGTCATGGTACTTCTCTTGTGGATTTATCATAATGATCCAGAAATGACTAAATTCCAGGTGCTAATATTTCTTGCAAGATTATGGTGTCAGAGAGC
The DNA here is from genome assembly GCF_000313985.2 of Echinops telfairi. Taxonomy (NCBI): domain Eukaryota; kingdom Metazoa; phylum Chordata; class Mammalia; order Afrosoricida; family Tenrecidae; genus Echinops; species Echinops telfairi. The sequence goes on from NW_022111310.1 coordinate 22,310,858, forward strand.
ACGAGCTATTTCTCTTCATTTCTCTTCCTCTCTCAGCACCTGGGTAGTTCAGTGGACTATCTGTGAAATAAAGGGATGGGTAATGAAACTACCATCCTGAGTAATTAAATGACTGGTCCCACCCAAAGGATCTCTCACGGTGGTGTGGCTTATTTATTGTGTTGCTAATGACAATGTGGGTGGTTCTAGCCCATGAGCTGCTTCCTGGCAGAAAGATGTGATTATCTATCTGCTTAAAGTCTTACATTATTGGAAACCCTATAGGGTCTCTGTAAGCTGCAATTGACTTGGAAGTAGTGGGTTTGGTTTGGGCTTATCCCAACTAAATGTGCTTAGTGACATTAGAAACTAAACACAAACACACAGTGTTTCCAGTCCTATGTGTATGTGTGTGTCTGTGTGGGTAGATTTACGCAAAACACAACCATGACTCTGACTCTTAGTCTGTCATCTCAGATTGCAGCCCAATGCATAGCCACTACGCTACGCTACCAGGGAGTTTTCTCTATCATTTGCGAAGAAGGGAAGAAGATTAAAACGGAAAAGGAGGATGGCAGGAAGGAAGAGAGAGTGTATATCTGGCACAGTACAGAACTGCTACGGAAGCCAGGCATTTCTTAGGTAGTTCTCTTTTAGTGATATTTCTGATTCTTGTCTGAGGCAAGCAGCGGGGACCAAGAAAGAAAACCAAGGATGGAGAAAATCTTTACTTGGAGTTTAAACAAACAAACAAACAAACACATCTTCGGCAGAAATGAGAGAAAGTGTTCATGATTAGCAATCATTTGAAAGGCGTTTTCAATCAGAAGGTACTCTGGGATCTGAGTAGACACTTATTTTTCTTGAAGATGTCAATCGTCTCAATAATCTAACAAGCCAAGGTATTTACCAAGCTGGTTTTTTAAAAAAATGTAGTCATATGTTGTACTAAATATCTGACACTATATTTTTTCCTCACAGAATCTAAGAAGGCAAATACTATTTCCATCTCAATTTGGTAAGTGAGGCAAAGAAGCCACAGAAGAGTGGCACTGAGCACTAGAAGACCATTTCATGTGCCGAAATGGAAATTATCCAGACAAGGGCACTTTCCCATATTGATGCAGGAGCATAATTGTATACAACCATTTTATAGGGCTATTTAGCAGACCCCAACAACAGTGTAATGTGCATATTCTTGGCTCAACAAATATACTTCAGGAATTTGTCACAGGAATTTGCCTGCTGCATTATATAACAACAACAACAACAACACACTCCAAATATACATACATTAAAATGACTTAAACTCTTATACTCAAACTCTAGAGGTTTATTGTGCAAAGAATGGTATAAATGATTACAGTGATCAAAAATTCAGTCCTGGCAAGGGCTCAAGCAGAAAGAAAATGTTTCAGAAATGTTGATAGCAACATATGTACAAGTGTGCTTAATACAATTGAATGAGGGATTGTTATAAGATTTGTAAGAGTCCCCTAATAAAATGACTAATAATAATCAAATAAGCTTCAGTCCTGGGAATACAAAGACCTGAACTTTGTGTCCTCATGCTCCTTTTTGTACTTAGTCTAGCAATCTGCTAAGAGAAACAGTCTGAAGAATTCTGCCAAATGATTGGCTGAACTACAATCTCACAAAACTAGTTGGTCTTTTTAGGAAATGCCCACCTTGAAATCGTCAAGGAGCATTCTTTCACAAATGGCCAGTCCTACAGAGGTGTTGAGGCCACTCAGGAGCAGACTTTTTAAATCTTTTGTTTGGATTTCAAACAATATATAATTTTGATAATTTCAAAAATATATAAAATCGGTAGCTATTGATAACTTATTCATTTTAACTATGAGTTCCACCCTAACTTTAAAAGTCTCCAAGTGCAAAGACACATAGATTGTAGTACTATTGTATTCGTACCAAAAATATTACCTCTACAATGTAACGAACAAACCTCAACCCTCTCATTTAATTATTTAAATGACTGGTGGATATTTTCTCTCTTCAGTAAATTGTTCACTGGCTAAAAAAAAATTGAGTATTTTGAGGATATACTCTATTGTGTTCTTCATTCCTCTTTGAAATATATCATATGGTTATGTTTTTATGTATATTTCAGAGGCATACGAGTTGGTTATTAATATATTTAAACAAAGAGGCTAGGTAATAGGGAAGAGTTTATGGTGCTTATAAGAAAATAGAGTGTAGTTAATTTAATATTTATGTAAATAGAGGATTGTAAAAGAACTAAATGAAAGGTGGGCTGGTGTGTATTATTCTTCATTCTATAGTTATAGCTTTATTTATACTTTTAATGTTTAATCTTAAAAATATAATTTCCATGTGAATTTTATTCACTTTTGTATTCCAAGAATCTAGCAACATTCTTGGTATATAGTAAATACTCTACATAAACTAGTTAGGTTAATTGGCTTAGTAAAAATAGAAAATATTTTTAAAAGGATAACATACTGCACATGAGGCTAGACTCTCTGACCAAAGTGCCCTGGGCTTGTACTCAGCCTCCCTGATTTCAAGACTACTCTCCACCCATATGTTATTCCCCTTGCAGGACTTTTTCTGCATATTCTTGTCCCCGGCAGTAATAGGCAGCTCTTAGTAGTGTGCCTAAATATGTCACATGCTTACTTTCAGATTCAAATGAGATGATAGACTTTGAGACCTTTAAAAGTCTTTGGCTTTTAAAATAAATGTTGTGGTTGCTTGCTGTTACTCAGGTTTCCAACTCATAGTGGCCCCATGTACAACAGAACAAAACTCGCCCAGCCCTACTCTGTCCTCCCCGTTGCTGCTGTGCTGCTGTGAATCCATCGTAGCAGTCGCTCTGTGAATCTACATCATTGAGGGTCATCTTCATTTGTCCTGGCCCTCTCTCGACCCAGTGTGGTGTACTTCTCCAGTGCCTGATGCCTTTCATCGTCCTTGGTTCTAAGGAGTGTTCTGGCTACCCTTTGTCCAAGACAGATCTGTCCGTTGTTATGGCAGGTTATGGCCCACTAAGTTTTCCTCTCCAATGCCCCAATGAACGCGCATTAGTCTTCTGGGGCCTTCCTTATTCTTTGGGTGGCTTTTGCATGTACAGGAAGGGATTGGCAATACCAAGACGTGGGCCAGGCACATCTTTTGCAGCAGTTAAATGCTTAGAAGTGGATCTTCTTTTCCTTCTTCCTGGGCTATTTTTGTCTGCCAGCTCTGCTGAAACCTTGCCATCCTGAGTGACCCTGTTTAGTATTTTGAAATACCAATGAGATAACTTCCAGCATTACAGTAACATACAAGCCACAGTTTGTATGACAAACAGACATGATAGTTATAAATATTAGGAATTATTAATCTTACAAGTGCAAAGAAATTAACTCATCCATCACTTTCTTGGCTAAATTCCCAAAGTGCGATGTTAGTATTTGCTTATAATTTATAAATGGGGCCATATTTTTGTTGGCCCAAGAATTTAAATAATTTGAATGTGAAGAGCGTGTTTTCTATATTATAGACCTCCAAAATCGATTGTCAGTTGTCAAAGAAAATTATCAAATATTTAGTCAGAAATTATTTTTAAAAATATGTATTAATAACTGTGGTGGATATTTTATTTGATTTACATTAGTAATGTGAGTTATTATTGTTTATGTTTATCATTAATTGTGATCATTATCATCATTATTATAAGCAAAAGACAAATGTATATAAGCAAGAAGGAGAAAAAAAATAAAGTCAAAACCCATAATACCAAATTATCAGAACAAATAGACCTAACATTTTAGGGTATAGCTGTCTAGACTCTTCTCTGTGTACATTTTAGGCCTGTACCTGTAAGATTCACTAAGACTCAGACACAACATTGGTTCTGATCACTAGGTAAAAGAATCTAGAATCCTACATAATTCTTCTAAGTTCCGTGTTTTCACCTTCAAAATGAGAATCAGAGTAGTACCCAACGCATCGAACAATTGGGAGGGTAAGGAAATAGGACGTGTTAATATCTAATGCAACGTCTACTCCTGTACTCTGCGTATCTTCACACACTTCCCCAGTCCTGTGCTAAAGGTCTACAGACGATTCTGATGGGGTTTATACAGACAGATGTGGAGGCAATGTAAGAGTTCCCTTAAAATGCTACCGCTTTCAGACTGTTCTCTACTTTCTTTATGATGAGTGATTTCTCAGCTGGATTTTGCTTCGATTTCTGCTTCACAATGTCTCATCACAAATTCAGACTCCTTTTATCAGTACCTCCTTACAGCATTCCAGTAAAGATAACAAACCGTGGGCAAGAACCTATGCTCACCAAGCAAATCCTGTTTGCTGGCATGGTTTCTGGGCTACCATCATTCCTCAAGATTTATTAGACTCTACCTTTCCGAAGAAAAAGAGGAAGACCCTAGAGGTGATAGATTAACACAGTGGCTGCGACAATGGGTGCCGCCATAATATCAATTGTCAGGATGGTGCTGGAGGAGGCAGGGTTTGGTTTTGTGGTACAGAACTGACTTGATGGCAACTAACAACACCAACAACCTTTCAAATCCTTCTGTGTTCTATATGGATGGGGAGTTGGAGTTTGGCACCATTGTGTTAACTCAATTCAACATGACACTGCCAGCCCAGGCGGAACACTTCCCTTGGAAGGCAATTCTGTGCCTTCTCAGAATTGTCATTCTGTTTAAGCACATGGTTGCAGCACCTGTCCATTGAAGTATCTCAGTGGGGATTCTGTTGATGCTTTGAGCTTTGGTTCGTACCAAGGCCTTCTGGGCAGCCAGACCCTCTTTAAACATGAGTCACTCTTGAGCATATGCTATCTTTTGAACTGGTGGGATGCTGACCAACTTTTTGTTACAGTGCCTTGGTACTTTTTCATCTTGTTTAGGTGTTCCGTGCAACATTCAGTGTTCTGCCCACTGAAATTTTCAATCTGCAAATTGAGGTTTACAGTTTTTTGCAAGTTCTTTCAGCTTGAGAAATGTGGGGCATGTTTATCCCGTCGGTTTTCTGATCTTTGAAAATTTCGTTAGCACTCTGCTATGTTGTCTTGAGCTGCTCTTTGAAGCCATCTTTGCAGTTCTGTTTCATAATTCCTTCCATCCACTTAAGCCATTCACCATTATACAGCACATTCCAGAGTTTCTCCGGATTTCCATTATGGTCTTTAATTTCTTTCCTATCTTTTAAATGAACTTTTCATTCATTCATGTAGGGTGTTCCTGATGTTATTCTACAACTGCTTTAATGTTTAACAATGTACTCAGCTTCAACTTGAACATCCATATAAGCAATTGAAAGTCTGTTCTGCAGTTGGCCCCGGCCTTGCTTTGACAAATGATTTTCAGCTTCTCCATCATCTCTCTTGACAGCTGCAGGTTATTCCATTCAGTGAGATTCACAGGCATGAGGAAAAGCCATATAACATTGCTAAAAACCACTAAACCCTTTATTTAAAAAGTAAAATGTAAAGCTCTTGTTTCTCCAGATACTTTATTCCATCTAGGTTCATATACTTCTGAAATCAGTGTTTCCAATAATCTAACTCTTTTTAAAAAATCATTTTATTGGGGGTTCGTGGAGGTCTTATCACAATCCATACATCTATCCATTGTGTCAAGCACATCTTCAGGCAGATTGCCATCATCATTTTCAAAACAGAGCCTTTGGTATCAATTCCTTTGGTATCAATCAATCAAATCAATTTGGTATCAATTTTCCCCCTGCCTCCCCGACCTTCCCTCCCCCATGAACCTTTGATAATTTATCATTTTTTTCATGGCTTAACCTCACCAATGTCTCCCTTTACCCACTTTTCTGTTTTCTGTCCCCCTTAGAGGGAGCCATATATCAATCATTGTGATTGGTTCCCCCTTATTCAGCCGCCCCTACCCCTCCCCTTATCCTCCTAGTATTGCTACTCCCATCATTGGTCCTGAAGCATTTATTTGTCCTGGATTCCCTATGTTGTGAGCTCTTATCTGTACCAGTATACGTGTTCTGCTCTAGCCAGATTTGTAAGGTAGAGTTGGGGTCATGATAGTGGGGGTGGGGTGGGGAGGAATCATTAAAGGACTAGAGCAAAGCTGTGTGTTTTGTCGGTGCTATACTACACGCTGACTAGCTCATCTCTTCCTTGTGGCCCTTCTGACAGGGGATGTCCAATTGACTACTGATGGGTTTTGGATCTCCACCCTGCCCTCCTCCTCATTCACATCAATATGATTTTTGTTTTGTTTTGTTTTGGGCCTTTGATGCCTGATACCTGATCCCACCCACACCTGGTGTGATTCTTCCATATGGGCTTTGTTGCTTTTCAGCTACATGGCCACTTGTTTATCTTCAAGCTTCTAAGACCCCAGATGCTATATCTTTTAATAGCTTGACACCATCAGCTTTCTTCACCATATTTGCTTATGCGCCCATTTGTCTTCAGCAATCATGTCAGGGAAGGTAAACATATACAGAGTGCAATGTTAATAGAAGAAAGTGTTCCTGCATTGAGGGAGTACTTGAGTGGAGGTCCAGTGCCCATCTGCTGCCGTAATACTTTCTATATAAATATATGTACATAGATCTATTCCCCTATCTTTATATATAAATGTATTTACATATATACAGTTCTGTATTTAGGCCTCTATAAATGTCCTTTGCCTCCCAGTTCTTTCCTCTATTTCCTTTTACTTTCCTCTTGGCCCACTATCATGTTCGGTGTTCATTCAGGTTTTGCTAATTACTCTCAGCTTCATTGTCCTTGAGCAAGCCCCCCCCCCCCTCCCCATGCATCTTATGCCCTTCTCACTCTCAATTTCAGATCATTTATTCTTCCCTTGTCCCTGGTTTTGTTGGCATTCCCCTCCTTTCTCCCACCTCCCCTTCTCCTGTGACCCCCCGGAACTACAGTTCCCATTGTTCTCTCCTCCAGATTGTTCTTCCTGCTTATCTTGTCCATAGACATTCAGAGACAATAATACATGGAAAAAGAAAGCAAAGCAAAACATAACAACAAATAAACAACAACAACAAAAACCAACGGCAAAAAAAAGAAAATTCCTCAAACAGTTCCTTTAACTCTTTTTCTGGAAAAGATGAGGCTTCCTACTTCTATAAAAAGCCACCGTCTCTGAAACACACAGGGGCAGGTGTACTCCACGTCAGTGAGTTAGCCCTGCCTCCGAGCATTCCATGCTCCTCAATTCACACCACAGCAAAATAGTAGTTTGGGCATTCTCAGAGGCCTTATATCACGTTTGTTTTAAGTTTTCTTTGAGATTTGAAAAGAAGTGGGGAAAGGAGGGACAAAAAAGAAGGGCAGAGGCAAAGTCATGGCTGTAGAGTGGATTGGGTGAGGTTCCCAATGAAATTCCAATTTCCTGCCCTGGCAGAATGAGCCAAGGCATTATGGTGGGGAACAAAAATTCCTCAGTGCAGCCTTTCTTTCTACTATGCAGTCTTCCCTTTTGTTAAGACGTCTCCATAATAAATCCCCATGATCTACCTGTGTCCTCAGAAAATCTAGCAGGATTACCCCTTTGAAATCCCTGAAAAAACATCATAAACTTCTGAGCTGAGCTTTTTGCCTTGAATTCATCTTTGAGGGTTCTTCCTGACCTTCTTTAACACGCTCAATCTAGAAAATTGTTTCATGGGGGCCACACTTTCAAGAAGAAACACTGCCATCAAGTTGACTGACAGAGATCCTTTGGGACAGGGTAGAGTCTCTGCTGGAAAGTCTCCTCTTGTTCCCTCCGAGTGACTGGTGACTTCAAATGGCTGACTTAGCAGTGACCATACCATGAGTAACCTCTATGCCACTAGAACTCACACCACTAGGGGCAGCATTTTGCTAAAGTCATCACAAAGATTCAATATTTGTAAAGATGTTCACTTGTTTTGTTTACAATTTGATAGCAGCCATAATCTCAATATTTCCCCTAAGACACATAAATCAAGTTTAATGGAAGGCATTCTAACGGGCTATACCAAGTATATTATTGAGAAATCTTGCCTGCATCCATCCACTGATGACAATGGGATATGTTTAATGTGCTTTGTTTGGAATAAGCCTATGCATGTATGAACTGGAATTTTAATATTGATACTTTTTGACTTATCACCATATAGTTGCTGTAGATATTTTTGGGGGAAAATCGAGAGAGCGAGCGAGCGAGCGAGTGAGCGAGAGAGAGACAGAGAGAGAGAGAGAATTGTAATGAATAATCCCATGGTCTTGCAAAATTCTATCATGTGCTCCATGGCGTCATTTTCATGTCCATGATCATATTTTCAAAGTACCACTTCTTCTTCTTGGTTGTAAATGTCTACATTTGAACCAATGAATTTTGATAATTAATGAGTGAGCAATTTGAAGCTGCACACATTGGTAAAAAGCTTTAATTTCTTCATCTTTGGAATTAGTGTTTGTTGTGTAAATTTGAATCATACTAAATTTGAATAACTAACTGGTATTTCTTGTAGGCATTTGGATATCATCCTGGTACCACCGACAGTTTTGTACAGCAGGATGTTATTTTTGACTATGCATGTGACAGCATCCCTCCTCAGTTTGCCATTCCTGGCCTAGTAGATCACATGGTTATTTGATTCAAAATGGCCAATATCAGTCCACTTCATCTCACTCATGCCTAGGATGTGACCTTTATGTGTTTTCTGTCAGCTCGACTACTTCGAATTTTCCCTGATTCATACTTTGTATGTTCCATGTTCCAATTATTAATCGATTTTTATGGCTGTTTAATTTGAAGTTGTGCCATATCAATAAATGAAGGTCCCGAATGTTTACACCATCCAAGTCTTTAAGGTCAGTTCTTCTTTGAAAGGGCAGCTCTTTCATAGTTGCTTTTTGAGTAACTTACAACCCAAGAGGCTCACTTTCAGCACTGCATCAGAGAAAGTTCCAAGGCTATCCTTAACTTTTCAGAAGTCAATTATTTCCAAAGAAGATTTCAGGTTCTTCTTCCTACCCTGTCTTGTTGCGGGACCTCTGTTAAACATGTCTATGATGCGTGGCCCTATTGGTATTTAGAATATTGGTGTCATGGCTTCTAGCGTCACAGCAAACACTTAAGCCACCAAAATATAAAAAAAGGAGAGTGAAGTGTGTACATAAGCCAATAGCTTCTCTTTTTCTTTTCCTTAAACAATTGTGTTTTGAGTTCTCAATTGTCTAACAAATGATTTTCAACTACTCTGATAGACTTTCAAAAAGTTGGTGGGAAAATTTCATTTTCTCATAATTCCCTTTTTCCACCAACATTTGGAAACCCCCCTCCTATATCCCTTGAATAGTACCTGGAAAGTAAAAGCATTGAATACTTGTGAGTATAGTAATGACAAAAACAATAATCAACTCAACTCAGCCACTACCATTGAGTCAATTCCAACTCATAATAGCTCATACCGTATAAGCCAAGTTTTTCAGCATATTTTTTATGCAGTTTTTGTGTACAATTAGGTGCTTTGACAGATATTTGGGTCAGGTTACACCCAAATATATATGATAATTATTTTAAAATCACAACTCTTTAAAAAATGAAAATCATGCAATCATAATACCCAAAACCCCAAACCAAATCTTTTTGTCATCACGTAGATTTCAATTGGTGCCTCCCCGCACGTTACAGAGTAGAACTGCACCATGGGATTTTCTTGGCTGTAATCTGGATGAAGCAGATTTCAATGCCTACATTCTACAGTGCTACTGAATGGGCTAAGAGTCACTGCCTTTTGTATTAGCAGTTGGTTCTTGGTGCCACCCAGAGAGACATTTTATGTAAAGGCTTGTTGTTATTGTTATTTGGTTACTGTCACTTCAATTTCCCACTCATATGAGGCCTGTGTAGAGAGTAGACGCCATCACTTTTCTGGGTACAAATCTTCTTGAGACCAGATTTCTAGTTTTTTTTACTGCCAATTATTATTTGAGATCAGAATTTACACCTCTGATAGTCAATACTGTACTTTTTCCACAATGACGCTCTTAAGAGGCTGCTTCTGAAATAGAATTGAATGAAAATAGAATTTTTCCGGGAAATTTTTTGATGCCTCCTCTTATTACATAAGTTAACTAATACAAGGAGAACTAAGGATGTGAGTCATTGAATCCCACTGTAATGAAGATTAAAAGTTTAAAGGTCTGATGACAGGGCTCTCACTGCAACAACCCAGGCCTGAGGTCCAGGGAATCACAGCGAGGGGTAGCAGTGTGTGAGGAGCAAAGCAAGGGAAGAGGCATTTAGGCCTTTGAAGTGCAACTGGTGTGTGGACAGGACAGTTATTTGCAAACGCCGGAATAAATCTCCCTGCATTCAGCACCACTGGCCTGACCACCTCCCTAGAGATCTCATCTTCTCATCACTAACGTGAATTCCTCGGAGGGCAGAGAGGCATCACTGAATGGCACAGTCACCTCTTTAAATCACTGCTCATGCTCCAGCCCAGCTGCTCTCCGATTTCAGAGGCAGCTTGGAATACCGTATCATTGTCTCTGAGCAGCCGGGGGGAGGATGGATGGCACCGGTTCAGCCAGGCAGCTGCTGGAACCTGTGTTTGTTTCTCCTCGATGGGAGCTGGATTCTCCGGGTGACATCTTATTTCTTAAGAAGGGCCACCATGACAGCAATTCTATATAAAAACAAGTGAGACAATAATGATGAATCTCACATTTATCACCAACCACTGTTCCCACTTCTCAGTCTGTAGCAAAATCCAAGATTTATTGTTATGTATATAATTAGTTGCTAGGTACACAGAGTCTGTGCTCAGGTAGAACTGTATGTGAATTCCATCCCTGCTGCTTACTTACTCTGCTGATCTGGGGTAAATTGCTTAACCACCTGAACTTCAGCTTCCTGTACTCTAATTTTCAAGACTCATATTAGTTACCTATCAAAATAGTCATTCTCTAACCAGAGAAAACACAGTGGCTTTAAGTAATGCAATTTATGCTCAAGACCCCAGTGATTAGGTTGATGGGGATTGGCCTTGACTGAGTGTTCTTTTCCTGGTTGCAATATCAGAGGTAGCTCTGCCTCTCCCTATTGGTCTTGGGCTTGGTCCTTCACTTGTCTCATCTTCCATGGGGCAGCCATTAACTAGGGCTCATTCTTTCACTGGTGATAGCAGAGGCAAAACAGAACATGCAAAAACATATGAAGCCTCTTCAGCTTAAGTCTGGAAACCACACGGTTTTATAATCATCTGACATATTTGACCAAAAGAAATCAGAAGATCATACTTCAAAGTCTGGAGTAGGGAGGGCATCATCATAAGAGCAAATCACGGCAAGTGCCATGATCCACTAGACGTATGAAGAGCTTGGCCAACCTACTCAGGATTGCTTGGAACATAGGATGAGTTATGTATGTGAGATGCTAAGCACAATATTGGCAAATACAAAATGTTTGATAGATGGCAATGGAATTATGTCCTGCCTGTTGGACTCATCTACAAACACTATGCTGTAAATGCTACACTGATTATTGGACTGTTTGCTTTCAGGCCTGTTCTTTTTTGTTTGTCTCTATAAATCATAGGGAGTAGCATTGCCCACTCTCTGTGATCCCTTGTTCTGTGGCCACCTGGTAAATAATGTAATAAAAAAGTTCTGAGTAATAAGAAAACTTCTGGAACAAGACAGAGTGGATGAACACATACGTTATGAATGGACTCAATACCACTGAACTATACATTTTAAAGTGGTTAAACTGTACATTTTGTGTTATGTGCAGTTTACGGCAATGAAAAGACAACTAAGGACAACTGGAAGGTAAGAAGAGGAGACAACGTGGGAGTGCTTCCTTCTCTCCCACTCTGCCTTTGGCGGTACCTCCCACTGCCATTATCTCCTCTATGACGCCATCGCCACTGGCTGGCTCCACCCTGATTCCAAATCTGAATTCTAGCAACTTCACCTTCCTTATATTGTACCTTCATGTATATAATGAGAATGCTCCTTAGAGGCAAGGGTGGCAAGTCTTCATAGACCAGTTCCTAGAGAAGGACATCATGCTTGGTAAACAGAGGGGCAGTGTAAAAGAGGAAGGCCCTTGGCAAGATGAATTGACACAGGGGCTCCAACAATGGGCTCCAATATAAAAAAAAAATGTGGGGCTAGCACAGGACTGCAGAGTGTTTTGTTCTGTTCTACATATGGTCATTATGAGACGGAACCAACTTGATGGCACCTAACAACAGTTGTATTTTCATGGTGCCCTAGTGGCACTATGGGGGTTGGGCTGCTAACCACACATTCAGTGGTTCAAACTCATCAGCAACTCTTTGGGAACAATATGAGACCATCTGCTCTCCCCAAGACAGAGAGTCTGGGAATCCTGTGAGTCAGAATCAATTGAAGGTCCATGAGTTTGGTTGAATGTTGAGTTCACTAACCTTCAACATCAGAAGTGATAATGTTTTGGGAATTCTTTTTTTTTTTTAATTTTTTTGTTTGTTTTTGGAATTCTTAGAGCAATTCAGACTCCCTTGCTTGTATTGTAAGGTTTTTGCTTTGTTTTGGTATATATATTTTTTATCTTGTGTGAAACACCAGATCATACACTCTGCTCAAAACATTTGAAATACACTTGAATCAGTCTAATAATTAAATTATAATCTAGATCTCTAAAAAAATCCCAGTAACATAAAAAATGTGCTTTAATAAATAAAATTTTAAAGAAGAAAAAAAAACTAAATAGATCAAGGTCTGTTTGTTGACCTCATGGAGTTTCTTCCAGTCTAGTACGATGGGGTACCATGCTCTGGTCCCAAACTCTATGCTTTGCACTCCCTCGGGAGTTCCCTGCTCTGCTCCCCACACTGCTCTGCTGCACACCCTTAGTGTTTTGCCTGGCTGTGGTTGGGTCAGACTGGGCCAATCCCTACACTGAGTCTCCAGTGTTGTCCCCCATCGGGCCATGGGTCAGCGAGGGACGTCGTGTCTCATAGTGGGATCAGCCATATGGTCCACTCTTTGCATTGGCTGTTCTGAGCAGGGATATCGTCCTCCAGGCTGGTGGGCCAGGATGTGCTCCACTCTCCCTTCCTCTCCATTCATTTGCTCCTGTGTGCTCTGATCAGACATGTCCCTCTCCCCAAGCTTCAGTGCCTTCCTTTAAAGTAAATTCTTCTTGGGGGAGAGGCAGTTGTCCACGTAGCTGGGATTGGGGCCAGGCCTTCAGACCTCTCCACTGGCTCCCTTCTCAATGCCGGCATGCATTGGTTTTCTTTGTTGCTGTCATCGTTGTATTCTCTTTTGTCACTTTGTCTTGCTATGCATTGCTTTTTTGTGCATATTATTATCTCTGCAGGTCTATCTAGATAAGATAGGCTGAATGAACAGTCTGGAGGAGAAAACAACAGGACCAATGGTTCCTGGGGGACATGGGAGAGGGAGAGGTGGAGAAAGGAGGTGGCATTGACCAACCCATGGACAAGGGAACAAGTGATCCAAAATTAGTGGCAAGGAGGGTGTGAGAGGCTTGGTAGGGATTCATCAAGGACAATGTAACCAAGAGAAATTACTGAAACCCAAATGAAGGTTGAGCATGATAGTGGGACAAGAGGAAAGTAAAAGGAAATAGAGGAAAGAACTAGGAGGCAAGAGGCATTTATAGAGGTCTAAATACAGGCATGTACACATGTAAATATATTTATATAGGAGGATGGGGAAATAGATCTACATGCATATATTTATAGGTTTAGTATTAAGGCAGCAGGTGGACATTGAACCTCTACTCAAGTACTCCCTCAATGCAAGAACACTTTGTTCTATTAAATTGCTATTCCATGATGCACACCTTCCCAACAGTATCACTGAAGACAAATGTGTGCATAAGCAAATGTGGTGAAGAAAGATGATTGTGTCCGGCTATCAAAAGATATAGCATCTGGGGTCTAAAACAAGCAGCCATCTAGCTCAGAAGCAACAAAACCCACAAGGAGGAAGCACACCAACCTGTGGGACCACGAGGTGTCGAAGGGATCAGGTATCAGGCATCAAAGAACAAAAAATGTTGTAAATGAGGGGGAGTGCAGAGTGGAGACCCAAAGCTCATCTGTAGGTAAAGGGACACCCCTTATAGAAGGGTCATGGGGAGGAGACAAGCCAGTCAGTGTGCATTGTAGCAACAATGAAACATACAACTTTCTTCTAATTCTTAAATGCTTACTCCCTCCCACTATTATGATCCCATTGTATCTTACAAATCCAGCTAGATCAGAGGATGTACACTGATACAGATATGCACCGGAAAAACAGGGAATCTAGGACAGATGATCCCTTTAGGACCAGTGGTGAGAGTGGTGATACCTGAAAGGGGAGGGAAGGTGGGGGAGACAGGGGGAACTGATTATAAGGATCTATTTGTAACCTCCTCCCTGTAGGACGAACAACAGAAAAGTGGGTGAAGGGAGATGTCGGACAGGGCAAGACATGACAAAATAATAATTTATAAATTATCAAGGGTTCCTGAGGGACGGGGGAGCAGGGAGGGAGGGGGGAAATGACTAGCTGACACCAAGCACTTAAGTGGAGAGCAAATATTTTGAGAATGATGAGGGCAACAAATATATAAAGTGTGCTTGACACAATTGATGTATGTATGGATTGTGATAAGGGTTGTATGCGCCCCCAGTAAAATGACTTTTTTAAAAGGTGCTTTAAGCATATATTAAAGAATGAATCTAAATCCCCAAATTTAGTTCCCTCAAACATCTTTACCAGTTACCATCCACTCATTTTGAAACATCTTTTTTTTTTTTCTTTTTATATAGCATTTGACATTGCATAAGGAAGCTCAAAGAATAGATATATTTCAATTGTGGTGCTTTGGAAGAATCGGGAAAGTACCATGGACCTCTTAAATGACGAAGAACTACATCTTGGAAAAAGAATATTGTCAGGGATACTGCCAGTTGTTGGGTCCCTCAAGTCCAAGAGCACTGAAAATGTGAGAGGACAAGATGCTTTCTGTGGGAGTGTGTCCCCTCCAGATCTTCATTTGCCAATGAAGCACGACTCCAGATAAACAGAAACAGCCGCAAACATTTTCTCATGATTGTAACTCAGAATGTACAAAGTATAAATTAAGACAATTAGAAGTGTTCAAAACTGAAATGGAACCCATTAAGGTTGATATCTTAATCATTAGGGAGCTGAAGTGGGGTTGTATTGGCCATTTTGAATCAGAAAATCAAATGATTTACTGTACCTGGAGTAATTTTGTGTGTTCAAATAAATGAGCCACTATAACATCTTGCAATTTAGGAGAGTATTTTGTTCATTTATAATTGGACTGGAAGAATCTTAAAACCGATTCTGAGACTGTCTAGCACTTGCCGCTGTAGGACCAGCATGTTGACTGCTGAATGACCTGCCTCCTTCACCCTCTGTTTTCAACAAAGAAATATGTCTTGGAAAAAGGATGACCACAGTGCTCTTTAGAGGCAAGCATGGGGAGCCTTCCTCTAACATACATGGAACATGTTGTCAGGAGAGACCAGTGCCTAGAGCAGAGCACAATACTTGGTCAAGGAAACGGGCAGAAAAACATGAGAAGGCCCTCAAGTGGCTTTCAGAATGGGGTAAATCCCAGGAACCATTGTGAGGACGGTGCAGGCCATGCAGTGTTTCCTTCCGTTGTTTGTGGGGTCTTCAGGGGTCAGAACTCACTCCACGGCACCTAACTACAACAACAGCAATAATCTCTGGATTCTGTTCCTCTGTTTTTTGCTTCATCCAGTCTTACACTTGAAAAGAGTTGTACACAATATACGCTAATCCTGCCTTCTTAACCTGGCATAGAAAGCTCATTCTCCATGAGATCACACTGCTCAGACAAAAAACCCTCACTTTCATCAAGTCAGTTCCTATTCAAGGTGATGCTATAGGACAGGGTAGAACTGCCCCCTTGAGTTTCCAAGATGGTAACTCTGTACAGATGTAGATAGCCCTGTCTTTCCCACCAAGTGGCTGGTGGTTTGAACTGCCAATCTTTCAGATCACAGACCAAAGCATAACCACTAAGCCACCAAGATTCCCCATTATTTTTTAACCTCAGAGATATTCATAGTTTGTTATTATACCTACAGTCATAAACTCTGACATAATCAATAAAATAGTAAGCATCCTTCTGGTCCTGTCCACAAATAGCCATGATCCACCTGATAAGACCAATGATATATATATAGTTCTACATCCTGTTTAACTCGCTCTGAACCTCTGAGAGCTCTGTCAATGGACTGCTACAAAATGCAGACACTGAAATGTTCAAGCCCTCATCTGCTTCCCAGAATAAATGGATTTCTAGGGATATAATCATAGCCGGCCTATGACATAGCTATGAGCCATCTCAGAATATATGTTATAAAAAAATAATCCTCACAATTGGACCAATGGAGAACATCATGTTAACCAGAGAAAAGATGGAATTTCATCTGGCATCCTGCTACAATCACTGCTCAAGGAAGCAGCAGACAAGAGATCAAAGAACACAATAATGCAAATACTGAATATTATTCAAACATTAAACTGATAAGAATTTGCCAGAAAAGACACAGGGTAGGAAGTATGCATCAAGAGAAGAATGAGCTTAGCCTGAATATTAAAACAACTTATCACATACTCCCCAACAGTGACAATTATAAAAGGTTGTTATTAGGGATCTTGGGATTGTTGTTGATCCAAAACGGCACTATGGCCAACAGTGAGAAACATGACTTGGTCCTGTGCCATAGTGTCCTATGCTGGAGACCATGGTTGCAGGCACTACATCCATCTCAGTATTTGAGGGCCTTTCTCTTTATCACTGTTCCCTATGTTACCAAGCTGTCACAGAATGACCAACTGAGAGACAAGGGTAAGGATCCTTCCTTAGCTCTCCAGAAACACCTTAGACCTTTCTAATCACATTCCTTACCTGTGCAGTTTGGGGTTGTGGAGGCTGGTGCGTTCCAAGTCTGCAAGACGTCAGGCTGGAGTTTCTACTAAAATATCCAAATCAGTAGGTCAAAGGACAGATTCTTCAAGATGCTCAACCCAACTTAGGCTACCAGTAAGGCGGACAGCAGATTCACGATCCTAGTGCTGTTGGTCGATCAGCTGAGGCCAAAGCAAAGCAAGATCCACAGTGAGCAACAGACTCTCGAAACATCTTTTCAGATAAGAAAATAAGACTACTAGTAGCACATGGGAAAAATACTTGTCTTATTCAATGTATGGCAACAATGTAAAAGAGCTGCTTTCAAACTAAAGCAATTTAAGAATATAATGTGAAGTCCCAGATAGAAGATTGCTTTACATTGCACTTCTTGACAAAATGATTCCAGATTTCAGATGGTATAGTTTAAAAGGAGTTTAAGCAAATATAAACAAATCAGAATGGGAGGAATCTTGGGGGTATCCAAATAATACCACATGGGTGAAATTAGTCAGGCCTGACTAGATTCTGAATCAAACAAGATATTCCCCAAATAAAACTAATAATAAGGAGTACAAGAAAGAAGAAAATATTCTAAAATCGATTGTAGTGATACTTGCATTCCTCTTTTTAATATGATCAAATCATTGAATTATATGATATATGAATTATATATCAATAAAATTGCTAAAAAAGAATAGTCCCAGAAAAGTAAATGCATGCTCCCAGGAGCTAGGCTGACCTATGGAGCTTAATATAAAAAAGAACTGCCTCAGTCAAATGTGTCTTTCATACCATGCAGTGACCTCAGGAGCAAGGGAAGGGGAAGGGTGCGGCTTCTACTAAAGGCGCGGGGTTTGTTTTGGAGTAATAAAAGAGTTCTGGAACAAGACAGAGTTGATGAACACACAATGTTGTGAATGGACTCAATGCCACTGAATTGTACACGTTAAAGTGGTTAAACTGTACATTTTGTGTTATGTGAAATGTATTACCCTAAAAGTAAATCAAATGGACCCAATGAAATATCTTGAATTTTATTCTGAGTCAGACTTATTTGGAAAGATTTGCTAAAAATATTTACTTGACACCTTAGAGTAGAAGATTCCTATGGAGAAAATCTGGAAAACCTTAGCAATTCATTTAGTAATGGATATGAATGGTATGTCTAATGAACTCCTCACACTGCACTATCAGCGCCTGGGAAAATGGACCGGCGTCTGGGAGCTGCTTACTCCCAAGGGTGAGTCCCCTTTTAGCACAGACATCCAAGCCGTGACTTTGGTGATTATACTGGGCTAAACCAGGCTAACTTCCAGATTAAAATGTGAATGAGCCTAGAAAATCTTTTATTTTATGTGCAACTCACAAAATTATTTGAAATACAGAAATATAGGTTTACTGCGCATCTTGAGTTCAATAGGAAAGTGAAAAATGCTTTCAGTTCTTCATTGTGCTGATTTCAGGTATCTAGGGTTTCCAGCACAATTCTCCACTTGAGATGATGAAAGGACTAATTAGGGATGTTCAGCGTTGGTATACTGTAGTGATTTAGAGAATGGGTTTGTTATCACATGGATTCAAATACTGATTTCAGCGTCCACTATCTGTGTAATTGGGAAGCATTTCTTAATCTCTCTATATTAGGTGAGGATCATTGGGAAATAGACACATGCAAAGATTGGTGTACAGGAGGTTCTTAAAAAGTGCTCTTGGGAACGCCTACAAGGGGACGGAGGGAGCAGGTGGGGGCAGAAGTTTATCCCCAGCATGTTTACAACAATGCCTCAGGCGGTCTTGGGAGAGCTTCTGGGCTGAGAATGACCTGTCAGTACTGTCCTTTCTCAAGGGGAGGGAGATTGGCCTTTACAGACCACACATGAATACAGGTGTACACTGTGAATATGATGATATAAATCCCATGATTATGTGACAATATGTGGTAAAAGGAGACCCCTTTTCAACATTAAAAGTATTTCAGTTGGGATGGCAAATTACCATCACCTGAGAGCTTATCCTCACACTCCTGGCCCTAGCCACATGAAGAAAACTCTTCTTTCATGTTGGTTGATGAACCAAATCGTTAGTGAATATTTGCTATGTCCTAAGGAATGTGCATATGACGCTGAGCAAGCAATAAATAACTATTAGCCCCTTAACTTTAATCCTACACATATTTCACAGAATTGAAGACTATCTCTGTCTTTGTTGTTCCTTGCTCAGCCCTATAACCTTATGTTCTTTTCTGTCCCACCCAGTGCAGCATGAACACCCGAAGATAGGAAATGTGTTCTATTCTACTTTGTAGTCTCTACTGCCTGCCACAACTTATACTCACATTTTACATAGGTTGAAATTACTTATTTCACAGAAGTTAGAGTCTACTGAGAAATGGAAATGATTAGACATGGTTATGCAATATGGTAAATTCTGTGGCTGAGAGAGATAGGGATTGCAAGGACACTGAATAGGGTGAGGGAGTTTGGTTTTGAGTAACCAGGGAAGACTTCTCAGAGGAGTAAGTGAAAGAAGCTGGGCCGAAAAAGAAAGGAGAAGAGACTTTTATCTACTAAGTCCTCATCTGAATGAGTTTGGATCTTTTCTGAAGGGAACTGTTGAGATGTTCAAGTGTTTAAAGTGGGTAATTAAATGCTCCATTGTTTTCTCCACAGCTCTGACTTTATTTATGTTGTACCTGCCAACTTCAATGTCTCACACCCCTTTGTGCCTATCAACATCTCCTTCCACTTCTGGAGTGTCTCCTTCCTGCAGCAGTTTTATTTCCCAGTGCTTGTGAACACATCTGATCTGAGCCTTTATTTTGACATAGTACATCCTAGCTTTTTTACTTCAATTACCTAGATGCGTGTCTTATTTTTCCTAGATAAGACTTAACTATGAGCTCACTTACCACACTGATCACGACAAGAAGTGGTTTTTGCCTAGAGTAGACTTCCAATGATCATTTTCAAGCCCCCACAAATAATTTCAACATACAGTGAACCCTCGTTTATCGCGGTTAATCGGTTCTAGACCCTACCGTGATAAATGAAATTCCGCGAAGTAGGATTCCTTGTCACGATGCGCTTTGCTTCCTTGTTGAAAGTGAAAGTAGCCGTAGCACGGATGTTTTTTCCTCTTTACGGATGGAGCAAACGGAAGACTCATTCAAGTCGAAATGGCGTGCAACCTCCACGATTTTCTTGCCATCTTTGATCATATCCAACAAAAGTTTTAACTTTTCCTGGATGGTGAGCATCTTCCTCTGGCGCTTATTTTTATTGTCAGAAGGCTTAGAAGAAGCAGCTCATTTAGGAGCCATCATAGGGCTTAGATAAAATTTCTTAAAAATCGCAAACAATTACAGTACACTGTACAAAAGCAAAAATGCATCTGATACGTAGCTCCAATACGTAGCGATGCATACAGAAGCGTGTACAGTATGAGCCAATCAGTGGCAGTAATGACAGAGCATGCGCTGTTACGCAAAAACCGCGATAGAGTGAAGCCACGGAAGTCGAAGCGCGAAGTGGCGAGGGTTCACTGTATTTGCAATTGGTGCTTATAGGTTGTGCCAGACACTCGGGCTCTTATCAAGACTCTTGTCACAAGTCTCAGTCTGTCTTCAGGTGTCCTTGCTGCACTAGGAGAGAGAGAGGAGACATCTAAGGGTACAGAGCTGAGCAAGAAAGTACAAAGACTGAGACGGCCTTCAACTCTGTCTGAAGTGAATTAATTAAGTAAAGGAGACAAGAACAAGACATAATTTCAGAAATGGCAGAACATGGCAGAAATGTTCTGTTTCCACGAACAGATTGTTGTGCGGCCTTTAAAGTCACTTTAGATCTCTAAGCTTTCATGCCCCTCATTAAAAAATGGTTTGGGATGTGTGGTGTTTGAACCACATGCCCCACAGCTCTGTCAGAGGCCATACATGACTGTCTGGGGCCAATCACAGAGCCTAAGTGTTGAGTTGTGTGTGAGTCTGGGTACTTTAGAGAAACAAATCCACAGAAACTCATGTATGAGAAAAAGTTTTATATAAAGGGTAAGTACACATTAAGAAAACATCCCAAACCAGTGCTGCCCAAGCCCACAAGTCGAGCATTAACCCATGTGTCCAACACCAATCCACAAAGTCCTCCACCATCTCACAAAACACACACAATGGTGCCGACTGCAGGAGGAAAGCCGAATCAGTGAACGTGTAAGCATCTCAGCACTGGCAGAGGTCTCCACACAGCTGCTCCAGCACCCAGGGCTGCAGCACGGTAGGTCCATGTGTCTTCTCCTTGGGAATGTCTTGCCAAAAGTGAGCCTTGCCAGCTGAAGCAGGGAACTGGCTAAGGCAGCTGCACCCTGGCCCAACCATCACAAAGCAAGAGACCAGAGAACTAGAAAGGTGAGGTTCACCAAGCCATTTATCTCTCCGCCCTTCAATTAACCCCTCGTGTTTATCGGCCAGGTTGGCACAATAAACTTTAACTCCATTAAGTTGTTTACCTCAAATTCAATCAGAGCATTGATCATACCTAAGAAAATGGATGCATTTGAATCGTCGTGCAGGCAAAGAATGTTGCAAGTGCATTGGATTGCTAAAAGGACCACCTGACCTCTCACGGAAGAAGTATGGCCACAGTCCTCCTTAGAGGCAAGGACTCCAGAATGTTGACTGATATACTTTGGGCATATTGTCAGGAGAGACCAGAAGGACCTCATGCTTGGTAAATTGGAGGGGCAGTGAAAAGAGGAAGGCCGTCAAGGAGATGGATTGATACTGTGGCTGCAACAACGGGCTCAGCCATAGGAGCAATTGTGAGGATGGCTCAGGATATTGTGCCTAGGCTCACTATGAGTTGGAACCAACTGGCTGGCACCTAACAATAACAATAACATTGTTGCTTTTCTCCTTTTCACATAGGAGATGCAAGTGTTCCTAAATGTGTGCTTATACTGGCAATCTCTTCTCAATCTCCCATACACACTTGAACCCAGCTATAGATGCCTATGTCTAAGAACAATTTGAAGAAGAGCTATTTCTTCTCTTGTCTGCTCCTTTCTCTTCCATAATTTTTGGCGAACTGTACCGGTAATCTGTTGGAATCTGTTAGGACAAGTGAAGATATTTGGGCCTGAAGCAGATTTGCAGTGCTAAGCAAGGTCACCTGTAGTCGCAGTAGTAAGCCCCGAGACCATCTCATCGGTGAGATTACCGCACACTGCAATTCACCAGGTCACACAGCACTCTCAAGGCTTTCTGCCTTCACCCATCTCTCCTTAAGGCTCTCCAGGCCCCTCCTCTTGTACGGTGTATCCATTTCAGACCAAAGAAGTCCCCAGATCACTAACTCATGCACTGTAAAGTTAAAATGGTCTGACTCACCACAACCATGACCTCAACACTGTTTCTTTTCTGAAAAATCACTGAACTCCTCAGTCAGTGCTCCTGATTCTATATCTGGCATCCTAATGTAGACTTCACTACTTCTCATTTTTTTCTATTGCAATAGCCTCTTCTCAGGTCTCCCACTTTCAGTCATTTTCTCCTCCTAACCGTTTGAACATATTACTAATGCTAATCTTTTAAACATACGGATAACATCAAAACCCTGTCAGAGACTGAAGGCTTAATGAATAAAGGCAGAGCATTAATAGTGATAGTGCCAGAAGATGAGCTCCTCAGATAGGAAAGCACTGAAAATATGGCTGAGGCGGAGCTGCCTTCTCCAAGTGGATTTGACCATCATGGCACAGATGGAGGAAAACCTGCGGGAGGGAATCCTTCAGGACCCGCCTTGGCTGATGGGGTGTGACTCAACATGAGAAGAGACAGCTGCAAAAATCTACTAAAAATGGGAAAGCAGGATGCAGTGAGTATGAATCTAGGAGAATTGGAAGTCTTCAAACATTAAATGGATCCCATAAAGATTAATATTCTAGTTGTTAGTGAGTTGAAATGGAGTGGTATTGGTCATTTTGAATCAGAAAGTTATATGGTTTTCCATGCTGGGAAAAGTGAGGGAAGAGGAATGGTGCCAAAAAGGTCAGTTCAGGATCTGTCTTGAGGGACAATGCTATTATCTGTGATAGGATTCTCACTATCCCCATTGAAGGAGAGCCAATCGCTAACATTGTTAAGCAAATTTATGCAAAAAATGTGGTGATGGCACAGAACTTGATGGTGTTTTCTTCTCTTGTCCATAGGTAGGGTGGAATTATAATGAACTAGGCATTAACCCTTTACTTTATGACTTATTATTTCCTTTTCTAGTGATTGTACATTCTGTATGCTGTGTTGAAAATTAGAAAGCCTCATTGGCTTAACATCTAAGGAACACTCTAACGAATTTCTACTATTTCTTCTTAGACTACATCATCATAAACTTCATAGAGCCTGTCCCGCGAGCCTGATCTCTTAGGATGCATTCCACTAATCTGTACCACAGGTAAGTTGGAGGATCATGCCCTACCCTCACGCTTGCTCTTTTACGTCACCGGTTATTAGTGAGCTTCCTACTGCTAAGCATTACCATTGCTTTTCCCACAAAACTCTCCCATCAGTCAAAAGTAGTGTATCCATTCCTAGAAGTATGTAGTCTGATATTGTAGTTACTTCTTTATATAGTACTTTCTCCAGGATATAAGAAGTTCATAAATGTGTAAAAGTCTTGTCTTTTTAACACAGGGACTTGAATAGTTTTTCAGTGGCTACTGAAAACAACATTATATCAAGTCATGCCTTCCTTCAAGCTACATTCCAATATAAAACACCATGAAATAACAAAAAGCGAATATTTACATCACTCTCCCTTTCATAATCAACTCCTACCTTAGCCTTTCTCTTTTCAGTATGTAACTTTATTTCCCTAAAATTGAAAGGCCATCCTTGATCCCTCTCTGTTGGGCTTCATCATAGTTTTATTAAGTTCTGTCAATTGAATATTCAAAATAGAATCACAAATTATTAATTCGCTTCTTATTTCTACTATTTCTACCATGACTTGAGGCATCAGCATGTCTTCAGATTATGTTCATTCTTTTTATTGTTCCTCCCTGCTAACATTCTTGTCCCATGAAATGCATTCTCCACACAGACGTCAGTGTGTCAGATTCCACACAGAATCTGAGAAAATATACTTGATTGTGGAGCTTCTCTACTTAAACACTTCAATTATATCACATTACACCTAGTGCAAATGGAAAAAACAAGGATACTCTGATATTCAAGTAGTAATGAGGGCCCTTATATAATCCAACCCCGGATTATCGTTCACCATTACTTATACAATATTCACTTTCCTCATTGGCCACGCCCATGTTCCTCAAGCCGCTCAGGGCCATTCTAGTCCTGTAGCCTGTGGGCTGACTCTTCTTTGTTACTAGAGTTCTCAAATAATGTGTGTCTGCCTTTTCTTGTCATTTACATGATTGGCTTTCATACAGACACAATCCAAAATATCCAATTACTAGCAGCATCATGTTAACTTTCTTCACAGTACTTATCACTACTTAAAATTATGTTATTTACTTGTTGCTCATATCCTTTTAATAACATAGAAACACAACAAAGACTTATCTCACCTACTGTTGTTTCTCTCATGTACAGAGTTTGGGTTTTATAACTGGTCTGTACTGTATTATTTAATGTATGTATCAATAGCTAAAAGTTTCATTTTCAGAGTCATAGAAAGCCAGATTTAAGTCCTAAGTCTTCATTTTAACTTTCCTTATGGTAAAGACAACATCAACTTGTTTGGGCCTAGTGATCATGAAGCTAAATGAAAATGTGCTGCAGCAACCCTCAATGAGTACCTGAGACATGAAAAAAATCTCAATGATGATAGTGGTTATTATCATCCTTCATATGGCCATTGTTTCCATTGTTATTTTAATGACTGACATTCTCACCATAATTTTCTTTATGGTTCCGAAGATATTAATGTTTGTTATCAACCATCATCTCTTTATAATCTCTTCAAACTCTTGTTGAGGAAGCTAAAGCTGCAAGGGGAAAATGCACTCTTCGAGGTTGATCAACTTGTTGTTATTGTTGTTAGATGCAATTCAGACGGTTCTGACTCACAGCACCCTTTGTACAACAGAAGGAGCTGGTTCTCTGCCATCCTCACGCTTGTTCCAATGCTTGAGCCCATTGCTGCAGCCACTTTGTCAATCCATCGTGTTGAAAGCCTTCCTCTTTTTCATTGCCCCTCTACTTAACTCAGCATACTGTCCTTCTTAAGGACTCCTCTCTCCTGATAACATGTCCAAAGTATATCAGACAAGGTCTTGCCATCCTTGCCTCTAAGGGCCATTCTGGTTATACTTCTTCCAAGATAATGGTTATACTTCTTCCAAAAGACGGATTTGTTGGTTCTCTTTGCGGTCCACAGTCCTTTCAATATTCTTCACCAACACCATAATGAAAACATAGATTCTTCTTTTGTCTTCTTATTTTGTCCAACTTTCACATGAGGCAATTGAAGTACCATGGCTTGAGTCACGCGAACCTTAGTCCTGAAAGTAATTTCCTTGATTTTCAACATCCTAAAGAGGTCTGTGCAGAAGATTTACCCAATGAAATGCATCATTTGATTTCTTGACTGCTACTTCCATGATCATTGATTAAACATCCAAGCAAGATAAAATCCTTGACAATCTCAAGTTTTTTTCTCCATTTATCATGATGTTACCCATTGGTTCAGTGATGAGGATTTCTGTCTTCTTTGCATTGAATTGAAATCCACACTGAAGATTCCAATCTTTGATCTTTATCTGCCATGTTTCAATTCCTACTCACTTTCAGCAAGCAAGGTCTTGTTATCTGAATATCAAAGGTTTTCATAAGCCTCCCTCCAATCCTGATACCACATTCTTCTTCATATAATCCAGCTTCTCTAATTATTTGCTCAGCAGAATTCATTCTCCTTTCCAACTTAATCTCTTCATCTCATTATCCTTTCAACAAGTTCACATTTATGCTGGAGGAAAGGTGGCCTTTCTTGACACCTGCATTGACTAACACCAAAATTGTAATACTTTTGTATTCAATTATTATTATTCAATCAGTTAGATTTGGATGTACAGTAAACCTTCTCAAAATTTAGTGCCTTAAAACAGCCACCACTTAATTGACTCATACTTTTATGGGTTGACCATTTGAATGATTCTTTCTTGGTTTTGTTTCTGCTAAGCCAGACTGATCTCGTTCATGTGTGTGTGGTCAGCAATATTCATGTCAGTGACGCCAGGGACTGACTGGTTCATGGTTGAGGTATTAGAGTCCTCTTGGCCTTGTGTCTTTATCATTAGTAGGCTTATTCACATGCTAAATAGTAATTTTTTATGAGAAACAAGAATGAGAGCTGTGAGACTATTTAAAGCCCAAGCTTGAAACTCATACAAAATCTCTTTCTTCACATGCTTTTGTTTAATATAGGCACAAGGACAGTCCAGATCCAAAGGGTATAGAATAAGACCTCACTAATCAATGAAAATTGATACAAATAATTGTGATCATTTTTTTAATCTGCAGACCTGTATTGTCAGTGAATCACCTGTGAGACTACTAACCATAAGTTCAGCTGCTTTAATAACATAATAAATGAAAGGAATTGTAATTTGTGAGGCTGTCACCTCCCACCATCCCCAAGTGATGTCAGAACAATTCATACTTCATCTACCACCTATGCTGAGTTCTTCCATACAACTTCTGAATAAATAGTCTTTATCCATCTTCTTTCTGTTTTATTAGATTGCATTCTTTCCTACTCTACCAAAAACTAATGTCCTTGCCTTCTCTGATCCTTTACTGATACATTCTATCAAGATTAAAGAAAACTTTCTCACTTATGTGATCTGATTTCTGATCCATTTCTTTTGCGCTCAATTAAAAGCCTCTGCTTAACTAATAACTAATTCATGCAATTATATTACTAGCTAATAGTGATTTTCCATCTTGGATTCAATTTTTGGATTTTGTTGTGCCCTTCAATTTCTACAGCATGCCTGAACGTAGAATTTTGGGAAAATTAACTGGGTCAGAGAATGAAATGTATGGGGGTGGAGGGGAGTGGTGCTTTTGAACTTGGGAATGGTGTTAAATATTTCTATCCATAAAGTCAACTTTATTTCTGAAATCCCAATAGATATGCTGGCAATGGAAAGACTTTGAATCTTTAATAGGATATCTTGCAACAACAACAAAAATAAACTTGCTCTATCTTCCCGAACAGCCCTAGGGGATACCCTATGTTTTCTATATGAACTACACTTCTTTGTGGATCCAGAACACCTGGTGGATCCAGAGCCCACATTAATCAAACTGATGACTTGGCATCCTATTGACCAAGTATCGAAACAATCAGCCAAACAGATTGAAATGACTGGGGTTGGGGATGTAATGTGAAGCGACCGACTGGGTTAGGAGATTGTTTGTTGACAGGTTGGAGTGGCCTGGCTGGCTGCCTGAAGCAGATGGGAACCCTAGTGGGTAATG
This sequence comes from Echinops telfairi, assembly GCF_000313985.2. Taxonomy (NCBI): domain Eukaryota; kingdom Metazoa; phylum Chordata; class Mammalia; order Afrosoricida; family Tenrecidae; genus Echinops; species Echinops telfairi. The sequence continues at coordinate 22,338,287 of NW_022111310.1, forward strand.
GCCTTCTTCCCGAAGGCAGTAGTGCATAGAGCGGTTGTGGACAGAGGCCTCTTTTTCAATGATACAGCCAGTGTCAGCTGGCTGGCTTCAAGCAGCCAAAGCAGCATCCCATGCAAGCACAAGCTGTCCTCCCGAAGGGTTCAGCAGAAGGGTTCCTAGTGAGTGGACAGCGATTCCTCAAATGAGTACAGCACAATTCACAAAGCACTTCCGTATGCACTTTCACATTAAGATGGAACATTGGTTTGGTTTATTTTAGTAATATATTTTAAATGCAAAAATGTATTCAGAGAGCTCATAGATTTGACTCAGGTCACTGAAAAAACAGCTGAGCCAGTCCTAAGATCATATTGTCATGAGGCTGAGATATTCTTTCCTGAGAAGAGATAAAGAGAAGCAAGGGTGACAGAAATGAATAAAGGGGGATATATTTGTAAATAGGTAACAAACAAATCATATGGAGATGGTGATCAGAGAAGAGAGCAAAACATGGTTATGTGGAATAGGGATTACATTAGGTATAGTGGATCTCCAGTTTGAATTCACTAATTAATTAAGAACAAGATAGAGCAGACCACATATAAGCTAAGTAATCTCACCAAAAATAAATGGAAACCCAGTTCATCTCTCTAGTTGACAAATATTTTGCCCCATAAAAAAGGATGAATTCTCCTTTTCTGGTGAATTACAGAGGTCCAAAATGTCTTTGTCCTGATCCCCTTTAGAATTGGAATATAGTCTTCCTTCCTTTGAATGTCTGCTGGCCCTGTGAATACTTGCCACTAGAATGAGGTACAATATTGTAACACTTTTAAGCATAGCATATAAAGGAACTTGAAGAGCTTGTTTATTTTCTTGTATAACATTTTTATCTTTCCTGGTCCCCAATGCGCTTCTTGAAGCCTAGATGTTATGAGAAGTTTGAGCTACACAAAACACACCTTGTGTGGGCACAACATCCCGAGCGTAGCTCCCAGTCAATAAGTCATGTGAGTGAACCAGTTGGGCATTTGAAATGATCAGTCTCCTGTAGGACAGTAACCATTACCCAGAAACCAAATCTATCGTCTTCAAGTTGATAGCATCCTTGAGTCATAACATCCTTATACAGGGCCTCAGGCTCTACAGGAGCAGATGGGCCTTATTTTTCTCATCTGGTGCAGCTAGTGGGTTTGAAGCATTGACCTTGAAGTTAGCAGCCTAACAGCTAACCCACATAGCTACAATTATCTCCTTAGTTAACATTATTGGGAGCACAAAAGCACTTGGTTAAGCTCAGGCAACTCAGATAAGCACTACAATGTTTCAAAACACTTCGTTTTGGGGTGGTCTCTTAATTAACAACAGAGGACTGAAACAGAAATTAGGACCTAAAAGAGTGATGCTGACTTCACAGCATTTAAATATGTGACACTGACTTTGATACTGAGTGACAAGCAGGCTGTGTGTGGTAGGCCCTCAAAAAGACTCGACTCCTAGGGAAGGTACAAAGGGCAGAGAGAAGCTTATGTGAGACTGAGGAAATAGTTACCCATGTCATATAGTGGTGAAAGTGTGGCATCCCTGTCACGTGAGGTGGCATGCCAGCTGTTCTCCAGTTTCTTTGGGACTCACGGCACCCCCATGTATCAGGGGAGAACTGACAGACTCCGTGGAAGTAGATTACCAGGACTTTTCCCCAGGGACCTCTGGGTGGGTTCCAACCACCCATCAATCTTCTGATTAGCAGTCATAGAAATTATTGTTAATGAACTTGTAGATAAAGCTGACAAAATTTTTAAGTAGAATGTTGAAGTGAAGGCTCTTATGTAGTAGTAGATAATCAAAACAACCAAAAAATTATACTAAATGATTCCAATTTATAAAAATAAAGAGACAAGCAGATGAACCAAAACTGCAACACTCAGGTAGATTTCATAGTTTAAATTCTTATATATTTTTAAAAGACATCAACATTTTAGCAGGGGTGGAGTGGGGTGATTTTATAAGTCCACAAAACTTTACTGATTGAACTCATCTTATTTTTTTAGCTCCTATCTCATAATTATTCCATTTAAACTGGTATTTTGACCTTTATCTGAGGTTTCCTTGTGTATATTACAAACTTCATGGAGATTCTAACCTTCTACCTCAGGTTTATCTTGAAAATCAAGAAAACTCCATCTTAACCAATCTTCAACTAAAGAAAGCTCAATTTGTGTCCTCTTTCTCTTCATTTCTCTGGGCACGTAGTAGATATTTGACTTGAATAGACATTTGTGAGATCATTCTCTTTTTCAATATCTCAAACGTATGTTTGAGATTAATTTTAGCTCCTATCTCCTATCTCCTATCTCATCCCATTAATCACTTGTTGTTCAGCAAGTATTTCTTACTTTCTCCTATGTGCAAGGCCTTCTGCTAAGACAATGGAGGATGAATAATGAACTAAATTATTAAACTTCAATTGGAGCTCTTGGATTCTTAGGTTTGAATTATACATGAAATGGAAGCATGCATGTATATAAAAACAGACATTTTACAACATTAACTTATTTGTGAACATGATAAAAACATAAACTATCATGTACAAATTTTGTGGAATTTTCCAGAAAAGTTTATTAGCAAAACAATGCATACACAAATCAAAACAATAATGTGACATTGCCGTACACCCAGGATGATAGCTCAATCAACCAAACAAAAAACAAAAATTAGAGAATAACAGCAAATGCTGAAGAAACTTTGGAGAGTTCGGGCTTCTCAATGTGAACAACTATTAGGGACAGCAGTAGGGTGCTACCTTCAATCAACAGGGGATATAAACATCATATAACCCAGTAATACCTTTGCTGGGCCTATACCCCCCCAAAATAAGAAACAGTACAGGAACACATGTGTGTTCTCCCATGTTCATTGCTACATGGCTCATAATATGAAGAAGCTGGAAACAGCCCAAATGCCTATTAGTGGAAGAATCAGTAAAGATACACACAATGGAATGCTATGCATCCATAAATAACAGTGATGAAAACAAGAAACCTGAAGCATGGCATGAGTGGACCTGAAAATCATTGTGCGGAGTGAAGTTTTTCCATCACAAAAGGACAAATATTGTATGAGTCCACTACTATAAGAATAAGTACCAAAACAAAGACAGGCTTCTGCTTTCTTGTAATCTTCTACTCTGGTCTCCCAAGCAACTACATAGAGAGCCCACCAAGTGCCCCTTTTATATATGTACATCTTAAAAACAATTTCGACAGAGGAGATCTCACCTCAGCTGGGGTCAGTTTCTCAAGATGGGGGGGGGGGGAGGGAGAAGACCATTCAGTTGCTGTCATATGACATTGTGCTAAGGTTACCTTAAATCAACAGACACAACTACGAGAATATTAAGTCCAAATTATGGTTAGGCAGCATGTATGTCTCAGAGATGTTGATTACATTTCTGTTGGTGAATAATAGGTGTGAGAAACCCCTCATTGGGGAAACAACTCATAATGCTTATGGAGAACCCAAGAGAAGAATATGCCTGATGTTTTGTTCCTAATTGGACAATTGACTTAATTTCTGTACAGCCCTTGGTGAAACAAGCAGTATAAACTACTGGGACTTTAGACTTCGTCCTTTCAAGGCACGCAATACCCTTCATAGACCACCAGAAGGATTCAAAGCGGAAACCCCATTAAGCAAATTGGCCTTTGCCTCAAGCTCAGCTGTAGCAGATTTACGGAACTGCCATACTCACTTGGACAAGGCTGGACTGTCCTGGTGTGGGAAGAAGATGACCCAGGTTATGGAATTGGAGGTCATTGGATTTGGGTTTGTATCACTTGCTTTGAGGGTGCCCAGTGAACGGTGGGCTGGAACTACTAGATATTTACCATTTCAATGCTCTCCTTGCTTTCTTGCGATACACATTAGTCTGGTAGGCATAGTACTGCCTAGGGAATAAGTGCTATTGACAGGTTTAGCCCCATTGATCATGTGAATAATGTCCAGTCACTTAAGAATTTAACCTGTGCAAGTCAACAATTCATGTATTTCTATCTGAAATTGGCCTATACGAGTATAATTTGCTTTTAAATAATGGTTGAATTTCTATACCATTGTCTAAATTACTGGCACTGTCAATAGAATTACCTCATGGCCTAGGGTGAAGATTTATATGGTTCTCTATTATAAAATGAAAATGTTGTCTTTAATGTGAACCAGAGGCATATATAAGCATCAATATATGAACTGATTTGGGGCTCACAAAATTCTAGTCCAAATCCAAGAAAAATTAATTCTAATGACCTGGCCCTACTTGATGCAGATCCTAAAGAAGAGATCACTGAAGAGATGAGTGCAGTAGTAAAGTGTGGTGAAGAAACCAGATGGTGTCCAGAAAAAAATTAGCATCCAGGGTCTTAAAACCTAGATCTTCAAAGAAGCATCAATTTCAGTGAGGTACCAACCAAGTCCACGTTAAAGAAAGCACGCCAGCATGTGTGATGCAAGGATTGTAATGAATAAAATCCAAATCCCAAGGAGGTACTGATATCAGCGTTTAAATTGGGAATACCTGATTTGAAGAAGGCTATGGATGGGAGTGGAAGTCCAAAACCTATTTGCAGAGTCACCACATGAAACAAGCCTCTGCTAAATGCCCTCTGACCATAGTCCATGAGTGTGAATAGCTTTGCTATCAGACAGAGAACATTATAAAATCAATGGTGTTGAGGGAGTACTTGAGTAGAGGGCCCATGTCTGTCTGTTGCCTTATATCAGGTACTCCCTCAACACAAGAACACTTTGTTCTAATAACCTAACATTCAGTGATACTCACCATCTCAACACGATCACTGAAGACAAAATGAATGCATAAGCAAATGTGGTGAAGAAAGCTGATGGTGCCCAGATATTGAAAGACATAGTGCCTGGGTTCTTAAAGGCTTGAAGATAAACAAGTGGCCATCCAGCTGGGAAGCAATAAAGCCCACATGGAAGAAGCACACCAGCCTGTGTGATCATGAGGTGTCGATGGGATCTGGTATCAGGCATCTAAGAACCCAGAACAAAATCATACCCAATGTGAATTGGGGTGGGGTTGGGGGGAGCGTGGAGTGGAGACCCAAAGCCCGCCTGTAGACACCTGGACATCCCCTCACAGAAGGGTGACAAGGAAGGAATGAGCCAGCCAGGGTGCAGTGCAGAACCAACAAAACAAACAACTTTCCTCTAGTTCTTTAATGCTTCCTCCCACCCCCACCCCACCCCCACTGTCATGACCCCAAATCTACTTTACAAATCTGGATAGACCCGAGCATGTACATGGGTACAGATAAGAGCTCTCAACACAGGGAATACAGGACAGATAAACCCCTCAGGAACAATAGTGGGAGTAGTGATGCTGTGAGTGTAGGGGAAAGGTGGGGGCAGAAAGTCACAGTGATCGACATATGACAACCCCTCCCTGCAATGGGGGATGAAGAACAGTAATGTGGGTAAAGGGAGGTAGCGGTCGGTATAAGATATAAAAATAACAATAATTTTTAAATTATCAAAGTTTCATGAGGGAGGAGGAAAAATAAGAGGAGCTGATACCAAGGGCTCCAGTAGAAAGAAAATGTTTTGAAAAGGATGATGGCAACAAATGTACAAATGTGCTCAACACATGGCTGCGTGGATTGCAATAAGAGCTATAAGAGCCCCCAATAAAATTATTTAAAATTAATTAATTAAAAGACAAAGTCAATGGTGGCACATTTAGTTAGGTTAAGGTGTAATACTTTATCATTTGATCTCCCTTTTGACCTATTTTAAAGTTGTAATTTTTGACATTTTAAAATTTATTTTTGATTAAGGTTTCTTGTGTTTTGTCGAATCACTAATGTTGGCTTTTCTTTGCTTGCTTGCTTGCTTGTTTGCTTCCTGTTTGTGTTTTGTATAATGCAATCCAGGATAGGCAAATATATAGAGACAGTAACTGCATTAATAATTACCTAGGGGAATGGCCGGGAAAGGTTTAGGGGGAACTGGGGAACTAAGAAAATGTTCTGAAATTAATTGTGGTGATGATTTCACAACTCTTCTTAATATGACTGAATGATTAAATTGTATATTATATAAAATATGAAGCCAATGAAACTATTTTTTAATAAAATTAAAATATCTTATTCTCCTACCCTTAAGAAAAGCATGCATACAAACCACGATGACCCTGTCAGTGCTGTGTACATACAATTGTTGCTAAGTTATGAAATAATGCCCAAAGAGTCCTTTTTCAAATCAAGAAAGTTGAGATTTTTTTGCCCATCAATAACTCAAAACCCCAAATGAAGAAATCATAGCTCAGAGCTGACAGCTGACTGGAACTCCATGAGGGATTGTCTCCTACTAAAGGCCCAAGAGGGGAAAGAAGGGAGGAAGGAATATAAATTGCATGAGTCTGGGAAAAATTGCTTCTGAATTGTGGCTGTTAACTCCTCACTCTGTATGACGGTTCCCACCTGCATTCTTGCAGGACTTTCTAGCCCCATATAATCTTAACTTATTGAACAAAAGTTCATCCATTTTAACTTTCTAGGCAATTCAACTTAAACTACTTCAAGAAGGTTTTCTTGACTCACATCATCTTTTTTTTTAAGTTCTCTTTGCTTTAAAATATCCATGATGCTTACATTCATGGGAACTTCCCTGTTTTTAGTAATAGTAAATAAATAATAACTCATGAAACATTCACTTGATGCCAGACTTAAGTAACACTGTATATTAATTAACCCAATGCTTTCCAAATCCCAAAGGTTGAACAGAAGAGGCCAAATGTAAGCAGCTTGATGAGATCTTTTAATCACTGGATATCTCAATCTGGGGTTCAGTAGTAAACATCATTTTCTGAGAATCCACAATGTGATGAATACTTTTATTACTAAAAGTTAGATGAAGAGGCTGGGGTCTAAAAGATTAAATGGTTTGCCCTTAATCATGCTGGTTGAAAGCACTGAAACTTGGATTTAAACTCAGTTCTGCTTGCTTCAAAACAAAACTTGTATTGTTTATGATACGCTATCAAAGTTTTAAGGCATAGTTATTGAATCCCTCACATTATAGTCTACTGAAACTATTGCTACCTTTGAATTAATAAATAGATGAGTAAGAACAGATTCAAGGGAGGTTCTTTACAGAGTTATCAGAATTAGATTTAGCTAACTGCTGGGTTAGCCAAATTGACCTTTATGATCTCTTCTTTTTTCAAAAGATTCCTTGAGAATCATGAATCTAAGAGACATGAACAACAGAAGTCTTGTTTAATTATCTGGAATACATAGCTTGCAGAGGGCGCTTCACCAATGTGAAGATGCGGTCCACTTGCCACGCCCCGAAAAGACACCAGGCTTTGCAGACCTGCTAGTGTTGCACTTTTTCAGGAGCAAGTAAAGGTCAAGTTTTGCTTGTGTATTTTTGTACAATGACACACTTCTAGAACAAAGACTGCAGGCTCACGTTGTGTGATCCACAGTTCTTGGGTTAAAGGTCTCTCTACCTAGGGATCAGTGAGTAGGTTACTGGGACGTCAGTTCCTTTATCCAGTTATTTGCTCTGCTGGAAGGTAAGGTTCAATTTAGTAATAATGTCAGAAACATAATTTAGAAAGCTAAACTAGTTATCTGAAAAGGTTTGGTTTTGTTGTTGTTGTAGCATTCTATGGAAATTTACTTAAATGTATTTGCCAATAAGACTCATTCTTTGATCCCCTTGTGTCTTTCTTTACACAGTTACACAGAAAGGGAGTTACCTTGATCTCAATGTTCATTCTTGCTTTGCAGCCTCTATCATGGTTAAGCATGTGGACTTGGGAACAGAAACATTATTCCTGTATGTTGACTCAAATATTTCCAGCCGTTTGATTCTAGAATAGTCACTTAACCTCTGGATGCTAGTTGTTTCTTGTTTAAATTGGTCTTAATAAAAATTCACCCATTTACATGTTGGGAGAATTAAAAAGTGAGATAAAGAACTAAATATACTTATTTTAGTGCCTAACTCTTAGTATACACACAAGAAAGATTCGGCTAATACAATTTTATGTTTAATGTAATTAGTCTTGCTAAATGAACATTGAAATGACTAGTTATTGAAGGTGGGTGAGATAGAAGGCCTTAAAAAGCTAACAAACTAAGATTTTCATTATCTCCAGCTAAAGCATATATTAGTGATGTCTATATACAGAGAGAGATGCAGACAGAGGGAAACCTTTCTTCTAGTAAGTGTATTTAGGTAGATATTTTATTTAGGTGGAATTTAAATTACCTGAGGATGAAAATACAGATAATAGCTCTTGGATATGCATTAGGCTACTAACCACAAGTTGAGTGGTTCAAACTCACCATCCACTCCATGAGAGAAAACTGAGATAACTTCCCCCTTAAAGATTTACAGCCCCAGAAGCCCTATCAAGAGTCACTCTGTGCTTGGAGCCATGTGATGGTGGTGGGAGGCTGAAAAAAGCAAGAATGAAAAGCTACGGTGCTGTGACAGGTTCAAGGCCTCCCTACTACGTATTGTAGATTCCACTGTCACATCCTGTACAGGTGCCAGGGTAAAACTGAGCTTATTTTAAAATGCTTATTTTAAGTAAATGTCATCAGAGAATTTCAGGTGGCACATTTGATTTCATGTCTTTGAATAATTCCAACTAAGTCTTGAGCATTCACATGTGGGAAGATATGAAAAGGCCAGTGGAACCCATACATAATGCAGATTTTTATTTGACAAAATATTGTTCCATTGATGCTCGTGTTTGCTTTCCCAAAAGGAGAACTGGTGGTGATGTGGGGAAGCACCCAGCTGCTAAACAATACATTGGCCGATGGAACTCAATGACTGTTTTGCTCAATGGCTCAATGTGGCGGTCAGCTTCCATAAGATGGGCAGCCTTGGACATCCTCTCAGGAGGTTTTGCTCCATCCTTCAGGGTAACAGTGTGAGAATTGACGCAAGGCAATGGGTCTTGCTATTAAAAGATTGCAAATGGAAAACAAAGGTAGGCTTCTGAAGGGAATTTTAATCTCTCTTCCCTTTTCACAAAGGCCTATAGAGTCTTCTCAACTTATAAGGTGCCTTTGTCCTCAGAGTCACTAATATTTTGTTTATTAAAAGAAAATAGAGGAGAGAGAAGAAGAAAGGATGTGGGAGCGTTGACATGACATTTTAGAAGGCCTGCATGGTTTTCACAACCAGTGGTTTGCTTAATTTGTACTGATTTTCACCTGTCTCCTTTAGAACAGCAGATTTCCAAGGGTTGTCTACATTTTGTTCTTTAACTCCATGCTCTCATTACTGATGGAATGTACGTACATTACAAACCCTCGTGAGCATTCGGCCAATCACAGAGCGCTGCAATTGTACCTGTTCCTCTTACAACCAAGAAATACATCAAAATGCAAGTGACTATTTGATGAGCCACTCGTATTTATTTGTAAGCCACTTGCAAATTTTAGTTTATTTATATATAATAAATTGCTCTGCAAGCTGAATTTTTACCAACATTTTTTTAAACAAGGACTATTTCTGTTAGTCCTGCAATAATCCTATGTGGGAGGGATTAATGTTCTTGCTACATAAATAGTCAACTCTTTTACCCTAAAACACCTTCTTTTGCATGGTGTGTATATTAGTTTCACTAAATTGAGATCAAACTGTCAGTAAGACTGCATTCTCTCAGCAGGCTGTAAGGGAAGATCTAGTCCTTGCCTATTTCAGAGCCTGGGCACTTTTGAACCCATTGATCAGGAGTTCAAAATCACAGTGGCTCTACCCAAGAAAGACTGGGTTTTGTACTCTGGTAAACTGTTACAGTCTGGGAAGCCCATGGCGTGTTAATACGAGTTAGCATTGACTTGATGGCTATGAAAGTGAGAATCTCATGGCTGCTGGCATTTCTTGACTTGTGACCACGTCATTCCTGCTGCAATGACCACATTGACTCCTCCTCTTCCTAGGTCCTAACCCCTGTTCACATAATCTGTTGTTAAAGGTCATAGGGCAAATCACACCTAAAACTCAAGTCACACACACATTTTAAAACAACACTACATAAACTCATATACACATACGCAACATATGACTACATCTTCCACTCATGATTTTCTACCATCTATCCAAAGAAATAGAAACATAACGTCTGAGAGTGAAAGTTACGCTGGGTCTGTTATCTTAGTTTGAATCCCACTCTACCAGGCTTTTTGACCAGCCTCCTCGTTTGAGCATAATCCCCAAACCTGGATCTTGTCTTCCTTCCTTTCTTCCTTCCTTCCTTCCTTCCTTCCTTCCTTCCTTCCTTCCTTCCTTCCTTCCTTCCTTCCTTTCTTTCCTTCCTTCTTTCTTTCTTTCCCACCCATTGGCCTCTTTGCACATACGTTTGCCCTGTTGACTTACAGAATCTGCCAACTCCTCTTGTTTTATTGAACTTTCACATCAGGCACCTTATAGTAAGCTCAGTGTGTTTCTTGAGAAGACTAGGGATACTTACTGCCCCTTCCTACCTCTACTAAAATAGAAGTAAATTGATTTGAGGGAAAATTAGAAAAGAACAAGAAATTCCATTTCCAGTGGATTCAAAAAAGTGCACGTTCTGGTACATACCCTGGGCAGGAAGCAAAGGTGAGTTGCACACTGAAAGGTCTTGCACAGGAGGTGAACATCCCACTGCTAAGTCCTGTGCAATAACAACCCCTTGTAATTGGCTTATAACTGGGGTTCAGTGAGTTTGCCTAATTAATTCATGCAAAATATTATTTCCAAAGTGGAACTACTTACAGATAATCTTTTGTACTTTGAAATCTTCACGCTATCTCTAAACTGTTGTAAACAAATTCCTTGTCCTCTTGCTGTACGTTAGCTTGCAGAGCCTTTGGGCATCTGTGAAACGTAGGTGCTCTAAGAAAAGAAACAGCCTCATATTCTCATTAAGACAATGGCATCCAGAGTGGACAAAAAAAGGGAAAAGAAAAAAGCCCAAATTCATAAAATAATCTCAGCGATCTGTGCCCCTCATTGATTCCTCAACTCTGGAAATTCTCCATTGGCACTGATTTCTTAAATTTTATTTTAAAAGTAATGTGCTGACATCAGCAAGGGGAATTGTTTTTACTGTAAAATCTCATAATTTAACAACTGCTGTGCTCACTTTTACCAGAATTGATTCTTAGCAAATGCTCTCCAATTTTCAGCCCTATGAAAACTTTTGGGTTAAAACATAGACAACACTGGCCCAGAATTGCCTAATGCACATTCCCCTAGATGTTGTCTTTTTATTCAGAATCAGACCCAATCACGGGATTGGTTATGAGTTTAACAGAAGTTCCCAGAAAAGGTCGCTAGGTTTATCAGGCATCTCCACTTGGTTGTTTCTTAATTTCATATATGGCCTTGGGTTACACCTGGTATTCACTTTCCTCAAAGAATCTTTATAATTATAAAATAGCAATAAACTAAACAGCGAACCAACAGACAGATAAAAATAAACCTTATACTAGATCTTTGACTGAAACGTGTTAATCAATATGCTATCAAAATAGTAGAGGAACAGGGAGAATGGTGAGGGGGATTTCCAAGAGGCCTAAAGCACAATGAAACACACGTGTTGCCGCTAAGTTGATTCCAAATCATGGCAATCTCACGTGTTACGAGGTCAAACTACGCTGTAATCACTTCCTGGCTGTAATCCTCCTTGAAACACATTGCCAGGGCCTTCTTCCATGTTGATGGTTAGTGTATTTGAAACACCAAGCTTCACATTTGTAGTGGAATGCAACTGTCAATAACATCGAGGGAACTTCCTAAGACACCAACTCACATTACAATCTCACCTACTTTAAGCCCATAGAAAGCTCCTGACTTCGATGCCCAATTCTGATCTTCCATGGACAATTTCTGATCCTTATTAGAACAGACACTCCTCTCCTGGGACATGATCTTTCCATCGCTCACCTCAGGGCCACAACTTGGAGTCTCCAAAACTCTGTTTGGTCTGCCCAAAGGACACTGCATCAACGAACGTATTCTTTTTCCTATGACTTCCCATTCTGTTTGGTACTTGTGGCTCTACAGCACACTATCTTGCTATTCCATCAGAAGGAAACTATCTACCCCTGGAGTTTTCTGGTGGCAGGGCCCTCAGTACACTTCCTGGCAGTTCATACATTTTGAATCACTTGGCTGATGAGATCAGGGTAGATTAAGAAGAGTCTGGCTCAACTACTCACTTACGTTTGCTGAAATTAGGGAGAGGAGCTGACTTGTATGTCCACAACCCATCAGAGATATTAGAGACTATGGCCCTACAGCTGTTCCTGAGGCCAGACCAAGCAGTGAACAAACATTGTTTAGAGTTAGTTTTTCATCAGCATCAAGTCACTGGGGTGATGGGATATTGCATTTTGGAGATAAATTATGCTTTTAATTTTGCAAATGCATCTGGAGCTGCGAGGGCACACACATCTAGATGTAAAATGAAGAGCAATGTCTTAGACTAGAAAGCTTCTTGATTTGCATTCTGCTGAGCAGGACCAATGACCATGGTCGGCGCTCTTCATTTTCCGGTATTTAAGACTCTCTGCCTCAGCAACTATGTGGCTGTGTTTTATTTTCCAAAGTCTCGATAGAAGCATATGGACTTGTCCTTAATTTTAAAAATATATTTTAAACAACAATATGAAGGAATGATTGTCAAGAGCTTTTTATTCTCCATGTTTGTTGGCGGTAGGAAATAGCACTTTGGGTGTATTTAAGTTCCAACACATTTCTTCTAAATTGGGTGCTTGCTTGGGTATATATATAATTTTATTGGGGGCTCATAGCTCTTATAAAAATCCATGCATCAATTGGATCAAGCACATTTGTACATATGTTGCCTTCATCATTCATCATTTTCAAAATTATTTTCTTTCTGCTTGAACACTTGGTATCAGCTCCTTTTTTCCCCCACCCACCCCTCTCCCACCCTCATGGATCCCTGACAAATTATAAATTATTTTTTTTCCTAGCTTATACTGTTCACTGTGTCCCTTCACCCACGTTATTGTTGTGTGTCCCCCTGGGGAGGTGGGGGGGGTTGTGTGTCATTTTACTCGGTTCCCTGTTTCTCCCCCTTCTTCCCACACCTTATCCCTACCCTCATGGTATCAGTACTCTCACTGCTGTTTCTGAGAGGTGGATCTGTACTGGGTTCTGTGTGTCGAGAACTCTATTACATACCAGTGTACGTGCTCCGATCTAACTGGATTTGTAATATAGATCTGCGGTCATCCTAGTGCGGAGGAGGAAGCATTAAAGAACTAGAGGACTATTATGTGTTCTGTTGGTGCTGTGGTTCACCTTGGCTGTCCCTTTTTTTCCTGTGACCCTTCTGTTAGGGAATATCCAATTATCCACAGATGGGCTTTGGGTCAGGAAGTAAAATATTTAAACCATTTTTATGTGTGATCATTTTTGACTATTAAAATGAATTAAACTATTTACAATTGCAAAGGGCTGCCTTTCAAGAAGTGGATAGAATCCTATTCTTTTGCTTCTCTATTTCTTCATCTTTGAATAAAATTCAAGGTGAAGAATAAAAATAATAATAACATATTGACATATATCCACACACATGTTCTTGCAGAAATATATGCAAATCTATACATATGTGCACATTTTTCTGTTTTACATAGGGTTGTTACAAGTTGGACCAATGAGTTGGCCAACTTCATGGCCCCTAACAGCAATAAGCACATTTAAATGCATAGCTACATATTCATAGCCAAAAAAATAAATGTGTTTGTGTGTTATTCTTAGGCTACACACGTAGAGATCTTTAGGTAACTCCGTGGAATGAGGTTATTGGTGTGGCTTTTCTGGCCCTAGTCTTTGCAACTCCCACCAAACAAATGGGTGGAAATTTGCAAATGACTTTCACTCAGGGGGTGGTCAGGCTTCAGGGGAAAATGTGAGTGATTTCAGCAGCAGAAACAGTCAATCTCACAACCATCAAGAATGAAGAGCCATGAGAGTAAATCATGTCCAAGGTCCCTGTGCAGAGAAGTGAAAGCAGGGGTGGCCATATGAGACCGAGTGGAAGGCCTCTCAGCTCGTGGAACAAGTAAAGTTGACTGCCTTTGGGTAGGAGGCTGCCCTTCAGAGTGAGGCGCCCTTTGAGAGCCCTTTGATACTTGCTTTTCAAGAGCAGGTCAAAAGACTCTGAGAGGCCAAGGACCAGAGTGAGAATTGCCTGCCAGTATAGTTGAGATAAGGTGATATAGATAGATGATATAGATATAGATGATAGATATGGATATGGATATAGATATAGATAGATATAGATATAGATGGTGTGTTTAAGTCTTTTCTTGGCACTGGTTAAAAATAATCTTGATCCTTCCTTGTTGGTTTTCCATTCTCTGATTTTTACCTGATTGTTGTTGTTGCACTGAGGGAATTTGTAACCATCCACAGAATTGGATTTTATGGTGGTTTTTGGTGGAAGAGTATTAGAAGAAGAAATTAGAAAGATCATTAAAAGCAGATTTTCATTTCTATCATACATCAAGTTCAATTTACTCAATGCATACTTATAGAGTAGCTGTCATCTGCCAGAAGTCACATAGGTAGGTTTTGGAGATACAATAGGAACATTAATCATCATGATTTCTGGCAGTGGTTACTTGTTGGGCTACTAACTACAGGTAAGCAGTTCAAAACCACCAGCCATTCTATAGGTGAAGGATGTGCTTTCTACTACTATCAAGAGTCTTGTAAACTCACAGTCGCAGTTCTACCATGTCTTATAGGGTCAGAATTGACTCAGTGGCAGTGAGCTTGGTTTGGTTTATGAATTGTTGGGAAGAAAGGGACAAGAAGGAAATAAATCATAATAGCAGGGGGAAAAAAGCAATCCTACAATAGTGATACGTGATTTGAAAGAATGGAAAACTGAAGAAATTTGGCCAATTTGAGGTTTCCCAAACAACTTCCCCAGGAAAGTGACATTTAAACTGAAGTCTGAAAAATAAGTAGTATATGAAGTGATCTAAAAATAGAGAACACAGACATTTGCTTATAAAGAATTATTTACACTGAACAAAATGTGTAAATTTATTTAATACATATTCTGTTTCCCACACCAGACTGTGAGCTCTGTGGATCCAAGAACTTTGTCTTGGTTGTTGCTGTGCTGCCAGGAGGGTATGGTCTATGCTATATGGGTGATATATATGATATATGATATAAGTAATTCTTACCATTAAATAGGAATTCTTGCTCAATAGTCACAAAATCCTTAAGAGATCAGACCTATCATAACCTCTATCTTACTAATGAAAATGTTGATGTATGAATAAATGACTTCCTTCAGGATCCAACCCATCCATGTGTGTCTGATGCTTCATCCTTCTGCCCTTCTCTTTGAAGTGAAATCGGTGTATTTCTAAAAGGACATAGCATGGATGGAGACAGCAGACAGTCCCAACAGTAGGAATTGGTCATACAAGGTGTACTGTAGCAAGTTGTCTTGTAATAATAGAATGTACAATGTACATTCACAACATCCAGGAAAAATTCCACTGTCATTTAATTTTATCTTTCAATAAGCTTCTTGAAGCCTCTTGTATAATATGATTTCATATAGTAATTAAATATAAAATGATTAGATACTTTATTAATAAAACCCTTAATGAACTGGGGTACATGAATATATGTATAGTAATAAATACTCCTTAAAATATTTATTAGTGTTTATTACAAGCAGGAAACCTACTAGCTGTAATGGGATATAGGAAAATAATTGTGACAAGGATCCTATCCTCAGGTTTCTTATAGTTTGCTTATAATCACAGAATAGGCTGAAAAACTAAATCCTGTTTTCATTATTTAATAGTTATGGAGCTTTGGGCAAGTTAATAAATTTCTCTCAGATTTCGCTTTCTCCTTCATTGTAAGGAAGGAGGAAATAACCATCTGTCTAGAGTTCTGTGAGCATTGAAGATTAATGTTTGCAAAGGATGTAGCTTATGGTGGGTGCACAATGAAAGCCCTCAATGATGGTGGTGTTACCAATAGTGATGATGATGATGATGATGATGATGATGCTGATGATGATGACAGCAACGACAATGATGCTGATGATGAATTAGGAATAGTAAGTGAGGCACAGATAGCAGTAATAAAGCAAAATGGGATATTGTGAATGCTCTGAGGGAAGTTTACATATTTCACCAGGGGAGTTCAAAAGAGGAAGATGTATGCTTACACATAAGATTAAAGGAAATAAGTTATGCTAATTAACAAAAGAGAGCATCCAATAATAAATATATGTCCTGATTGCATACAGGCAAGCATTGAAAAGGAGCTTCTAAAGTGGACTGAGACATTTCAAGACTTTTTTCAATAGAGTTACTTTAATCCATGGTAACACCTGCACGTACATATCCACCCAGTGGGGCTTTGTTCTATGGCAATGAGGTTCTTTATTCACTCTGACCTTGGCCTCTAGAGCACAGAATCCATTACCAGTGAAGGCTCCTTTGGGATTTATGACAAATGAGTCCATGGCTTTGGTCCATTTTATAATGGACACCTGTCCTGGTGACAAATACCCCCTTTTAAAGTGATTGTACCTGGATCCCTAAGCTGTCAGATCACAGAGAATCATTTAAACTTGATTCTTTTAGAAGGCTGAGATGATCTTCGTGTCTCACAGAGTCCCACTTACCTCAAGTAACTTTGGAGAGTGTGCTGCATGATGGGAACTCACATGCGGAGGTTCTGATATAACACGTAGATATCAGGGGAGGAAACGATAGGTTAAAAAAGGCCACTGATTGAGTGTAGCTGCTTCCTCCTGGAAATGGAATCTCTTTTCAACTCTTAACCCCGAGTTGGTCTTGGGAGTCTGTCTGATTCATCTAAAGTATCAGGAATGTCAGTACGCAGAATCCAGGGCTTAGGACTCAAGACACATTCAATTTCTCTGTTTTCTGCTTTAGACTATTTCTCTCACATGACCACAGTAGAGAAATCAAAAATAAGGAATGTGAGTTGAAAGCTAGCTTGAATTTCCAGACACTTAAATGTGGGCAATGGAGACCTCCAGAACAAATGAATGTGACCAGATGGGTGAACCCAGAGGAAACCAGTCCATCCAATCCTTTGGATTTTGAGAAACAGTGACTCTTTTTGGTTTTAAGTTACTCTATTAAAGGGTGCTTGATGATCCAGCAAAAGACAATGGATGGACTTGGTCAGGGGGATCAAAGGAATTCTGCCGGTGCCTTTCCCTTTTTCTGTTTGCAAAGCTACATGGATGACACATCTGGGGTAGTGCCATCATTAACTGCACATAATATGAAGAGTGGATGACCAATGATTGCGGGCCCCACAATTAAAGCAGATTTAGTCATTTAATAGCTATATGGGAACATGGCCAATATTTGGGTTGTCTCTGTACTGAAGCTCAGTTCATCTTGTTTGCTTTTATCCTCCCGCCCCATCTCTCTTCACCTCCTCACTACCCCATTGATCAGGGAAGTGCAGAAGTTTTCTCTCTATCGTGCAGAACAATTCCCTCCCTTCTGCTTATATTCATTCATTTATTCACCCATCTATTCACTCTCTCACTCTTCAAATATGTATCCGTTGTTTGTTATATATGCTGGAAATATAATGGTATTGTTTAATGTCCTGCAACAATCACATATTAAAAACCTGTCATTAAGTCCATCATGGAAAATAAGTAAATGACTTTTCATCTTGTTTTACTCGCTATATATGAAAGACGTATGTGGATATAAAGTTGGTATTTCTTCTACTCCATGTATTATGTCTATCTGTTTGTTCACACAGATTTAAGTGTGCATATGCAGAAGTTCCGGGGTGATTGAAATGAATAAGCCCTACACCACTAATTGAAAGGTGGTACTTAGGACCCATCACAGGGAGCCTCTGAAGAAACGCCCGGTGATCTGCTTCTGAAAGGTCACAGCGCTGAATAGTTTATGGAATGACGTTTACTATAGACACACATGATTTTACCACAAATTGGAACAAACTCACCACCACCTTCTATTTGTTTGTTTCTCATTAACTGCATGGGAGCCAGTGCTGTATTGATCACATTCTATGCTGAAAAATCTAGGTTCAATACCTAGCTACATACACCTCGAGTGTGGTTACCATTTGACTGTCAGTGGAGGCTTGAGTTTTATGGAGTTTCCAGACTAAGGTTAAGCAGGAAGCCTCATAGTGATCTGTTTGTGAAAGGGCAGCAGATTAAATTCTTATGGATCACAATAACTGGATCTTTTGTGTATTATGCTACCATAAATCAGAGATTTACTCAATGGCCCTACAGCAGCAACAGAATGCATCATATTGAATTGCATGCATTTCGTATGGTTTTATGGATTCATTTTTGTGAGTATCCATGAATGGGAATAGCTATGATTGCATCTGCTTTAATCGCAGTATCGAAAAATATTAATCTGCGCATGCAGGTTGGGTAGCACATATATGTATGTGTGTATACCTATAACCAGAGAAGAATACGTATAAAATGTACATCCAATATGGGTGAAATTATGCTTTGAGTGTGCTTCTGTGAACATGTCTCTATACTGAGGGGATAAAGAAACCCACGTTCTCACATCTGACAAAACACAACCAAAGCAGATTCATTTTACACTTGTTGATAGTGAAGAAGGGCATTCTTGTGTTTATAATGTTGGCATCCTTGCCTGGACATTCTTGAAGTTTTCAAAAAAGGGAAGAGAAAAGTGAGCCCCAAATTTCCCACAGCCTCCCAAATTTGGTATTCAATCGACTTATCTCTCAGCCTCACTCTCTAGGCACTAATAGCCCTAAAAGAAGACAGTGGCAATCCTTTAAAGAAATAGATCTCTCCCATCAGAATCATTATGAAATAATCAACAAAACAAAATATGGGTAAGCAAGACGTGAATGAATCTGTTTTTATCAAAACTGAACATTGATATTTCAGATACATATGTTTCCTTAATACTTTTTTCTTTTTCAAAAAAGCAGTATCACTAATCAAAGGCATTGGCTATATAGTGTGACCTCTGAAAGGTGCCACAACCATGCCACTAATTAAAGCGCAGGGAGCATCCCTGAGCCCATTGATACCATGATTGCTGACAGAATACCCTTTCTAGCTGTTATGTCCTCAGTTAGCAACCATCACCCGTTTGGAATGAATTACTTGCTTCTCTTCCACACTACACCCTGAGGAAGTCTTAATGTGCAATGTGTTTTATTTTTCTAGATTTAGCAATCACACAAGATAATGATGCAGCAAACTTCCCATTGTCTTCCTCTGGAGACTCTTCCCCACTCAATATATTCAACAATTATGTTTGGGAGTTCCCAACCTCATCAAGAAATCTCAACTTCAAACAAACCGGCCGAACTACTATGCAATTTGTTGTTTTGCTCTCAAACATCTTCATTAATCTCCCGTTTTGCTAATCATCTTCTACAAATAATGCGTAGCAGGCTTTTTGAAATAAATCTGGAACCACAACACATTTTCTATTTGCCAGAAATATACATCTCTGATTGAATTTTCTCTTTACATTCGTTGCTTCTTATTACAGCTTTTCTTTCAAGGACAGTAAACTGGAGGCTCCAAGAGGGTTAAGGGAGACAGTGTAACACACAGCATGAAGGCTGTGAAACCCAGATTAAATCCTGTGTCTGCAATATATACATTCATCTATTCACCAAATCTTTCTGGAACATCATCTAAGTACGAGGCCTCACATTAGCAGCATGGAATACTGAACAAACAGATGAGATTCTTCCCTGAAGATTGATAGCTGGATCCCCAGTAGCACAGTGGGTTAAGACCTCTTAAAAATGTTGACCCAAGGATGTAAGTTTGAGGTCTAAGGTGTGCCTGACCCAAATCATGGTACTTTGAATTGCTTCATATGCATGTAGAAGTTGGTTATCAAATAGGGAAGACTGAAGAATCAATGCATTTGATTTATGGTGCTGGCAAAGAATAGTGAAAGAACCATGGATGGCCAAAAACTCAAGCAAACCTGTCTTTGAAGACGTACAGCAGAATGCTCTGTAGGGATAAGGATGGTGAGACTTTGTGTAATGCATTTTGGAAATGTTATCAGGAGAGACCCGTGCCTGGAGAAGGACATCATGGTTGGTCATGTAGAGGGGCAGTGAAAAAGAGGACAGCCCTGGACAAGACTGATGGACACTGTGGCTTCAACAATGGCCCCAACGTAACAACCAGTGCGAGGCTGGTGCAGGACAGGCAGGCAGTGTTTAGATCTGTTGTACTGGGTTTGCGACGAGTCTGACCGGATGGGAGCTAACAACGACATCAACATGACCTAACCCTGTCAGCATTAAACCCATTTCCTCACTTATGAAATGGAATCAGCTTTATGTACATCACTGTTGTGAATTCAATAGCAGGCTTTATATTAAAAATTGTTTTTCTGAAGTATTATAACTCACATAAATCTTTATCTTATCAATAGTATCGGAAGTCTATATAATATATAT
Organism: Echinops telfairi; assembly: GCF_000313985.2. NCBI lineage: Eukaryota > Metazoa > Chordata > Mammalia > Afrosoricida > Tenrecidae > Echinops > Echinops telfairi. The sequence goes on from NW_022111310.1 coordinate 22,358,834, forward strand.
GCATACTATTTTATGATTTATAGTATATATTTTCATAGACTATTTAGTTATATTAGTCTCTATTAATATCATGGCTTCACAGTGGTTAACCATTTAGCTACTAACAAAAAGGGGAGCAATTCAAACCCACCAGCCACTGTGACAGAAATCTGTGACTTATCTGGTTCTGTGAAACCTTGAGTCTTGGAAACCCTGTAAGGCAGATCAACTGTGTCATATAAGTTCACTAGCAACTGCAATCCACTTGCTGGTAGCAGCAGCACCACAAAGAACAACAATACAATATTGCGTATTAACCGGGACAGCTACCATCATCCTCCTCTTGGAAGAAAGGATCAAGGTTTAAAGAGTGAGAAATTCACCACAACCCCTCTGGTTTCCCGTGGCTTCTCTAAAAACTCAGGGCATTCAGTTCATGTTAGCGGGCTTGGTGACAGACCAAGAGAAGATATGTTAAAATAAGAAGAAAGTAAATTGACATTCAGAACCTTGTTTCCCCCGTGTTTCTATGACAATTGAAGTCTAATGACTTTTGAAGATGCTCAAGTTCAGGGGCCTCTGCTTGAATAATTGTCAGTAGCAAGAGCTAAAGATAGATATTTCTAGGGCACTCAGAGGTCTCACACAGGGCAGCAAAGCGAAAGAAAGAATTGCACGAGAGGGAATCAAGGCCCGGTAGGTAATATGGGTGTTTTTCAGAACCACCTAACTAATTGCAGACATGCAGAGGAAGACATTGAGCCTTTCTTTAGGAGGTAAGATAAAAGAAGAGGACTAGAATAATAGGCACTTTCTCAAGTCTTGAATTTCATGTTTAAGTATGCACAACACATTTTAATTATCATCACTGTTATGCCATTCATCACCATGCTGCATTGTAATAAGAGGTAATAGGAGGCATTGTCCCTTTCTTACATTAAACGTGTCAGGTACCATAAATAGGACAATTGACATAATTGTTGTAAATCCTCTGGTGTATATGTGTGTGGGTGGTAATAGGGAAATGATCATCCAACCCTCACTCATAATATTCCAGAATGAATTTACATAATTGGGTCTAAAAATGGTATGCCACCATTAAATGTACTCACACAACTTGCCTCTGGCTTCCTACCCCTTTTCTGGGGAGAAGGGGCTGCTATAGTTTTTCATTAGGTTCCTATACACCCGTATTTTAATTCTGTGGGCTGACTGAAGACACAAAATTGGACTGATGTTGTCAGAGATGAGTTGACTAGTTTGTTAAAACAAATTTTAATTGTCTGCTTAGAATGGTGAAGAGGAATGGGAGATTTTATGAGAAATGAAAACTAATTACATGAAATAAATACAAATTTGTATTAAACAATGTAATCTCAAATATCTATATTCTGATCTAGAACAGGTCACTTATATTGGAGGAAGAGAGCCGGAGTCAGCCATCTCACAAGGATTTAATTCCAGTTTTCTTAGTGGGATAAGGTGTGGGGGGAGTGAGAGCGGAGGAGGGGATGATTGTGAACTGAACTTGGCCTACCCTGTTATCTCTTCTTCTAAAACTACCCTAAACCACTGTAATGGGAGATGCCAGTGGTAGAAACACTGGCCACTTTCTTCCAATTAAAAAAAGTAGAAGATGGAGAAACTGAAATCCAAGGTCTAGTTCATTTAGTGAAATGCCTGGGGAAAGTAGTCACTTTATCTTTGGTTGTCTTCATTCATTATCTGCAAAATTAAAGATTTTTATGGCATCTCTGACTTCACCTCTAATTCTACTATTCCCAAACACGCCGGTTTGGAAAAGTGCCTAACAGGGATAAAGGATTACGTTTTTACAAACATAATTCCCTTTGGTCCTCATGACTACATTGTAGATGTTAGGTTCCATGAAGCCGCTTCCTGCTCAGAGTAAACCTGTGTACAACAGAACGCAGGCAATCCGCCTGGTCCTGCGCCATCCTCCCACTTTCTCTTACGTTGGGGCCCACTGCTGCAGCCACTGTGTCAATCCATCTCCTCAAGGGTTTGCATCTCTCTCATAGCACTTGGACTTCACTGGGCGTGATGTCCTTTTCCAGGGGCTAGTCGCACCTGGTCACGTGGTCAAAGTACCTGAGATGAATGAAGTTTTGCCATCCTCCCTTGTGAAAAACATTCTGCCTACAATTCTTCCAAGACAGAATTGTTTGTTTTGGCTGTTCATGCTACTTTCAATATTCTTCTTGGCACCTACTTCAAATGCAGGGATTCTTCTTTGGTCTTCCTATTTCAATGACTGACTTCCACATGCATATGAGGCTATTAAGATACTATGGCTTGAGTCAGGCACATGATAGTACTAAAAGTAACATGCTTTTCAACACTTTAAGAAGTCTTGTGTAGCAATTGTAGTTTGCTCACATGGATTTGATTTACTATTCCTCAACTTCTACTTAGACATGAGCCATTGATGGTCTGTTTCACAGGCAAGCCATGGCCTCATATGACTGCACATTTAGCCTCTCCATCATCTCTTCCCATGTAGTTGTTCTTATTCAGTGCCACCTAGTTGGTTCAGACTCATAGTGACCCTATGTGCAACAGAGTTAAACCCTGCCCAGTCCCGTGCCATCCTCACAATTGTTATGTCTGAGGCACTGTTATTGTTGTGGTGGTTATTGTTGTTATTGTTGCAGTCATCATTTGAATCCATCTGGCTGAGGGCCTCCCTCTGTTTCACTGCTCCTCTGATTTAGCGCAGTGCTCCACACATAGTGAGCAGAGATTCAATGCTATTCATGATTACTTAACTCATTGGACCCCCAAACTCCTAACACTCACTGCCATCAAGTCAAATTCAATTCAGAGAGACCCTACAGGACAGGCTAGAAAAGATATTATATGTTTCTGAGACTAACTCTTGAAGAGAGTAGAAAGCCTCATCTGTCCCCAGGGAAGCAGCTGATAGTTTTGAACTACTGACCTTTAGCTTAGTAGCCCAATGCATAGCCACTATACCAATAGGACTCTTTTCTCTTTTCATGTATTTATAGTGATTTTTGTGTATTCCATCTATTAAAATGCACATGAATAGTCACTGTTTATGTGATTTAAAAAAGGTATTTGCAATGAAGTCCTAGGTCATACACAATCCGATCATGCACTCTCCAGCTTATATTTCTATCTCCATGGCCATATTTTCCAACTATTGTTATTCCTCTTTGTTTCCAACTTTACATTCCAATTGCCAATGATTATGAATGCATCTTGATTACATATTTGATCAAATTAAGATTAAAGCACTTGGTAAAATTCTTCAGTTTCTTCATCACTATATTTAGTAGCTGATATGTAAATTTGAATAATACTTGTATTGACTCTAGTTCCTTTTATGTGGGTAGATATTATCCTATCACAGCATTATACTTCAAGCAAGATCTTGAAATGTTTTTTTTTTAATATTTTATTGGGGGCTCGTACAATTCTCATCACAGTCCATACATCCATCCATTGTGTCAAGAACATATGCACATTTGTTGCCCTCATCATTCTCAAAACATTTGCCTCCCACTCTAGCGCCTAATATCAGTTGCTCATTTTCCCCTCCCTCCCCTCTCCCCCTCCCTCATGAACCCTTCATAGTTCATAAATTATTATAGTTTTTTCATAAGTTACCTTGTCCGATGTTTCCTTCCGCCCTCTTTTCTGCTGTCCATCCCCCAGGGAGGAGGCAATACTTAGATTCTTGTCATTGAAATGGTCTTTTTTATGATGAATGTGACACCATTCCTCTTGCATTTTTCCATTCCTAACATAGTAAACCATAGGACTATCTGATTCAAAATGACCAATACCTGTCTATTTCAGCTCACTAATGCCTAACATATTGATTTTTTTATGCATTCTATCTCATTTTCAATGATTTCCAATTTTCCTAGATTACTATTTTGTAAATTCCAAGTTCTGATTACTTGCATGTTTGCTTTTTTTTTTCTTCTTCTCAATTTGAGTCATGCTCCATCAGCAAATGACCATCCTGCAGGATTTACTCCATCCATGCCATTATGATTGACTTTACATTGAGTAGGTAACTCTGCCTCAGTCATAGTTGAAGTGTCTTCTGAAGTGAGGGACTCATCTTTTGACACAATATCTGATAATGTTCTTCGGCTATTCATGAGGTTTTCAGTATTGACTTACTTCCACTGTTGTTCAAAGGTTTCAGCAACTAACTGCTCAGAAGTAGACAGTCTATTCTTTCATTCCATCTTCATGCTATGTTCTTAATCTTGAAGGTCAGCTGAAACATGTTCACCTTGGATGACCTTGCTGATGTCTGAAACACTGGGGCGATAACCTTTAGCATCACAGTAACCGTGGTGTGAAAGCCACTACAGTATGATAAACTGGCAGATAAGAGGTGGTGACAGCATTGACATAGATTTTTCATAATTATACCTACATCTTTTTATAGGAAAGAAAGAGTTTCAAGCTGGAAAGAATTTACCCAAGTTGCAAAATTGCAGTTTGGTTCACTTGCTATTCAAACCTAGCTGACAAGATGTAAAAAAAATACATTACAATATTTTTCTATATTCTGCAGACGTCTAGAAAATACTGAGTACTGCTCTTCTTTTTATTTTTTTCCTTTCTCTCTCACTTCATTATTTTACTTTTTAAATTGGGAGTTAATATATATAGGTATCATATAATTCCATAGTGCAATCACATCAAGCAATATTGTTCTATGGCTACCACAATCAGTTTCCTTACATATTTTTCCTTCCTGGACTCGTTGACATTGGCTCCCTTTTACACCCCCTCCACTTTAACCCCCTCAAAACAAGCAAACAAAAACACCCTCTGTCCCTCTAGTTTCATCAATCCTGAGTTTAATATACTGAAAGACAAAGATATACAACATAAATGTCACAGGATGATTCCTGATGATGACATAACACATTTGAGATAGACCCCAATATGAACAAACAAAAAATGCAGAGAATGTGAAAAACAGGTCAGGTCTAATGTGCATCCGGAGGGGCGATCAACTGAAAAGATTTTAACTGCTCAAGTCAGGTTTATCATTTTGATGTTTGCTAGCCGTTTCTCTAATGCACTCCATTTAGTAACCACTTTCCTCCCATCCCTCTATTATGGAAAGAGGGAGATCACAGGGGGCTTATTTTCTATGTAGTTCCCAAAATGTATCTTGGACTCCCACTGTCATTCAGAGCCTCTGCAAACCATTTTCTCACAATTTAGGCTCCAATACTATTTCCTCCTTTAACTTCGGATTATATGATTTACAATCCTTTGGTGACCGATTTTGGTGTGTTTCTTCCATGCAGACTTAGTTGACATCTCACTTAGATGGCTGCTTGTCGGGAGACAAGCCTTTAAGACCCCAGACACTATTTTATCTTTCCTGTAGCACCCATATGTTCTGTGTTCCCTTCCTAAGGGTGAGTATCAAGCAGGGCCATGATGTAAAAACTAATTGTTCTTAAGTTGGAGCTCGGTTTAGTTTGAGCCCTAAACTCATTTCTGGATATATATACATCTGTCTTTGCCTTCCTTTCAATACCCCCTTGATAATAAATATAAATGGTGGAGAATCTTATCCTCCCCATCCTCCACCCCCACCAGAGCATAACAATCTTTCATTAACATTGTCTTTGATTAGCCCCTGGTACTAAATTTTTAAAGTCCTGTTGAGAGAGGGATGTTGGGCAATGTAATTTAACTCCATATCACAGTACCTGAATAATTGACTTGCACAGAAGCAATCCTTTCACTATGGATGCTATTTACACAAATAATGGAGGCTAATTGTCAGGAAATGTTACAATAATAATCGCTGAGAATGTCAGACACAGGTTTGCCTGAATAATAGACATCTTAAGATAACATGTTTGTCCACCGACCAGCAGTTCAACAATCTGGGTACAATTGACTTCTGCTTTCTCAGACACCATCGAATTTCCCACTGAAGTCCTCAGGTTACAAGTGTGTTTGAAGTAGAATCGGTTCACCCAGTGGACTTTCCTCATCAGATCTCACTGATACAGCCTCTGGAGCATGCCGTGTGCCTTGAAGATCCAGGATTCAGTGCCCCAGCATTCCAGGGCCCTCAGGATGCACCCAGAAGCCCCTGTTAATGTGGCATATTCAGGGCCACACTCCCCCTAGGGTCTGCAAAAGAATTTTCAGTCGTTCTTCCCCCAAACTGGAGGTAGGTCCTCCCTCTTTTCCTACCAACAGACATGCATTTGTGTCCCCAACCCTGTTTCTTCCTTTCCCTTCTGACTTGTTTTCCATCAGCATCCCTCATCCCTCTGATAGGGCTCTCAGCTACATGCAGGGGAGGAGGTGGGGAAAGGACCTCATTATAGATTTACATGGCAGCCACTTGGGAGACAAAATCCCTTCCCCACCCCCACCCCCGCCCTTGATCTAGCTGACTTGAGGTGCCCTCTGGCAAAATGACCTTCAAAATACTTAGAGCTGATAGCTCATTGGCACCAGTCAGGCTCTCTACGTGGCTGCCCCTCTCACCAGCGGACTGGATGCCTTACAAGTGTGAACTTGTTCCTGTCCTGTTGTTTGTGCCTACAGCAGTGGACTCATACAGTGTTTGTGCTTTTTGATTAACTTCATTAACTTCACGCAGCATAATGTTTCCTAGATCCCTCCATGTCTTGAGGTGTTTTATAGTTTCATCACTGTTTTGGGGGGGGTTTATTTTAGGGATGTGTGGTGTTTCATTGTGTGTATATATCAGAGTGTTTTTGTTTTGTTTTTTAATCCAATCTTCCACCTATTGGATTTTAGGCTGTTTCCAACTTCTTGCTGTTGTTAACAGGGCTGCAATGAGCATGGGGGAGGGTACATCTGCTAGTGATCTGCTTCTTATTTCTTTGATTATATACCCAGCAATGATATTGCTGGGTCATATGGTATTCCAGTGGCCATGTGGCTCAGGAATTGCCACGTTGCTTGCTTTCCACAGTGGCGATTCGTATGGACCAACCCACCAGCAGTGAACGAGACTGCCAATCTCACCACACCCTCTCTAGCATTTGCTGTGCTCAAGTTTTGTTTTGTTTTTTAAACTGGACTATGAGCTACGGTTATGGGGGTCAGATGGTATCTCAAGGTTATTTTTTTCATCTTTCACAAATAATTTTATTTACAAATTTTCCATTTGCCAGCAGCATATTTTTTTCCTCCAAACTTCGGAGACACCTTTTTTTGTTTTGTTTTTTTCTTTAATTATTTTATTGGGGCCTTGTACAATTCTCATCACAATCCATACAAACATCCCGTGTGTCAAGCACATATGCACATTTGTTGCCCTTATCATTCTCAAAACATTTGCCTCCCACTCTAGGCCCTAATATCAGTTGCTCATTTTCCCCCTTCCTCCCCACTCCCTCATGAACCCTACATAGATCATAAATTATTATAGCTTTGTCATAAGTTACCCTGTCCGATGTTTCCCTCCGCCCTCTTCTCTGCTGTCCATCCCCCAGGGAGGAGACAATACTTAGATTCTTGTAATTGGTTCCCCCTTTCTACCCCACATTCCCTCCACCCTCCAGGCATCGCCCCTCTCACCACTGGTCCTGAAGGAGTCATCTATACTGGATTCCCTGTGTTTCCAGTTGCTCTCTGAACCAATGTACATCCTCTGGTCCAGCCAGATTTGTAAGGTAGAATTGGGATCATGAAAGTGGGGGAAGGAAGCATTTAAGAACCAGAGGAAAGTTATGTCTCATCGTTGCTACCCTGCACCCTGACTGGCTCATCTCCTCCCCACAACCCCTGAGTATGGGGGTGTTCAGTTGCCCACCGATGAGCTTTGAGTCTCCACTCTGCACTCACCCACCTTTACAATGATAAGATTTTTTGTTCTGGGATGCTTGATACCTGATCCCTTCGACAGCTTGTGGTCACACAGGCTGTTGTGCTTCTTCCATGTGGACTTTGTTGCTTCTGAGCCAGTTGGTCGCTTGTTTAATCTTCAAGCCTTTAAGATCCCAGACGCTATATCTTTTGATAGCTGGGTACTATCAGCTTTCTTCACCAGCTTTGCTTATCATATTAGGCACCCACTGATCTGATTTTCAGTTCTTTTGACTTGTATTTCCTGGATGTTAGTGAACAAAGGTATTTCCTCATGTGATTATTCATCATTCGATTGTCAGTCTTTGTGAATCGTCTGTTCAGGTCCTTTGTCCACCATCTCAGAGGGTTGGCAGTTTTTTTCTTGTTGTGAACTTGCAGTATACTCTAGATTTTGGTAATTTATCAGTTGTCTTTTATGCCATTGCTAAATATCCTTTCCCAATCTGTGCACTCTCTTTTTACTCTTTTAATGAACTATTTCAATGTCCACACATGTTTCATTTACAGTAGCTCCCACTTCACTTCATTCTTCCTCTCCTCCTTCATTTCCTTCCTTGCTCTTTTTCCTTTATTTCCTTGCTTCTTTCATTCCCTTTTTTCTTCCTTTGTTCTCTCCTTTCTCTCAATCCACCCTTGCCTTATTTCTTTCCTTTTATTGTTTTATTGAATGTGAATTTTTAAAAATATAAGACAGGCAAATGAAACCCAGTGAAAGCTGAATGAGGGGATGCGATCCTGGAATCACTCTTAGTAAATTAAAATAACCCATGAAAATAACTCAAATATAACTTTCATTCTCATCTGTAAAATGGTTGGAGTTTAACACTGACATGCATGATTTGCTTTCTGTGTTTCACAAAAGGATTGTACTCTTCACTCTGCACTCAAATCGTCTTTCCGTAAAATGTGTCTTAATACTTGGGGCATATTTTATTTCTTTCAAAGGGGTCAGTGTTTTGCACGTGCCCTAATTTCAGTAATGCACAGTCTTATTCTTGTACTTACTTCCAGAGAAGTAATGCCCATAGAGCTTCTAGAGAGCATTGTTCCAGAAGTTGAAGTGAATCCTGCCATCCCACTGTAGTCACTGTTGCTGCTAGGTGCCATCAAGTCGGACTTGTCACGTCCCTATTGACAAGAGAGTGAAACACTGCCTGATCCTGCACCAGCCTCACAATTGCTCTTATGTCTGTGCCCTTGTTCCAGCCACCTTGTCAATCGTTCTCCTCAAGGGCCTTCCATTGTTATGCTTCCCATCTACCCTGCTTCCCCGAAAATAAGACAGTGTCTTATATTAATTTTTGCTCCCAAAGATGCGCTAGGTCATATTTTCAGGGGATGTCTTATTTTTCCATGAAGAAGAATACGGTACACATTTATTGTTTATTGTTTTATTAAAAGAGACCTCGCACTTCTTGTCTGCTCCTGCTGCGCTGCGGCCAACAGTGAGCTGCATGGCGGCGCCCACCGCTATGGTCCAGAGTCCAGAGATCTGGTAGTTTCAGGGATCCAAATTTTGGGGGAGGTCTTATTTTCAGAGTGGATGCCCTATATTTCAGCGAGAGGACAAACTGCAAGTAGGTCTTATTTTCGGGGGATGTCTTACTTTCCAGGAAACAGGGTACTTACCAAGTACGGTGTCTTCCTGGGACTGGTCTTTCCTGACAATATGTCCACAGTATGTAGGACAACGTGTAGTCATCCTAGCCTCTAAGAAGCATTCTGGTCTTATTTCTTCCAGGATATGTTTGTTTATTCTTTTGGATGTCCATGATACTTTCACTCTTCATCTCCAGAATCATAATTCAAACACATCAATTCTTATCCAGTCTTCCTTAATCAATGTCCAATTTCTAATGTATATGAGGCAGTTGAAAATGCTATGACTTGGGTCAGGTGCACGTTAGTTCTCAAAGAGCCTCCTTGGTTTTCAAACTTTACACAGGTCTTGAATGCAATGCATCATCTGATCGCTTTACTGTTGCTTCCACGACCCCTAATTGTGGCTCCAAGGGAGACAAAATCCTTGACAACTTCAAGGATTGACAACCTTTTCACCATTCATCATGATGTTAACCAATGGGCCAGTGGTGAGTATTTGGGTTTTCTTTGCATTGCACTGCAACCCACAATGAAGGCTGAAGTTCTTGGTCTTCCTCTGCAAGTGCTTGAAGGCCTCTTCACTTTGAACAAGTAAGGTTGTGTCATCTGCATACCGCAGGTTGTCAGTAAGCTTTCCTCTGATCCAATGCCATATTCTTCTTCATATAATCCACCTTCTCTGATGATTTGCTCATCATATCAATTGAACAATCATGGTGAGAGAATACAACCCTGACACATACTTTTCCTTAATTTAAACTATGCAGTCTTCCCTTGTTCTGTTCACACAGCTGCTTTTTGATCCGTGTACAAGTTCCCCACGAGCACAATGAGAGAATTCTGGAATTCCCATTCTTCTCACGGATAGTCACAGCTTATTATGGTCTGCACACTCAAACATCTTGACATAGTTGATGAAACAGTGTATGTTTTCAGAGAGTTTTTTCTTTGTTTTATCTGATGCCTGTCTAACATTCTAACTAATACTTAATTATATGTTAGACTTTAGAGATGTAAGAGAGAGTTAAGAATCTAACCTCAAAGAAATCATACCTATAAAAGTAGAGTTGCATAAAGAGTGGATCAGTAATAGCTCCTGTTCACCACCCAAGCAGCTCAGATGCATGCCCTGGTTTCCATTTAAAACAGAACATATGAAGTGGATAAATAATGTGACCTATAATTCATTTGTTCTCTATAATAATCTCAATAATTAAACCTCACCACCAAGTCTAATAGAACACAATTTCTCCAAAGAAATAAAACAGCTAAGCTGATAAATCTTTTCAAATAAATGTATTTACCTTATTTCATAGGGAGATAATAGCACAAATGCATTACTAGCAGTGGTAACCAAGCTTTAATAAATAGACAAGACTTATGATTATCACAGTTCATAAGTTTAGAAAAATTATCCTATTAGAGTTCTTAAAATATCTAAAATGCGTTGACCCCGGAATAGGAGTTTATATTGTTAGTGTGCTTAATACATCCTTTCTTCTACTTACCTTTAAAATTTATTTTCATGATCTCTCTCTCTGATCACATCAGGCTATTGTATTTTTCAGACTAATTCATGTACATTGTTTGCTTGACAAAGGGACAGAATACCCTTTATATTTCCTTTATGTTTAGGACCTTATTCAGATCAGAACTCCCTTTCTGACTTCCCCAGACAGAATTAATTGAAAACCCATTTTTGATACCACAGCACTTGCAAATATTCTATAACACTCTACTCTATGATATCACTATTATTTGCTTATATACATAAAATGGACATCCATTATCATCGTTTTAACAAGAACAATAAAAAATGATAGCTAAATTATATTCAATACTTATTAAATTCAAAGATCTGTATTCCAGAATTTAAAAGAATCACCTTACTATAAATACCAAGCTAATATTAAATCCACTTTACAAATTACAAAGCTAATATCATATAGCCAAACAATTTTATAAATATAAACTTGGCAATTCTATGATTTAAATTCAGGAAGAAACACTTCAATTATTTCAAGAGTCTATCTCTGCACCTGAATTCATGCTTTTGCTGTTGTTTTCTTTTGTTTTCAAATGCCTTTGAAATTACATTTAGAGAGGATCTAGTGGAGAATATTGGTCTAGTTTATCTACTACTCAGATACATATATAAGTATATATTGCAAATTAATCAAGTCCAGATTAATGAGGCAGAGTTTTGGTGCTGCTGATAGCAGATGCTAGTTTGTTCTATTATTATAGCTAATAATAATCATTATTACAGTCTGAATTAACTGTTTCTAGCTACATAACATTCCCTGACTCAGTTCACAACCCTAAATCACAGAGAGGAATGCTCGTATCTGGTGTCTGTAGTAACAGATATCTTAGGTCCGTTAAATACTTGAGTGAAAATCAATTAGATCAAACTTTAATAAGTTTGGTGACTTCATACAAAATAAAATTAAGAAGGAAGACAGAAAATTGATCATTGTTGAGGTCCCTTAGAATCATGCTATTTAAAGGAGGTTACATTTATTTTTACTGACCACCTACTAGGTGCCTGATGGCTTATTCATTTAATACTCAAATAAATAAGGAGAGCTAGTAACTATTTTCCACAATGTACAAATTAAGGAAATAAAAATTACAAGGTAGGTAGATATGTCATCTGGGAGAGAGGTTACTGTTTCACAAGAGATTTATTACAAGAGAATCCCACTGGATTCTTCTAGCAAAATACCATCTCGCAGCATAGGAACCTTACCTCCTAATGTAGATAATCTTCTCAAAGCCTCCAGCCAGAAATACCAAAGTCTTATTACTCAGTTTTTTCCTTCCATTAATAATAACTTATTTAAGCTAAGTGTATTTCTCTCGTGTATACTATTTTGTTTAGTTTTCACATTAATAGGTAGATAAAAAATTAACACCCATGTCTTAGGAACCAGGAAGATCATTTTGGTTAGGGTTTGTTATGATTCTTTTGGTTGTGAGGGTAGCCAAACTTGTGTGAACTTTGGCAAAACTCAAGATTCATTGGAAAAGATCTCATTGGATCAAGGCAAAGTTTTGATACACAAACCTGAGGCAAGATATTGATAAATAACAATCTCAGAATCAGTGAAACTCAAGAACGTCACTTCTACCAGGATGTCTTCTGAATACTTCTTGCCTGTGCTCCCTTCTGTATTGCACCTTTATTCACTGTCATAGTACAAGAGCTACCTTGATTGCATTTTAAAAATTGCTTTTAATAGCTTCACATTTTGTAGATCTTATCAAAAGAGAATGGCAAACACTTTAATACATGCAGTTTGAGTATTAATTGCCTGCAAAGCAGTTTTTTAAAGCTTACCTTGGAAATATGAAATCCCTATACCAATCAACATGGCTAATAGTTGGAGAATATGGCTACAAATACTGCAATACCTGTGCATATAGTGACTATAAGAAGGGGGATCACAGGACAAAGAAGTAGCTTTATTACAAGAAGGGGTATCATAATGGATTTGTTCTGAAGTTACTTAATAACTGGTAAACAATTAGCTCAAATCTAA
>NW_022111310.1:22371949-22373254 GCF_000313985.2 Echinops telfairi
CCCCCCCGCCCCCAAGTGAATGCACTCTTTTTAACTTTATGCTTTGTCTCACTCAACAAGTCTTCTATACTCTTGCAGGTCAATCTCTACAACTTGTCATCTGCAGGGTAACTTTATAGGCCTAGGTCCACACCATCATTCTTTCTGGTCTCTTTTTAATGCGTAAACTCTTCTCCAGCTACTAGCTCTCCTTTTGGTTCACATATTTAATAATATTTTTCAAGATATTTCAATGCATGTGAAAATATCAGTGGTTTAGCCCTCCTCCATCATTCTACAAGTATATTTTACCTCTGCCATTTTAGGTTTCTTCTGCTTTACAATTATTTGGATCTTCTAGTTATGTCTTCTTTTTCCTTTCTCTCAGCAGAGTGCAGGAGCCCTGGAGGTGTAGTTGTTAGGTGTTGGGTTGTGATCCGCATGGTGAGCAGTTTGAAGACCTGTAGCAGCTTCTCAGGAGAAAGACTGGGCTTTCTGCCCCGTGAACAATCACAGTCTCAGCAACCCACAGCAGGGTCGCAGTGAGTCAGCGTTGACCTGATGGCAGCGAGTTTGGTTTAAGCAGAATATAAGCTTTTGAAATTAGAGAACTTAGCTAAAATGTCCCTATCCATAACAGTATTTAATATGAGATAGACTTTATAAATATTGTAAAGTTAGTAAATATTCAAGTCAGTGGTTCAAAACTCTCTGCGGGAGAAAGGTGAGGCTATCTGCCCCCATAACAATTTGTAGCCACAGACACTTGTTTTAGAGGGTTGATGAGTCAGTTGATAGCAGTGGATTTTAGATCACCAGCCGGTGGGACATTAGCACATAATTGAAATCAACTTCCATGTCTATCACCTCCTCTCATATATCCTGATTTCTCAGTCTGCCTAAACTGAAGGCAAAAGGAAAGAAAAGCCCTTGCCATCTGCTGTCTTGGGAGTCATAGCAACCACAGAGAAGAACTTCTGGGGGCTGGAGACAGCCTCAACGGTTTCTTGTGAAGCAGCTAATAGTGTTGAACAGCTGACTGTGAGGTTAGTAGCCCATCTCTTATCTCACTGTGCCACCACGACTCCTTTATCTGGATCTGGTCACACAATGGCTTCTTAGTCGATGAAAATGTAGTGCTTCTGAAGTCGTTCAAACATTATATGTGTTATTTCCTCTGAAATTATTTGGTTGTACCATTTCTAGCTTAACCTTAACCTTAATAATTCTTAGGAAACTACTCTCATCATTACATTGGCACATCGTTGGTAGGGTCTCTCTCTCTCTCTCTCTCCATATATATATATATATATATATATATATATA
>NW_022111310.1:22373354-22390580 GCF_000313985.2 Echinops telfairi
TATGAATACTATTGTACACTTTATTATTTTTATTAGAGAACGAAAGACTATAGCAACAAGAATGCATTTTCCTGGCTTGTGTGAAATACTGGGCATGAAAATCAGAGCCAGCTGCAAATCTGCCCAGAATGCTCTCAGCTGCCATCTCATAATTGAAAAGTGTCACTTGGAGGGGAAATGGTCACTCAAGGAAGCAACTGGAGCAGACTATTTGCTATTTTTTTGGCTAGTTCCTGCTGAACTTTTCCCCTTCCCTCTGATAGCTTCTTTGCTGAATACCAGCACCATGGGGAATCAGTGAGGCTACTTTGTTATTGAAATACATTACCTATGCTTTTTGGTTGCCTGCTCTTTTTTTGTGCAGAGAAAAAAAATGATCAGGAGCGGAAACCAAAGTTTTGATCCAATCAAAATGTTCCCAAGATAGCAATACTTTGTTTTTAAGCACAGAGCCTCGGGTATTTTATTTCTAATAACAACTTGCAATATAGATTTTTTTATTTTATTTCCTTTTGTTTATAACCTTGGTGATAGGGGTTATTATAATCATCTGGCTGATCTAGGAGAGTGAGGCTGGGGTAATCAAGCCAACAGGAAGCCAAGAGCTTTGCGGATTTAGTACTTCAAAGCCATACATCTGTCCACATCCTTTTCTGTCAGGTAAGACCATTGGCAGCTTTGCTTGGAAACACCTTTGACTCTCCCTTTCTCACTCCTTGCTCTGAATCAGCACTGGACCATTGCTGCCCCAATCAAAACAGGCTGACAGATTGGAGACCTGCTCTATTATGTATTTTCTAGTTGCCGACCCTCATTAAATCCTTTGTCCTCTCTACGCCCCTTATTTCTAAAATGGTATCTAGCTAACAGAGACACAACAATGCCTACTACAGATGGTTGCTCAAGCTACAAAAACAAATAATGAATGTTAAATGTACTGTAAGTCTAACATTAAAAATGAAATTTGAGGTGTATTTGTTTCTGCTAATCACCCTTTCATGTGATTTTTGTCTTAGTTTCTTAGGGTTGCCATAACAAAGATACCACAACCGGCTATCTTTGGAGAACAGAGGTTTACTGTATTACTTTGTGCCACAGGAAATGGTTGCAGGCTGAGTCTGTCAGGTGGTCTTACTGTGGTGGTGTTATTCCTGTAACAGCAGAACACTTATAAATGAGGAGTCATTGAAAATATTCCATTTTCTTTTAATCCCACGTTCTGATGAACTTTTGGAAACACCCTTATAGTGCTGGAAGATGAGGCTCTCAGGTTGGAAGCAATCGATGGACTAAAAGGTTAATCAGAGCAAAGAAGTGACAAAGCGACAGTACTTGGAAGAAAACAAATCCTTAACATGCAGGTGACCTTAATTCACTGGATGGAGTACATGCTAGGGACTTTTATTCATTTATTGAGGTGGCATGACTCAAATTAATCAGAAATGGCTGTAAATATTCATAAAAATGTAGCATATGGAATGTAGAAAGTATGACTCTAGGAAAATTGGAAGTCATCAAATTTGAAATGTAACACATAAAATTCATTGGCATTAGTGTACAGATAAGGATTCATATTGGCCTTTTGGATTGGTCTATGAAAATATCAACTCTGGTGGGAATGAGAAATTGAAGAGGAACAGAATCAGATTCGTCGTCTAAATGAACATTTCAAAATCTATCCTGAATTAGAACGCTGCCAGTGTTAAAGATAATGTCCACAGGCTTACAGTGAAGGCCTGTTAACATGCTAATTACTCAAATTACACCAACTATGAAGTCATAGATGAATAAATTGACAATCCCTATCATCTTCTGCAGACTGAAATTGATCAAAAATTCAATAACTGGTGATGGGAATGAGAAAGTTGGCAAGAATTAAGAAATATTGGTAGGTGGAAGATATAAGCTTACTGATAGCAAAGAAACTGAAGACACCTGATAGACTTCAGTTTAAAGACCAACAATGTATTTAGTGCAAAAGCTTTTCTTTTTTTACAACATAATTGGTGAATACATGTAGACCTTATTGTATGGAATGTGCAGGAATAAAATTTACTACATCTGTGGGAAAAAATAAGGAGGTTCAATATAAGCAGTCAAAACAAGACCAGCGACTGACTGTGGAATGGGCCATCAATTGATAGTCAATAAAAGTTCAGGTTGAAGAGTAGAAAAAGTTCACAAGAATCAAAATGTAATCTTGAATGTATCTTAACAGAAATCAAAGACCATCTCAAGAACAGGTTTGAAGAATTGTACATGAATTTGGAAGATGAGAGAAGTTGTGGGATGATATGAAGGGTGTCATGAATAAAGAAAGCAACAAGCCACTAAAAAGACAAGAAGAAAGACTACAATGAATAGCAGGAGAGGATCTGAAACTTTCTCTTGCGTGTACGCTTCATAGTACTCAGCTAGCCCTCTGCACATAGCTTAAGTGATGAAGTGATGAAGCAAAGGAGCTGTGGTAGTTACATAATCTGGTGTCAATTTGAGAGGATTAAGAGTAAAGGGGTGGAGTCTGTCCATTGGATCATAGCTGCTGAGGCCTCTGTGTGGCCATATACCTTCTCCTGAGAATTCTGGGAATTCTGGATTTCATCCTTGGAGTCGGGAGACAGACTCTCTCTCTCAGCTGACTCCCTGAGAGACGCTAACAAGACACATGGAACTACACTAGTGCCCTGAGCTGGAGAAGCCATGTGGGGCCCCCTGCCAGTGCTGAGATGCTTACAACACCACTGGATCCACACGACTTTTCACCTACTGGTCTGTGATCTTCCTGCATTCAACATCATTTCATGTGTTTTGTGAATCTGAAAAGGACTTTATAGATTGGTATGGGACACATAGACTAATATCAGGCTTATGGACTTGATGTGAACTGGCCTGGGATGATTTCTCAATATTCAACTACTCTTGTATTTAAAGTTGTTTTCTATACATATGAAAGTGTCCATGAATTTATTTCTCTAGCCTACGCTGCCAGCTGAAGGCAAATGGCTTCTGGTGGACCTTCGAGACTGGTATTGAGAAGAAGGTATTGGCCAGATCAATAGCTGCATACCAAGTACCAGGAGAAGTATTCATTTGCTCAAGCAATGAAATTGCATCTGTAATGACAGCTGCAATTGGAATCACCACCTGGTTAGGTTTATGATAACCCACTGTCATTCTCCAGGATCCATCTGGTTTTTTTACAGGCCAAATAGGTGAGTTAAATGGGGATGTGGTAGGAATCACCACCCCTGCATCTTTCAAGTCTTTGATGGTGGCACTGATCCCTGCAATCCCTCCAGGAATGCGGTATTGCTTTTGGTTTACTATTTTCCTAGGCAATGACTATTCAGGGATCCAACAAGGGGGTTGTGCCAGTTACTAAGTATATCTATTCCAATGATGCATTCTGAAACTGGGGAAATAATGACAGGGTGGGTTAGGGAGCCCATTGGACCCATGGTGAGGTGTAATTGAGCTAAAACTCCATTGATAACTTGACCTCCATATGTCCCTACTCTGACTGCCAAGCCTTGGAAACAATTTGGGTCTCTGGAAATTAGTCTCAGTTCAGAGCCAGTGTCCAGTAATCCCTGAAAAGTTTGTTTTTTTCCTTCCCCCCAATGAACAGTCACTCTTGTGAATGACCACAGGTCCCTTTGGGGATGGTTAGAAGAAAGACTAACAGTATAGACCTTCGCTGATGTAGCAGGGTCCTCCTTCAAAAGGACCTGGTCTTTCCCTCATTCACGGGGTCGTGGGTCTATAAACTGGCTCAGGTCTGGGAATTGACTGAGTGGTTGTGATTCTCTAGTCTGCTACTCACCTAGTCTAGCATTCTTCCACCTGTATATATCACATAGATATTTAGTAGGTTTCCCATGGATTTCTCTCCTAAGGACACCATGGCTAAGTAGCCAATGCCACAAGTCCACACGAGACAGGTTGCTTTGATTACTATGGAAACCTTGGTGTCCATTACAATAACCATGTCCATGCTGTCATTGTTGATTCAGTGCTGACACCTGTGGTGCTCTACCACCACGGGTCCAATCAGCCCCATTGTGGGCAAATGTCAG
The DNA here is from genome assembly GCF_000313985.2 of Echinops telfairi. Classification (NCBI taxonomy): domain Eukaryota; kingdom Metazoa; phylum Chordata; class Mammalia; order Afrosoricida; family Tenrecidae; genus Echinops; species Echinops telfairi. The sequence goes on from NW_022111310.1 coordinate 22,377,431, forward strand.
AGTTCACTTAGGGCAATTCCACTGTTAATCCTGGTGCACATAAAATAGCAATTACAGGAGTCTTCAGAGATGCCGGGGTCCACTTCACAAACTTGTTCCTTATGGTTGTGTTAAAGGGTATGTCCTCAAGACACCACCATTTTGGGTTTATGGGAATATCCTGATAGAGCCATTCCAGCATACCAATTTCCCTAAGCTTTTGGATGCTTTCTTCTACAGTGTACCAAGCTAGGTCAGGCGCCTCAAGTTGGTCTAATCTAGGCCATCTGGCAGCCCCTGCTTCAGTGAACCAACCAAATAAGCAGTTAGACCCTCTCTTAACCTCTCTTGCTGAGACATTAAAGGAAGAATCTGTGCTTAGGGGCCCCATATCCAGGAACTCAGACTGGTCTAATGCTACATCCCTTGCACCAGTACCCCACACCCTTAGTGACCATTCCCAGGGATATTCCCCAGGCTTCTGCTGGAACATATTAGAAAACTCGAGCAGATCTGTATGAGTATAGCGCACTTCTTCCCGAGTCATCATCTGAACCTCACCTTTAGGAACTCTCTGAGACTTAATTCTAGTTATAGATCTAGAGGAAATAATTGGCAGTGGTGGTGTCTCCTGTGGCTCTCAGCAATATCTTGTAAGGCACCTCCCCCAGGAAATGCTATTGATGCAGCCCCACCTGGCATTGCAGCTTGAACAGTTTGGTTAATCTGCTCAGGTGTAGGTTGTTTTACTGATAGTGGATTAATCCCCTCAGGTGGACGGGGTGGATCTATTGTCTGGAGTCACTAAATTGTCTCTAGGGGCTCAATATCCTCTTCTGGATTATCAGTCCATATGCATATGGTCCCATCCATGTTTCAGGGTCCCAATTCTTTCTGATGCATGGCATTACTTTAATATCAGACACTGTTCTAGACCTGCAATTCAGCTGATGCTGTAATTCAGCTACTCGTATGATGAGACTTTGGATTTGGTTTTCAGCAATGTCAGCTCTATTACTAGAGGAGAGAAGACTTCTCCTTTGTAGCACATGCAGAAGCTTTTAAGTCTGTTACTCGACATTTCAGATGTGATTCTGAGGTTCTGAGATTATCCCCTTCCTTGATCACATTTTCTATTGTAAGGAGGACAAGCCAACCAGCTTCCTTATACTTCTCATCCTGACAAAACTGCTGGAAAATATCAACCACACGATCACCCAGAGCCTCTCCTCTCACCAGCACTTCATCTATTGGTGATGATACTGTGGATATTAGCTTTGCGACTTCACACCATGGATTAACACCACCCAATCTATTAAGAATGTCAGATGTATCCATGCCTTTAGTGGTAGAGATAGCATTATCAGGGATGTTTAGCAAAATTGAAAAGCCCATATTTATGATCTTGTTTCTTTAGAACCACCCCTGGTACCAATTGTGTTAGACAGGGTTCTCTAGAGAAACAAAACCAGGGAACACACACACACACACACATCATAAAGGAATATAACAGTTAATTAGTCCACACAATGGTATAGAAGGCTCAGTTCAACTCACTTCCATGGAACAGTTAATATACTGGAAGTCCTTCAACTCACAAGGGCTGCTTGGTCCAAGGTCAAGGAAGCAGACAGCTGAGTCTTCTGGAGGGCAATGCAGGTAGTCTGGCCAGAGGCAGCAAACAGCAGGGTGGGTCACCAACAGTCACCTAGATGACAGGATGCAACAGTTCCAAGCTCAAGAGATGTATACACCAGCAGTGTGGAGAAGCAGGTCTCGAAGGAACCTCCAACTCTAGCGACCCAATCCATGGATCGGGGGTCCACAGGTAGTGTAGCACAAAAGTTGAGGCAGAGAACTAGCTAAGGTGGCTGCACACTGGTCTGATCTCCAGAGAACAAGAGAGAGAGAGAGGTGGGGCTGGCCGAGCCATTTATCTCTTTGCCCTCCAATCAAACTGTGACCTTATTAATTCCACATGTTCTTATTGGCCAGGTTAACACAATAAGCCTACCTATCCCAGTAGCTGAACAGAACCTTTTTAAAGGGTGGTTCAAGAAGGCAAACATAGTATTATGAAGAAATGTGGAAAAATAAACAAACCATGATCTAGAAAATCAAAAGGGAAAAATAGTCAGCATTTCTCAAGCTGAAATAATTGAAGAAAACTTTAAGTTGTAATACTGAATAATTCTATGCAAAATATTGAATGATTCAGGAAGCATGAAATAAAGATGAAAGGAATGTAGAGTCCCTATACCAAAAAGAATAAGCCTACTTGACGTTTGGCTTTTCAAAAGGCAATACACAAACTAGAATGAAAGGCAATGATGAAAGAAATTAATTTAGAGAAAACAAGGCCCCAAAACAAAACACAAACCTCTCTAAGGTGTTAAAGAGCAAAGGTATCACTTTGGGGACTAAGATGCACCTGAACCAAGGCATAGTATTTTCAATAATGTTATATATGTGGAAACTACATGATGGATAAGGAAATACAAAGAGAACTTGTGCCTTTAGTTATGGTGTTGGCTAAGAATATTAAATATAACATCAACTTCCAGGAGAACAAGCAGATCTGTCTCAAAGCACAGGTGAATTCTCCTTGGAGGTGAAGATGGAGTGATTTAATATCACCTACTTTGGATGTGTTATCAGAAGGAACCAGTCTCTGGTAAAGCACATCATGCTAGGGAAAGTATTAGGTCAATAAAGTTTGGAAAATTTCTAAGAGGATGGATTGACACCATGGCTGCTACAGTGGATTAAAAGATAGCAACAATTTGAAAAATGGTGCAGGATCTAACAGTGTTCTGTTGTGTTGTATTTAGGATTGCTCTGAGTCAGAAGCAACTCTACAGCACTTAATGACCATTCTAAATTCAGAGTCCGCAAGCCTATACTCTGTCCCCTTAGGGGAAGACCATTTCTTGACTCTTAAATTCAAAGGGTCTGGGTCTTCGGGATATTCCTTCACTTGCAGATGAAGCTTCTTCAAGTGGTATCTTTCCCCATTTATGCAACAGAAGCCCACAGAAGCAGTTCCACCCTGCCTTATAGGGTCACATGGAGTCAAATTGACTTGATGGCAGTAAGTTTGATTTTGATTAGGCATCTTAGCATAACAAGAAAAAACTATTTCCAATTTATCAGATTTACTGATACCAGAGTTGGTGATCCGACATTCTTTTAAGGGGACACAATTCAATCCACAGCAGTTGTACATGCTACTTCTTCCAGGAGTATGTCCATTCAGAAGCAGAGGGAGGTCTCCCCACCAAAGGCTCAGATCCTACACTTCATAGGACCTTCCTAATTTTTCTTGGAACATAGAAATCTGGCTTTAGAAAAACTTGTCACCTTATTAATAACTAACACATCATGCATTTGCTCACCTCTACTAATATTTATTCATACAATGTGTGGCTCTTGCTATGCAATCTTTATATCATTTTATGTAAATTATATGACTTTTATATGCATATGTAGCAATTGAAAATGCCATGGCTTGGGTAAGGTGCACCTTAGTCCTCAAAATACCCGTGACATCCTTGCTTTTCACGACTCTAAAGAGGTCTTGTGCAGCAAATTTACCTAATGCAATTTACCTTTTGATTTCTAGTCCACTGCTTTCATGAGCACTGATTGTTGATCCAAGCAAGACGTGTTCTTTTTGTCTCAAATGCATGTGAAAGTTGGACACTGCATAAAGTAAACCTAAGAAGAATTAATGCATTTGAGCTGTGCTGGAGAATATTGAAAGTACCATGGATTGCTAACAAAGACAAAGGGAGCTGTTTTGGAAGAGGTGTGGCCAGATTACTTCTTAGCGGGAAGGATAGCAAGACTTCACCTGACACGATTTGGGCATGTTGTTCAGCAGCGACCAGTCCCCGGAGAAGGACATCATGCTTGGTAAAGTGGAGGGGCGGTCAATAAGGAAGAGGAAGGCCATCAATGAGATGGATTGACACCACGGCTGCAACAATGGGCACAGCTAAGGAACCACTGTGAGGATGGCTCAGGTCGGGCAGTGTTTGTTTCTAGTGTGCATAAGGTTGCTATGGGTCAGACCAACACCTAACACGCACCACCACATGTTGAGTTTACTACCTTTGTGCACTTAAATAACCTCCACCCATTTTCTCTCATATTTCCTCCTGATTATTCCCCTCTAAAGTTGCAATGGTATTATCATTTTTAAACATTTATCACAAACATGAACTTCATTCTTTTCTGTGGCACGTATTCATCTTTGCATATCTTCATGACTTCCACCTTTAGTCATTCGAATTTTGTAGGTGGGGTCTTAGTATTCAGATGAATAGAAAGTCAGATGAGGATGTAACAATGCTCCTGGTGTTGGTGATGCTGAATTTAAAATGTGTCAGCTGTAGGTCCTAGGTGTTAGGAACCAACACAGATACAAAAGGCAGCATGTAACTGTGGAAGGATGGATGGGAGATCCTAGCGAAGGTTTAGTTAGTGGAGCAAGAGGGCGTGTGTGGGTACTGAACCATCAGACAGTACTTCTAAGTTCAGAGTCTGGCTGACAGACAATGAGATTTAGAGTAAGGGATACTTAAGCAATTGCAAAATGGCAGAAATTGAACATCAAAATGGACCACATTGAAGAAAGGCCGGGGCATTGACTTGGGGACTGAGGCAGTTGCTTCCGAGTCTGGACTGGAGAATGATGTAATTTCAAAGGGCAGCCCTGAGCTTTGTGAGGACAAGTGTGGAGTTGAGAGGTGGGTCCCATTTTGTTGGGATGGGATCCTTGTTTGGCCAATCTCAAGATCTGTTTCTTTTGTTTTATCAGATGGTATTGATGTATAATTAAAGAGTTAATGTTTGTCAGGCACATAAATATAATAAGGATAATTCAGTTAAGAGGCAGCACAACGAGATCCTGCAACTGATGCTGAGAGAGAGACAGAGAGCAAAGCCTATTTTTAAGAAAGATCCGTTAATCTATAGGAAGATGTTATAACATTTTTAGATACAGGATCTAATCCCCTCCCAAAGCTTTTAATGGCTTCAGGACTATCCCCAGAATGGCTGAGGGTAGAGAGCAGAAATTCAGATGGATCTCAGAACTAGAATATCAGGCAGGGTGACTGAGGCAGAATCCCAGACACAGAAATGGAATCAGCATATAGGAGAAACGGGGTGGGGGATTATTATGCATACTGGTTTGGGGAACTTGGTCTAAGCACCAGATAACAGGTGCATATTTCAGGCAGCAGGACTCTCATTCCATACCACATACACTGGTGAAGCCTGGGGCTAGCGTGCCATCTGCTTGCTCAGATTCACTCAGCAACCAAATGAGGCCAAGGTTACAAATGAAAGGTAAGACTGAGTCCAGTGCCCCACAGAACATGGGGATGTGTAGCCAAATGCGAATTGCTGAAGTGTGTAGTCAAATAGCAGGCTCGTTCTATTCCCTCAGGTTTGTGGCAGACAGGAGGGCTCCAGAAGGATGGAACTAGAAGCACAGATGAACATTTAAATGTGCCATGGAAGATGCACATAAAGCCATGGGAAACATGTATGGTGGAGTCCACAGAGATGAGCTCAAACCCTCACATGAGCACTCACCTTTCTAGACCCACTTTGTCTTTATCTCTGACAACAATGATGACAGCTACATTTGGTGAGCATTAAGCAAGTTGTTGACACGTTTAGGTGCCATTGAAAGAGTTCTGCTCTATGAATGGCAGAAAGTGCCTCGGCCATGCACATTTTCACAACTGTCGCTGGTTTGAGTCCTTTGTTGCAGCCAGTGTGTCAATCCATCTTCTGAAGAATCCCTCTTTTTCTCTAACCTTCTGCTTTCCCAAGCACGATGCCTTTCTCTGGGGACTGGTCCCTGCTGACAATATGTACACAGTATGAGAGAAGAGGTCTTACTCGTTTCTCTTCTCAGAGACATTGTCACCGTACTTCTTCCAAGAAGGATTTGTTTCTTCCTCTGGCAGTCGGTGCTTTCATTGTTCTTCCCCATTATCAAACTTAAAATGTACCAATTCATCCTCAGTACCCACTTTATAATGCTAAGCACTTATACCCACTCTCTCATTTTTATCTCATAACAACTTATGAAAGATTATCTTATTTTCTCAAAGCCAGTGAGAGTTAGAAAAGGTAGGTGGTTAAAGGAGGGTTAAATAAACAGGCATCCTTATGGGGCATGCAACAATAATTGCTCAATTACTAACCAAATGATTGGTAGATCAAACCAACCAACTCACCCACCCAGTGGTACTTTGGAAGAAAGACTTTGATCTGTTTTCAAAAGATCACAGTTATGAAAATCCTATGGAATAGTTTTATGCTGATGATGCCAGGTTGGGATTAATTTGATAGCAGTTGGTTTGGGATTTTCTTTTTAATCGCTGAGATGAGGTTGAGCCCAGATTTTAATTTGAACCTATGTAAGCTCTTAAGAACTACAATTCACAGCAGAACAGAACTTTGTAGGATGTTTTTGTATGAAGAATGCCTACAACTTTTCACATATAATTGGTGTTAGGGTGCTCTTATTGAATAAATCTAAAAGAAAAAAACAATAATTAGCACTTTGGACTCCAGTAAATGTCATGTCTACACATGAGTCCAATCATGATGCAAGTTTTTCCTTTAAGGAAAAGTCTTTTTCTCTATCCCAGGGTTACCACAAGCCGGGTTTTGGACATATGACGTCTGTACTGCAGTGTAGAGGAGTGCCAAGTGTGCATATTATTTAGCAATATCCCTATACTCTACAGTTACACCTCTGATGTAGTCATGCCAATGAAACAAAAGAATGTCTCCAGAAATTGCCAAATGTTCCCTGGGGGCAAAATGGCCCCAGGTCAAGAATGGAAGCTAGATTGGGGAGACTGTTTTTTTGTGTGTTTTTTTAAATTTTTTTTAAACATTTTATTAGGGGCTCATACAACTGTTATCCCAATCCATACACACATCAATTGTGTAAAGTGCATTTGTACATCGTTTCTCAAAACATTTTCTCTCCACTTAAACCCCCGATATTAGGTCCTCATTTTTCCCCTCCCTCCCTGCTCTCCCCTCCCGCATGAGCCCTTGATAGTTTATAAATGGGTATTTTGTCATATCTTGCCCTGTCCGACCTCTCCCTTCACCCACTTTTTGGTTGTCTGTCCCCCAGGGAGGAGGTCACACACAGTTCCATGTAATCGGTTCCCTCTTTCCTACCCATTCTCCCTTTACCCTCCCTGTTTTGCCACTCACACCACTGGTCCTATAGGGCTCATCCGTCCTGGATTCCCTGTATTTTCAGTTCCTATCTGTACCAGTGTACCTCTTCTGGTCTAGCCAGACCTGCAAGGTCGAATTCGAGTCATGGTAGTGGGAGCGGGGAGGAAACATTTAGGAACTAGAGGAAAGTTGTATTTCTCATCATTGTTACATCGCACCCTGACTGGCTCATCTCCTCCCCGAGACCCCTCTGCAAGGGGATCTCCAGTGGCCTACTAATGGGCTTTGGATCTCCACTCCGCAATGGGAGACTATTCTTAAAGTAGAAGGTTGGCATGGTCGGGGTGAGTGGTTTTTGTCACAGGGTAAAGTGGGTGACAATTCTTTGAAGAAGTCTGCAGTAAAGTAGTAGTTAATAGCATGAATCCTGCTCAGGCAGAAAGGAGTTGAAATTCAAGCTCTTCCATTGGCTAATTCTGTGACCTTGGGTATGATTTGTAATCTCTCCTAGCCTCCATTTACTCTGCTGTAAAACTGGGATCATAACAGAAGTCATCTGTAAAATGGAGATGATAATGGGATTTATCAGATAAAATGCAATCCATCAATCATTGTAAAGAATACTGTTTGTTGTTTGTTTTAAAGGCATAGGCTAAATGAGGAATGTAAGCGATTATTTTTTACTCTGTCTAGCCTTATCCTATAAGCAGTTGTATTTTTATCTTGCCAATATGGCTGCTAATAGGATTAGACACTAAATTGCTGCAAAGGGCCCTGATCTGGGTTATTTACTGATTAATTCTCCATCCTTAGGACAGTTTATAACAGATGCTCAGTAAATATTTGATGAGTGAATAAATGGGCTCATTGACAGAAGGGAATGCTAAGGAAATAGCCTAAGATGAATCAAATTCTTTCAGCCTTCATTATTTGAAGAACAAAGCTATAATGCAAATAATTGTGAGTGGAATGCACAGAAAAATACTATATACTTCAAGAGGTAAAGGAAGAAGAAATCCATAAACTATTTGCCCAGACTGGCTAAAAGGTCATTTGAATTTGAAAGTTGATTTCTTTGACTTTCTCTTAACTGAAGACTCTGCAGATCTTAATTGAAACCTATTCATACATGTCCAGGACGCAGAGAAATCATGAGCTGCCTACTGAATGTCCCTCCCTTGAAGGAATGTAGAAAGTGCCATGAGGGATGCCTTTCTTCCCTGGGCACATATTTTGTCTGGTAGGCTCGGCTCAGCTGGACCAGTTGGGAGAGAGGAGAATAAAGTGATCTGGGGCATAAGGTGGAAAGAAACGACTCCATCAATGGGACTTGAACAGGCTTTCTAGGAAGAGTGGCATCTAACGTGAGATTTCACCAGGCCTGGAGATAGATTCAGACAAGTGGGAATAGGAGGAGGGCCTAGTGTTGCATTTGCATACCCATAACAAAGGTTACAAATCACACTTCAGCTGCCCATGTGCCAGCTCTGCGATGTTATTTTTATTTACTTTACTATTTTTATAGTTATTTTAAGCTCCAGATTCCTGACCTAAGAAATGGGGGAAATCATACCACCTTCTTCAGAAGATAATTGTAAACAGTACGTAAGACAAATACATAAAATCACTTGGCATGGTTCCATGCCACAAATAAATACTATATGCAACCTTTAACTTAATGTCGATAGATTTATTATTTTTGCGTTTCTATCCCAAGAGGCAAAGCAGCATGCATTGGGTTGGTAAAGAGGGTTGACCATGGGAAACTCAGAAGCCAGGTTCTGTTTTGGAGAACATGCAGAGGGAGGGGAGGATGGTCAGAAGAGGAGCCAGATTGATGAGGACAGGGAATGTGACGCCCAAGATTCCAGGCTTTAATGAAAAGGAGGAGAAAATAGAGATATGTGTGGTATTTTGGCAGTCAGAGGGCTTATTTAGGAGTGAAGAGGGCTTTCAATCCTTGTAAATCAATTCGCATAGGTGACCTGGCCTGAATTCTCTGTCTGAGAAGGAAATGTTGCTTGTGGCAGGATTTTTTCCCTAGCCAATCTTTTCCATTTTCCTGCCAAAATGAGTGCCGCTTTCATTGTGTGATGGGGAGAGGAGGCCACATGTAATTAGAGGGAATGAGCAGAGAGGAAGAGAAAAGGCTGTGAGCAGCCACTGCGCTGGTAGGAGTCTCCCAGGAACAGAAGGGGATGTGTTGTGACAGATGCCTTTGTTATGTTGTTTGTTAAACACTGCGTGGCTGCATTTCACAACATTTTCAAACCTGTCCCTGCACTCCCTGGGCATTTTGGCAGCAGGGAATAGATGGTACTGGTGGGGAGTGGGGGTGGGGGGTGAGGTGCAGAGGGTGAGCAGGGGCCAGAAATAAATGGAGATAGCAAGATTTGTGTTCAAAGTCACCTTTATCCAAATATATAGCCTTCATACCGCCTCCACCTATGCAAGTCCCATCAGCTTAGAGATACAATCATTATAGCCAATTAAATTAAAATGAAATACATATTTGAGTACCAGCAATGTGCCTAACTATGTTAGGCTCTGGGGAAAGAAATAGAATAAAATAGTAGCCTAAAGCACATGCCTTCTCCTTCAGGGATTCATATTCCTGTGGAGACAGTTAGGCAGCCCCCTCCCCTCCATACACACATACATAGATATACAAAGCACAGAAAGCAAAATACAATGAGATTTTATAGGAACCAGAACTGATTGGAGTTTGAGGGAAAGAAGGCTTTGGAGATATTGGTCTATGTTACTGGTTCTTTGACACAGTTATGTGAACTCAGCTGGTAAAGTACCTAAATGAGTGTCTGCTTCTCATAGGCACAGATGAGGTTAATAAACTTACCTGGCAGTTTCATTGTGAAGACTGGATGCATTTTGGCACGACCCCTGCCACTCTTGTTTTTTATTAAGCACTTCATTTGAAGCAGTCAAGGCATTAAATGCTTTATAAGTTCATTTGATTTAACCCTAAAAGCAATGTGTAGTATAGAAAGAGTGGGTTATGGAATAATCAGTACAAAATGGCTTTGAATCCTGGGTCCACTGTCTCCGGTAAGTGCTTTGCTTCTCTAAGCCTCACATTCTTCATTTTGTAAAAATAAAATATATGGTTTAGTGTGACTCAAATAAATAAATGGTGATGAGGCCATGCCCTACACCCTCAGAAACCTTTGGCTTAGTATATAAAGTAATGGCAATATTAATAATAGTAATTCTACCAAATTATTAATGACATATGAAAACCTATAGTTCCATTATGGTAGTTATATAATCTATTGTCAATTTCAGAGGATTAAGAGTAAAGTAGTGGAGTTTAGCCTGTCAATCAGTTCGTAGCTTGATGATCATTTGGAGACGCTAAGGAGATAAATAGCTCGCTGGAGGCAGGACACAGGCTCAGTGCCTGCAAAACATTCTCATTGACAAGCCATATGGAGATGGGCTGATGGCAGCCAGAGCCTCAGAGCTGGAGAAGCCACGTGGAGACCACTGCCAGTGCTGAGATGCTTACCATCTCACTGGATCCACAAGACTTCCCACCCACTGGGCTGTGGTCTTCCTGCATTCGGTGTCATTGCATGTGTTTTGTGAGTCTGAAGAGGACTCTATAGATTGGTATCAGACATATGGGCTAATGTTGGACTTATAGACTTGATCTGGACTGGTCTGGGATGTTTTCTTAATGTACAATTACTCCTTATATAAACCTCTTTCTTATACACATGTGTCTCCCTAGATTTGTTTCTCTAGCCTATCCAGACTGACATATCCATAAATAAAAATATAAATCTATGCTTTGAGAGATAAAGAGAGGTTATCGTTGGAGAAGAGGAGAAGGTTGTTCTTAACAAATGGTATAAATGAGGCCTCAGGACTAAGATAATGTACTATATATGTGTGTGTGTATAAATATATATATATATGTGTGTGTATAAATATATATATAATGTTTGTAGTAAATGTCATTTTGACATAATACCAGATTGAATTGATTACTTTGGTTTTATAAATGTTCCAAGATCTCTTTTAAAAGACTTATTTGTTTTATATCTTCTTTTCCCCAAACCTTTAGCACTTTTTAATAGACTTCTTTTAAAAATTGTGGCAAATATATATGCATTTGACATCTCGATACTATTTATATGTGCAATTCAGTGGCGTTATGTTTTCCACATTGTGCAAACATCACTAGCACCTGTCTTCCATTTTTTTATCACTTTCAATATTTCAAACTCTTATGCAATGAAACTCTCTCTTCCCTCCTTCCCACAGTCCTGATACTCATTAATCAGCCTTAACAAAGATGAGTTTTGATAAAATAAATCAGTCAGACACACAAAAACAAATATTATAGGATCTCATATGTCAAATAGGTAGGTGTATCCATGTGTATATAGGCCATATATTCTTTTTCTTTTTTTTAATAAACTTTGAAGTTATGTAATCTTTCCCCCAAATCCCCACTGGACTTTCAAATGAATACATAATTTTAAAATATCTATTAAAATGTTACTTAAAACAGTAAATAAAATTAAATATTTAATGAAGTTGTTAACATTTTGGCTTTACATGGTAACTACTGTGATTTTACGGTAAGTTGATTTTTTAATTATATTTTTGTTTGTAACTACGGTTAATAGAAATTTTCACCTTTACAAATGGCATTTATTCCTTGTAAAATGAAAAAATATTGACTCTTGATTCTTTATGTGGTATTCAACCACTTTGCTAAGTTATCCGATCTATTCTGGTAGATCTGTATTATTGACTATGGGGGACAAAGGGGCTTGGATAAGTGAGGCATGGAGACAACATAGAGTTCTTCATGATCATGGCATGAACAGCTGCATAAACAGAGGCAAGAATATATATCTGCCAATTTTCAAAGTGGCTTGCACAGAACATGAGACAGGCTACCTCAGAAGGCAATGGGGACATAGGAAGATACAACATTTGCCAGAGGAGTTTCCTTTGCTAATTATCAAACTACCTGGCTCTCCTGTGGCCATCGTGCTCCAATTCAACCTAAACTCTCCCTACATATTTCTTTCTATCTCCTTCTTTTTTTCACCTCTGTCACTGCTTCCTAAAATACCTCCCTTACCATCTCCACTCCCGTGCTCCCCCACTTCCTCCACTTCACAAGAACCACTTAAGGAGCCACAGCTACTCTTCTGGGTTGGGTATGAGATTCCTCTTCAAATGCACTTTAATCTCACTGGTAATATAGATTTGCCCTTGTCAATGACAAAATCCTCTTCCCCACATTAAAAAATGCAATAGTAAAGCATGCCCATTAAAAGTAAATAAGAAATTAAAAGGTAAAATCAAAGTGAATTCCTATTAAAACTATTCTGTACTAGAGTATTTTTTTGGTTTAATTTTCAAGTCTTCCTGTACATTGAAATTCTCACTTCAATCTGAAGGTACTTTGAACAGAAAGCCACTGCTCTGGCCATATGTATATTTTCCAGATAATAACAACAGCTATAGAAAAAAAGAAAGCAAGGTAAAAGGACAGCATTTTAAAGGATAGATGCTTATTATGGAAGCAGAAATATTGCTGGTTTAATATTGAAATGTTCAGAGAAAGAAGAAGTTTGTATCTAAGAAATCAGAGAAAAGCATCATTGGCAATCAGCTATTGATGCTAGTAGTGTGGAGGAGATAAATCCACTGGGATGCTACACATGGACCTACCCGGTAGGAACTACCCTTTAAATACAGACACAGACGAGCAAGGAAACATGGTGAGAGAAGGAAAGGGTATTGACGTTTTTCCACCTCTTTTTTTAAAAAACATTTTATTAGGGGCTCATACAACTGTTATCACAATCCATTCACACATCAATTGTGTAAAGCGCATTTGTACATCATTCTCAAAACATTTTCTCTCCACTTAAACCCCCGACATTAGGTCCTCATTTTTCCC
>NW_022111310.1:22391480-22436649 GCF_000313985.2 Echinops telfairi
TAAGCATCATAGAATGCCAATTTAATAGAAGAAAGTATTCTTGCATTGAGGGAGTACTTGAGTGGAGGTCCAATGTCCTTCTGCTACCTTAATACCAAACCTATAAATGTAGGCTCATAGATCTATTTCCCCATCCTTGTACAAATATATTGTACATTGCATATGCACATGTCTTTTCCACCTCTTTTTCATCTCACCTGTTTATTCATCACTGTAAGACCAGGATACTGTTTGAACTCTTCATTCTCTTGATCACCTGGACTTTAGGGTCAAGGGACTCGCCTTCCGGCGCTTGTTTCCTGACTTTGTCTACTTCTCTGTGTCAAAATCCCGTCTTGCAAACTCTGCCGGGTTACTTCAGAAAACTAAAGGTACCCTTTCCTTATACACACGAACACACATTTCAGCTTATATATTTATTTGTTTGGTTTCAATTGTGGTAAATATATAAAGATACATGCAACAAGGCATCGGCCATTTTGACCATCTTCACACGTATAGCTCAGTGACACTAATTATGTGTATCATGTTCAGCCATCAGCGTGAACTCTTCTTATATTTTTACATCTCTCCTAACAGAAAGAAGGACAGTGTCTTCCAAATACTGAGTTTTCCTTTTTCCCTTCCCTCCCACCTCTGGTAAATACCAATACATTTTGATGCCTACATACTTTTTGCATATGTAGGCATAAGTTGATGCCTACATATGCACAATTCTGTATTTATTGCTGTCTAGCAACGGATAAGCATTGGGCTCCTAATCTCAGGTGGTTCAAACCCACCAGTGGCTCTGAATGAGAAAGATGAAACTGTAAGGGTATTCCTGTAAGGGTTTACCATTTTGGAAACCATAAGGAAAAATTCTACTGTGCCCAATAAGGTTGCTATTAGTCAAAATTGACTTTATGGTAGAGGGTTTGGTTTGAGTTTACAGGAATTCACGATTTCCTAAGAATCTTTCACAACTTATGAATTGAAAATGACTTTATTCCCTCTTCTTGGTGGAATCTGCTATGTAAAGCTATCTTCTCTTTCTTGGTTTATAGTTTTTATAACTGGATCACATTCTTTAGTAGTTTCTTGTATGTGAGGTGTATTCTCTACATGTTATATGTCTAAAACTCTCTTTATTCTTCTCTGATACATGGTGATAATTTTTCTAGACTTGAGTTTTCTTGTTTTGCATATATTTTTCTCTCAGAATTTTGATGAAATACTTTAATAATCTTCTAATTCCTATACTGCTAATGTGAGGTTCCTTAACAGCTTGTGACATGCAGAGGACAGGATTTTGCTGAAAATGAAGAGGACTTGTAGCACTTGCTGATTAATATCAAAGAACATAGCTTTCATTATGGACTGCCCATCAAATTAAAGAAAATAAAAATAATTGCAGCTGGACCAATAAACAGCATCATGATAAATGGAGAAAGATAGAAGTTGTCAAAGTTTCCATTTTACTTGGATCCTAATTCAAACTCGTGGAAGCAAAAGACAAGAAATCAAACATACTTACACTGGGTGAATCTTCTCCCAAGGACTGCTTTGAAGTGTTAAAGAGCAAAGATGTCACTCTGAGGACGAAAATGTGACTGACCGAGCCATGGTATTTCAGTCACTTCATATGCAGAGAATGCTGGACCATGGATAAAGAAGAACCCAAAAGAATCGAGGCATTTGAATTATAGTATTAGCAAACATTGAACTTGCCCTGGACCTCCAGAAGAACAAACACATCTATTGGGGAAAAGCACAGGCACACTGCTTCTTAGAAATGAGAAGCGTGAGACATTGGATAAGGTTATCTGAAAAGGACATGATATCTGGTCATGTCGTTGCTGTGAGGTGCCATTTCTGACTCATAGGGACTTCAAGCCCCACAGAAGGAAAGACTTCCTCTTCCGGCACGTCCTCACAACAGAGGACCAGTGAAAAAGGCAAAGATGATCAAGAAGAAGGACTGACACAGTGGCTGCCAGTGTGGCAATACTTGTGAAGATTGTAAGAAACTGGGTAATATTTTCTCCTATTGCACGTAGGATCCCATGCATCAGAGCCAACTGGCAGCACCTAAAAACAATAATGTGATTTTGATGCAAATGACTGTATCCTGAAGATTTTTTAACCTTGTTAATGTCCTTTGTATCATAATCGTGATAATTGACAGAATGTGTCTCTCCACTGCAGTGAGTTATTGAACCCAGCTGAAAAGTAGCACGGTGGAGTCTGAGAATTGGTAGCCCATCTGGCGTCAGCCCGATAGAAATTGGTCTTGGCCAGCCGATGATGATAATTTTGGTTCTTTTCCTTCTTCCTATGAAGTTAGAGGAAGGTCAACGATGCCTCGCCCAGGTGTTTTCTTTTTCCTATTACAATTCTGTACATGTACTTCAGTGGAGCCCTGGTAGCGTAGTGGTTATTCATTGGGCTGCTAACAACAAGGTCAGCAGTTTGAAACCATCCGTTACTCCATGGGAGAAAGATGAGGCTTTCTAGGCCTAGAATGAGTTACAGTCTCACAAACCCTCAGAGGCAATTCCCCCCTGCCCGTAGGCTCGCAATGAGTTGGTATGGACTCAATGGCAGTGAAGATTTTTGCCCTTTTTTCTTCTTTCTTCTGGGATCTAATGTTCCTCAGTTCTTGGGAGGTTTTTCATGGCATTTCCCCCCCCCCTTTCATTTATTTTCTCTAAATTTATTGTTCCTTATGTTTTCATTCCCACTTGGAAGGGCAGTAAATTATTTCATATGGCTTTTCTATACAAAGCCTCAACCCCTCTAAATGATGCTTCCTGCATAAGTCTGGGAAATAAAGTGAGGGAAATACTGATGGGAACCACACGGGGACATAACAGAGCATATTGTGATTGCAATCCTGCTGCATATAAAACAAGCCCAATGAGAAGAAAAGGAAGGGCGCTTACTGCCCGTAAGAGTCCAGAGTGGAACATACTTTCTGGAGCCTGTGATCCCTGCCCAGTGAACCTACTGCATCCAGAAGACAACTGTGACATTGGAGGGTGAGTGGCAGAACCAGAAGCCAGAGCATGAAAAACAGTGTTGGATTTTTCAGCCCACAGAGCAAGTAGAGCCGAGCACTTCGGGGCAGGAGGCTAGCTTATGGAGTGTCCCTCTGAGCACTTAATTGGGGGATCGAGGCTCGCTCAACCCTGGAGCTAAAGCTGAGTGCCTTTGGGTAGGGGCTTTACAGTGCAGTGGCTGCTCATTGGTCATGTATTGAAGCCTTGAAAGAACTTTGTAACATGCCCTATATCTGCACATTTTTCAATTGCATGACAATCTGTTAACTTCCTTTAAAAAATGTTTAATCATGAATATTGTCTGCGAGTTCTGTGTAGCCAATTACAACCAGTATTAGGGCCGGGAGGAAAAGTAGAGTGCTGCGTAGGACAGGACACCACTATTCATATTACTTGACCACCTGTATTGGTCTTCGGATTCTATTCGCTTCAGCCCTCGATTCAGTGTTTCATACTTTGTTTTTTTGTTCAATGTTCTAGGGGCTTCCTCCAAATTTCTCTTTAAACCTTGTTATTATGTATCCGAAATCTATCCAGGTTTTTAAATTCAGAACTCTCTGAATTCTTAAAGGACTCACCTTCAATCTGTATGTCTGTTTGTTTGGGGTTTCTGAGTTCTATTTGCTCTTCTGTTTATTTTATTTTTCTATAATTTAGAGACTGTCATTAAAAGTCTGGTGGTCCCACTCTGTTCATTAATGTTAAGGAAACCAAAATAACAAATCAAACTCCCTGCCATCGAGTTTATTCCAACTCAGAAGAAAATAACTTTTACTTTGTAAAGTGAGTTTGTATTAGTGGGCTCAGAGCATGGAAATCTAGATAGGATCAAACTATGTTTTTGTGGAAATACACTAGACTGCTAATCACAAGGTCAGCAGTTCAAAGCTAGCACCCACTCCAAGGGAGAAAGATGAGGCTGTCTACTCCTGTAAAGTGTTAGTCTGGAACCCACAGGGACAGTTCTACCCTAGGTCACCATGAGTCGGAATAGGCTTGATGGAGGTGCGTTTGACGTTTGTAGGTCATTTGGAGTTCCTGGGTGGAACAATTAATTATTTTTTGGCTGCTAACATAAATGTTGGAATCTCAAGTCTATCGAGAAGCACCTGAGAAGAAAGGTTTCCAAGCTCTACTTCCCTCAAAATTAGTCCTTGAAAACCCGCTGTGACACGCTCTACTCTGACACACATGGAGGCTTTAAAGTCCAGCATCTTTCTGCTGAATGACAGGTGCTATTCCATGCTGAGCTGATACAGCTTTATAAGATATGAAAAGGCAATGCTTACAAATTGGCTGTTAAATATACATTTACACATCATAGTAAACAGTATAGGCTTTCCCATCACATTGTTTTTGCAGTTGGAGGCAGAGGTAGTTAAAATTTATTGTGTCAACCTGGCTGATAAACACATGTGGGGTTAATTGAAGGGCGGAAAGATAAATGGCTCAGTAAGCCTCACCTTTCGAGTTCTCGGGTCTCTTACTTTCTGACAGTCGGACCAGGGTGCAGCTGCCTTAGCCACTTCTCTGCTTCAGCTGGCAAGGCTCGCTTCCTGCAAGACATCCATGAGGAGGTGGAGACCCCTGCCAGCACTGAGATGCTTACACATTCACTGACTCAGGTTTCCTCTTGCAGTCAGCATCACAGTGTGTTTTGTGAGATGGAGGAGGACTCTGTGGCTTGGTGTCAGACATATGAGCTAATGTTGGACTTGTGGGCTTGGGCAGCACTGGGTTGGGATGTTTTCTTGATGTGCACGTACCCTTTATATAAAACTCTCTCGTATACATATGAGTTTCTGTGGATTTGTTTCTCTAATGTACCTAGACCAACACAGGAGCCATCAAGTCAGCTCCATCTCATAGCGACCCTATTCACAACAGGATGAAACACCGCACCGTCCAGAGCCATCCTCAGCTGTTCCTATGCCTGAGCCCATTGATGTAACCACTGTGTCAACCCATCTCTTCCAGGGCCTTCGCCTCTACTTTACCAAACACGATGTTCTTCTCCAGAGACTGGTCTCTCCTAACAACATGTCCAAAGCATGTGAAACAAAGTCTTGGCATCCTTATCTCTGAGGAGTCCTCTGGCCTTACTTCTTCCAATTCAGATATGTTCGTACGTTTGGAAGATGATGGCACTTTCAATATTCTTCTCCAGCACCACAATTCAAACGCATCGATTTGTCTATGGTCTTCCTTATTACAATATCTAACTTTCACATGCAGTGGCTTCATTCAATGTCCAACTTTCCCATCATAGTTGATGGTGATCTTACCATTCTGATTATTCAGGAGGTCACCACCCCTGCTACCCTCCCACCCCCAAACAAAACAAAACAAAAATCAACACCTTTGAGTCCTCTCTAACTCATGTTCCCTATCAAGTCAGGAAATCATCAGCTCTACCTTCAAAATATATTTGGAGGCAGCAATATTTCACCTTTTTGTTCCTGGATTTACGTCATAACCTCCTCTCTGTATGTACCAATCCTTGACCACTTAGAGTGGCCAGAAGGATATAGAAGTCACAATGGTACTTTCAAATTGTATTACTTTTTTGGTAAAATGTAATTATTTTTTAAAAAGATCCTTTTATATATAAAAAAGTAACTGACCAAATAACCATGAAAAAAAAGTGAGTGAAACAGGTACACAAAAGTAAAACGTGAGAAATAATCTAAAGACATCACTAAAACACAGCTGTGATTAGTATTTGATGGCTATCATTCAGCCCTATTTCTAAGGAATATATACACGAATGCACGCACACACAGATTGCTAGACAAACAAAAGTGTGATATTCTTACAACAGCCATTACTATTTTACTAGTTGTATTGGTACTTCATCCACATATCATACAATTCAATAGTTCAACCATCAAAAGAAGAATGGCACAATCTTTACCACAATCAATTTTAGAACATTATCTTTCTGCCCAAACTCATTCTTACTCATGTAGTTATTTTTTTTCAATTTCAGCAAAAAATATACAGCAAAACATTCATTTAGTTCTACTTGTGTAACTCAGTGCCATGGGTCGTACGCTTCGAGTGCTACAGCCTATCGAGATTCCTCCCCAAAGTGTCCCACTACCAATACAAAGGACTTAATGCCCCCAAACAAAAACTCTCCTCCTTCCCCCATGGTAACCATGGGTCACGTGTGGTTTCTTTCTTTTCTTATTTTTTAGGAGATTTCTTGATATAATATCTACATAGCATGCACTTGCATAGTTAAAGCACTTCTAACAGAGTCGTGTCTACAGCACCTCAGCCAGCTCTAATGCTCCCTTCCACTGATTGCTCCCCATTCTCCTCCTCCCTCCCTCCCCTTCCCCACAAATTGCATTGGTCATTGTCTTTTTAAAGTGGTTTCCATTTATTTTTAGTGAGATTTAATTATATGAAAAATACATTGATGTAAACATAAAAGAATTGATGAGTGTCAAGTATATATATATTTTTCACCACGAGGACAAATTTGCACCTAGCCACCCCCTGCCCCCCACTGCACACCCCTCTAGATTTAATGAAAAAGTTTTAAGTTGTGAACATCTTTAAATAATGTATCTATCACTTCCCGCTATGTGATAACTAGCATTCGTGTCGAGTTGTTCTCTCCCTGCCCTTCCTGTGTGTGTGCCCCTCTCTCCCTTTTCCCATATGCTATTATTATTAAAGTTTAGAGCATTTATGTATTCTTGTCTGAAACCAAGCCCCTCACATTGTTTCATTTAATTGTACATTGAAATAAAATCTGTATTCACCTTTGTTCCTTTCCCCACACTTCCTCATTTTCAATTACTTTGTTAGCATTTGCATATCATTTTGTTTACCTGATTTCTTCTTGTAGAAGTTTTAAAATTTTTATTTTAATATAAGTTTTTTCACCCAGCCATTATTCAAATGAAAGAGCATTGGCTGTTAAGCACAGGGCTGGCTGTTCAAAACCCCCAGCCCCTCCATGGGAGAAAAATGAAGCTGTCTACTCCCATGCGAGCTTGCAGTCTCAGAAACTCACAGGAGACCTTGTCCTACAGGGTCACTATGAGTCAGCATGGAGTGAATTTTTTAAAAAATTTTTATTAATATGAATATTATGAAGCTAGGGTGTCACAGTGGTTAAGCACTTGAGTGCTCACTGAAAGTAGGGAGACCTGGCATTCCATAAAACTGACAGCTTACAAATCCAACCTTAACGCTTATCCGTGGGTCTGCTGTGCTCTGTCATGTGGGGTCACTGTGATTCTAAGTAAACGCCAAGGCACCTAACCACCACAGCACATCTAAGAGAGTGTCACCCCCATGTCAATGCTAATGAAATATTTACCAAATTGTTAATGAAATATTTGTAGTCTATCTAAGCTTTCAAAATGTAATGAGTATTTTAGACAGAGGGCACCTTGAAACCATGCATGTCGTACATCAAGCGCCCCATGGCCAGATGTGGTGAGTGGTTACTGTGTTGGGCAGCACAATTCTAAGCTTCCATCTGTATTCCATCTCCCTTGCTCACTTTCTGCTAAATTATATGCCAACCCCCAGCACTCTCTCCTAATTATGGAGTGTTGTCTTAGAAGGGACCCCTAGAGTATCAGGGTTTTGGGGTTTGGGTTTTTTTACCCCTTCTTATTTTTAAAAGATCTTATTTTGAGATATATAATTTTAGGCAATCAGTTGTAAGAAATCATACAGAAACTCTTTCAAAGAAGAGATCAGGGTCCTCTATTCCTTGAGCTTGTACCTGTTTGAGGATATCTGTATTCTGCTTTGATACTTGAAAGACAACTTCTTTTTGAAACATACGTAAGATCATGCCACACTTCTATTTAAAGCCTGCCACGTCTACCCATTTTACTTATAAAAAAGCCTGCATTCATATGCTGGCCAGCGAGTTGTCCATGATCCGCCCATCGGACACTCCCCTGCTTTCTTCTCCTTTTGTAGGACAGATCCATTCTTCCCCGGTCACCTTGGTGACCTTGTCGTCCCCACATAGGGGACCTTATCATTATTTCCTTTCCTGGCATTTTCTTATACTAGACATTCACACTGCCCATTCTTTCACTTGATTCAAGGTGTTGTCAAATATTATCTTCTTATTTAGGTTTATGTTGACTACCCCATATGATATTGCACTATTTCCACCTCCCAACCCCCTTTCGGCATTGCCTGCCTCAGTTTCCTCATTTGTAAAATTCAAATAAGAATAACTTATCAAGTGACTATAGTATTCCTAGAATATTAATATTTTCTTGGCATATAGTTCGACAGGCAAACACTACGATGTCCTCCATTGAGGTTGCCGTACAAGGTAACTGGTTAGGAAGGTTAACTGACTTTGCCAGACTGTCACTACCAGTGAGCTCGGCAGCCTTGCCAGAATTAATAGGACATAATATAGTGATTTGTTTGCCATTAAAAACTGTTAATACATGTTTACTTAAAAAGCCCTTACTTTTCTGTGATACTCTATCTCTGCTGTAATCAATTGCTCCCATTTTATAGATGAAGAGACTGAGTACCCCAGAACTTAAAGGTTTTGGTAAATAGTGAAGTTAGATTTTCCCTCAGTTTCCTCTTGCTCCAAAACCCAGTCTTCTATTATACTACAAAAGTCATTTGAAGTTTTCTGGAGAAAAAACAAATGGGTCAATATGCAGCTTTTTAATTTTCTCTGGTTAAATATCAAATCTCTTATGATAATTTCCTCACACATATAATTTTCTTTGGATATAATTCTTCTGATGACTTTAGGCAGTAAGAAATCCACATTTAAATAAACTGGACATTGACATTTGTGAATTGCTCTCTACTTTATTCCAGTTTCCTGAGTAATCACCATTCAATCCCACAATGCTGTGAGGCTTCCCACAGCCATCAATCATGTCCTGGTATTGGAGCCTTCACTCGGGGTCCCAGGTGCCAAATAAAAGGTCAGTTAATGGGTCCTGACACGTTCGAGCACCATCCAGAGCTGCCTCTTCAATCAGCTTCTCAGGGAAAGATCCAGGTGGGGGTGAAAAGGCAGGTCACTTCAACTCTGTTTCCATGGTTACATATACAAGACTGTGATCTTAGTTCACGACCTTGGACAAAATGACCTCTGATCACATCTTCTGTGCCCCTGAGCACCTGGTGATTCTCACGGCAATTCCATGTGACCTGCTTTCATGGCATGGCGGCCCTCAACAAAGAAAATCTCCTGCTTCACGCAGCCGGTGGGACCCGCCAACAACTACCTCAGAGAAAAGCTTAGAACAGAAAGGGTCTTTGCAAAATCTCTGCAGTGAGAGTAGATAAAATATATTACTAGGAACCCAGGTTTCAAAATGACCGCTCTTGTTGTAGTGGCTGGGGTCCTAATTAAACCTTAGTCTGTCCAGTTCGGATTGGGTGCATTTCTAAACCCCACATAAAAATAATGTGAATATAAGGAGTGGTGGTGGTGATGTCGAATCTGAAGTTAAAACTTTGAAGGAAAAGAGAAGGTTGGATAAGGTAAGAGGACAAACATAAAATAAAAGTGAACTATCTTTGAATATGTGTAATGCCATTGTGTTAAACACAACATAGGACTGAGCTCTAGAACATAGGGACACTAGGAGGCAGCTATGCGTACACACTGCTCAAGGAGCGCTTTGCATATTGTAATGGTCCCAGGATCACTCACTGTCGAGTTGGGGAAAGCTCTGGAACCCAGCTCTCCCTGTTACTCACTGAGGCTGTGTAATTGTTAAATATCCGTATTGATTCCCTCTTTCATGACTAGGGATAACACTGACGTTATTTTATTCAAGATTTATAACAGAATCTACTCTACATCTGCGAGGAGCAAATACACTGATTCATGGGAGGATTTAACTGAGTACCAGGTGCAAGGCACATACTCTAAAAGTGAATGTTGTACTTGCAATAAAGCTAATTCCTGCTGAACTCGTTGCCAGACATATATTCAAAGCATCGGAGTTGCCAGAAAACATTTCTTCACTGGTGTCAAGCTTCCATGCTGGCCAAATGGTGACCGAGCTCACCTGGGAATGGGAGAGTGTCCTCCGTGGTAAAGCGTTAGCCGAGGAGTTGGCTTCCTTCTCACTGTAAGATGCCATCATCCTCGTGATAGGTATTAGAGACAAGCACCCAAGTGGGGATCTTCCCTTTTTCAGGTGGTCTGGATGTATGGATGGAAGCAGCAGGTTTCACAAAAAGAACTCAGCCGACCTCTTTTATATCGTATCTCCAAATGTTCATCATCTTAGCCTCACAGGTTCTTAGACTACATTCCCATTTTATCTTTCTCATGCATGCTAATAGCAGCTGCCATGTCCCCTTCCAATGCCCTGCGATCACATTGATGCAGAGACTAACCTAGCCATCTTGGAGCCTCAACTCTGGACAGAGGCAAATACAGCAAAATTATCCAAGTAGCTAACTTTGCATATACGCAAGACCACAGAAGAGGAAAATGGAAGGACTGCAGTGACCGCTATGGATTAACCAGAGTCAGCTGTTCCAAAGCACCCACTGGCCTTCGGGAGAAAGAGGAGGCTGTCTGCTCCCAGCAAGGTTAACAGCCTCAGCAATCTAAGAGAGCAGATCCGCGCTGTCCTACAGGGTGACTATGAGTCACATTTGACTCCATGGCGTTGAGTTTTGGATGACATTAATTATAAATTTTAAATCCCTGATTTAGTAGAAGTCCAGGAGAAGAAGCACTCCTCTGTGGAAATATGCCCCAGTGGGGACGAGCCGCATAAGGTGTGAGGAAGAGAATGAAAAAGGAAAGCGCACCAAGGACTCCACTGATTCTGCCATCTCTGATCTACCTCTTTCTACGCAACCCGGAATACAGTCCTGGTCTCTCCAATGAAATAGGATTCTCCTTTAAGGAATTGACAGTTACTTAAAATTGCATTCACAAAAGCATTGAACAGAACTTTGTGATAATTCAATCGTAAGAAAAGTGTAGAGATTCAGGACCTCATATGCACCTTGAGGGTTAAAATATATTCTAAGTGTACAATTCATGTTTCTCTTTTGATGTTTACTCCATTGACAATATTTCTAAGCTTATGAGGTATTTAAAGGCCTCATTATTTGGCCATTTTTCCTGCCATTTCTGTGCCACCCAAGGTTTCATCTAGAGTAATAAAGGATGTCTTTGCATCATGTGCTTTTCTCTGCGTGAAATTTCCTCCTTCTCCTTCAACTGTCCGGTTCGATCTGCTCTATCCACGAAGGTTCTGCTTGTGCGCATCTCCCTCCATGAAGTCTCTCCTGACCCGGTCAATCCCAAGAAGCTTCTACCTACAAGTGCTTTTATAACTCTTTGTCATTCCTTGATTTCCAGTTCAACTTCCTGGCTTTATGTTTATTATTGTTCACATATCATTGCTCCCTTTCCCAATAATGTCTGCATTTCTGATGACAAAAGCATTTAATAACAATACTTTATTGATTCTCTACAATGATCCAGAAATTATTCAAATTTTTGTTTCCATTATGAAATTAATTTCCTACAACAAAATTAATAAGGTAATACCACTGTTATTTTAAATATTTAGAAAGTTTTAGACATCTGGTCATTTGTGTAGGATCATGCAACTATTAAGGGGTGCACAAAAGATTCAAGAATCCCTGGTGTCATAGTGGTTACATGTTGAGCTCTAACCACAAAGTCAGCAGTTTGAAACTAGCAACCACTCCAAAGGACAAAGACGAGACTTTCCACCTCCAGAGATAATTACAGTTCCCGAAACTCAGAGGGGCAGTTCTACTTGACCTAGAGGGTCACCATGAGTCAGAAATGACTCGCTGGAATGAGTTTGGCAAGCTCTAGGACTCAAACACATGTCTGTTAGACCACACGCTCCTAACTTTTACACCATTTGTTCTAATTCAACTTTCTCTCTCATGGCTTAGCATGAAGTAGTGCTCTGCATATAGCAGCCGCTCAAACATGAAAGATGGAAATGAATACCTAAACCTTGACGTAACCCACAGGAATTGTGTTTGTCACTTCCATTGAAAATCTTTTTCTGCCTTGCAAGTATTCACCGTATACTCCAAGGGGTGGGGTTATTTACTGTTTGTGTAGGGTAGCTCTTTGACAAATAAACAAAAGTCTGAGTTGGCTTCATTAAGAAAGATGGATCTAAAGCGGCAACATGTCTGTGTTGAGCCATTGAAAGTGAAATGGGATAATTGCTGTGGTTACAATGAGGCTGATCAAGCTGAGAGAAACAAGTTTCAAATTGTTCCAATCAGTCCTAATCCAGCAGAGTTATTAACAGTGTTCTACCCTGGTGCGACTGCATCTGCTAACTCTAGATAATGATTTATATCACAGTTTATGAAAGTTCCAATTTATCCTAATTCAATAAGTGAAACGCAGCAAGGCAGGCAGGAGACATACATTGCACTATGGCTGGAACCCCTCCTTCCTCTCCCGTCGTCACGGCTGGCTGTGCAGCTGCTTGTCAAGCATCTTCCTTTGTGTACCTCAACTGAGGGAGACCCATCAGTAGGTTGATGTAGAAGGCCTTGATCACTCCCTGGCACTGGAAGTCCCAATAGGAAAGAATGTTTAAATAAAGTTGACGTGGTAAAAGTATATCATTAGAAGCATCTTGGGAACCTCTGAGTTCTGGAAACCCTGGTCTCCTCACTGGAATGTCATGAATTCTGAAAACTTGTGTGTGTGTGTGTGTGTGTGTGTGTGTGTGTGTGTGGTGTAGGCATGTGCACAATCCTTTCCAGTGGAGGAAGTTCAGAGAGTGTATCAGATCTCTAATTGCTCTTGCCACCTAAAGATGTGATAGATCACTGGGTGGTAATATCTCCACACTATAAAACTGAGAATGCAGAAAAGGGGATTTTAAGATAACGTTTTAAAATCACGGTCATTAACAAAATAACTTGAAATACCTGACTGAAATTCCACAGCCAGCGAAGCAGGACGTCATTTACATATTTGACCCTACAACAAAATGTCCAGAACCAAAATGACTGCCACTGCGTCCATGCGGACTCCTAGTGACCCCCTGTGCGTTTCTGAGACTAATAACTTATGGGAGTCGAAAGCCCAGTCTTTCTCCCACGGAGCTGCTGGGGGATTTGAACTGCCTGGTGGATCGCAGCCCAAAGCATAGCCACTACAGCGCCAGGGCTCCTCCTATGGAAATGTAGCACTGGTGCAATGTGACTTAGTAAACACCATTTTCCTCCCTGGTTCCTCTTGCTCTACGGCAATGCTCTATCCTTTAACCCAAATGTGCTCCAGAGGTGACTGTATCTTCTTCAGGCCCAAATGTAGCTCAGGAAAACAAAAGGCCTCCAGATAGGTGGGGAGATGACGTGCTGTTGTGGGAAGAACACTGCACTATTTGGGTTTCTGGTAGAGTCAGGGTAGAGCAGATAAACAGTGTGTGTGTGTGTGTGTGTTTGTAATTAGCAGTAAATGAACATAAAACCCTGAGTTGTATTTATGTTCATTTGGACTGACTGAAGAAAAAAGAAGAGATTGGTCTTGATCATGTACAATGTTCCTTTGCTTCACATGGTGCTATTCAGATGAGGGGGGAAGAGACCTCCTCTGACTTCACAAGGTGGAAGAAGAATGGGAATCATGAGGCCAAAGCTAATTCCTAGCAGACAAGGCAGCAATGTGACATGCCTCTGCCCTCCAACTTCTCTACCAATCCCAGTACCAACAGTACTTCCTCGGGCAATCTCTTTTCATTTCAATAATTCATTGAAATGGCCATACAACACCTACAGACCACACTCATGATTATTGGGCTTATGCGGGAAGTTAACGGATTATAATTCTGGATAAGAAATGCTCAGGATACAGTTATCCAGTCAGGAAAGCCTCTTCTAAGCAATTCTGCAGAAGTGTCTTTCTCTAATCCTCAGCCTCTCAGCTACATAACCTTTTTAGCCTATGCCTTGCCTGGGCAATGTTACAGAACTTATTTAGCACCGCCGATAAATGTGCAAAAGATATTCTACTCTGCTAAGAGCCTCAACCCAGAGACATTCAGCTCTAGCTCCATGAGTCAGCAACCCTAAGTCTGCCAATTCAGCTTAGTGATGCAGTCCACTTAACAGACCAGTCTTGTGCCCCAAGGCAAGCAGCTTTACCTGCTCCATGAACCAGGAGGCCCACCTCTCTGTCTTGTAGTCTTGATGCTGCTGCATTTGCAGCTTCACTTCTGTGGTGTCACAGCGCAGCGCTCCCGCTTAGATTGGTCTCAGTGTGCAGAGATCTCAAATTAGGAAAGCAATGCTCCCCTTCTGGCTTATCAATGTCACTGATAACAACATACCCCTTTCCACTTCTGAGACAGTTCATTTAATACCCAGAATGATGGCAAAACTGACCAATTCCCATTTTAGAATTGCAAGTTTTAAAAATCACAACGAACTCTGTTTACTATCACACATAACTGAATCACATAATCCTCTCAGCATCTCTTCCCACCTTCTCTTACCCAGAGTCATTAGAAAGCTACACCTACTCTGCATGGTCGGTCCCATCCAGCAGTTTAGTGGGGGTTAAGAAGACTAAGACTAGAAGAGCCATGTCAAGTAAGTCACTACAGCATATCCCTTTACTTGACATCTGATTTCCAAGTATTAAATTAAAAGGCTTACTCCTATTAAAGGAATTAGGCTTTTCAAAATTTTATAGAAATTGTAATAATTATAGATGGTGGGAATTAAGATGGGGGTCATTTCTTTGATTGATGATGGAAGATCATGTGATGTTATTGCTTGAAAGGATATCTTTGATCTGTACAGTTTTATTGTATGATCCATATTCCAAAGCAATAAAACCCTAATTCACCAGTACTCGTGCATTTATATAGTTATTAAACTAAATAGAAATGTTCTTGTGAGTCCACTATAACCAGGCCTGGAGATATCAAGGGAAAATAAACACTGGTCACTCCTTAAAGAATCTCACAGTCTAGGGAATGACAGTTAAGATACCATGTTCCAATGCCTTAAATTGTGAATTAAACAGTACATGGTTAGTATGGGTAAAAGACCTGTGAATAATTAGGGGAGAAGTAGTGATATTAGGAGAAAAGCTACATTTAGAGATTACCAGGTAGATAAATTGGGAGACAATTGTAATCCATGAACGTAAAGCCAGCTGAGCAAGCACACGCGTCTGTGAATGGGAGTAGCTGGTTTGGAGGATGGGAAATATTCTGGCATAGGCCTAGGATGGCTCCTGGCACTTAAGGGAAGTTAAATAGTAGTTGTTGAATGAATGAGTGAATAAATGGATTAATTGTAGGTATAAGTTGCTGAATTATTACTGTCAAACTTAATAATAAACACTTCTCATGAATGCTATCAAAATTCTCACCAAAGATGTATAAATACTGTTGGGATTGTTATTTTTCGAAACTTTTCCAAAGTTCAGAGAAACAAAAGAACTTGTCTGGAGTCACACAGCTAATATGAAAGCCAGAGTTTGACTTCTGTATGGCACCATGACTTTATATTCTGAGCACTTAATTATGTCACTGGATGTTAAAAAAAGGCAGTAGGGGGCCACTAAGAAACAGTTATACACCTAGCTACTAACTAAAAGGTTTATTGTTTGAATCCACCTTGAGATGTTTTAGATAAAAACGCCTGCCAATCTGCTTCCAAATGTTACCACCATGAAAGCTTGATGGAACATTGTTTTACTCTACGGCACACAGAGTCCATGAGTCAGAACTGACTCATCAGCAACTGGAGGGATAAGTGTAATCTACTAACACCAGGTGACCTTAACTTCAAGGGGAGGTGAGAGACTCAAGATCAGCCCAAAGCTGATTCCTATGAGATGGAGGTCTCCATTCCCAGCCTTTTTTTTTTTTTTTTTACTATTTATGACGCCCCACAGCACTTTCTAATTCTCTACTACATTTAATGATTTCTTGCGTTGGCCATACTGAACACGCAAGCTAAATTCATGATTCGGGTTTATTGGGAAGTAACAGGCTACAACAGGAACCACATGGGAATAATAATAAATACAACTCAAAAGATAGGATACGGTTCTCTAATCAGGACAGCTTCCAATAAGGACAGTTATCAGTTTTGTTGCTGTTCTTTCCCAGCTATACCTATTGCTGAGACTTCTTTTTTGCAATCTCTGTTTGAGAAAGGATTACAACTCTCTAATTCCATCAATAACAACTTGGATGCACCCTATTCTGCCAGCAACGCTCCTACTCAAAGATACTCAGATCTCTCTCACTTTGTGGGTCAGCAAGCCTGCTTCTGCTGTCTCGCACTGGTTCCCTAGCTCCCACTACTCATAGTGTTGCTGCTGTTTCTCTGCCAGTGGGCTCTGTTGTGTTGCCACCATTTCTCAGTTAGCTTTCAGTGTTACGTTCTCTCTTTCATGTGTATGGGAACTTGTAAATGTATGGCCCCGTGGTCCATACTTGCTCCATTGCAGGCTCTTCTTGAGGGGAGTGAGATACTCCTCAACCTCATTGTAGTTGGTCCTGATTTCTTGTCAACTCCAAGTCAAGGTCTTCCCACCAGATCTCAGAATGACAGATGACAGTCCCTACATTTGCATAATAATCACACAATTCCCTTAAGGTCACTCAATCCTATTGCATGGTTTTATGACCATGTATTCATTCCACTCAGATCCTCAGTCAACATCCATGGAAACAGCAGTCAATAAACCAAACAATGAGTTGATTGGGCAAATCTGCTGCACAAAATTCACTGCCATCAAGTTGATTCTGACTCAGTGACAAGAACTCTTATTTGTGAAAGAGTAAAGATGTTACTTTGAAGTACTAAGATGTGTTTGACACATGCTATGTGATGTGTTTGACACATGCTACATTGTTATCAGTCCACTCATATACGCATTTAAGTTGGACAATGAATAAGGAAATTCACAGCTGAATGTATGTATTTGAATAATGGTGTTGGCAAAGAATATTGAAAGTACCATGGACTGCCAGAAAGAACAACCAAAAAAAGCTGTCTTGGAAGAAGTACAGTCAAAATATTCTGCAGAAGCGAAGGTGGCAAAACTTCATCACCCATACTCTGGCCATGTTATCTGGAGTGACCAGTCCTTGGAAAAGGACATCACTCTTGGAAAAGTAGAGGGCAAGCAGAAAAAAAGAAGATCCCCAAGGAGGTAGATTCACACACGGGCTCAAACACAGTAACAACTGTGAAGAGGGTGCCAGGCAGTGCCGTATTCCGTTCTGTTGAGCATAGCCTAGCTATGAGTTGGATGGCTATGAGTTACTCGATGGCACCTCATTAAAACATTTGTACAGTAGGCTAACCCATCTCTTGAAAGATTGCAGTACAGCCAATTATTTTTGGAAAATTTATAAACTCCAGGTCTGTAAGTCCACTTAAGAGTCCACTGCAGAAAGGTAGGTTTGGGAATACTCGCTAGTATATGAAAAAAAAAAAATTATGATCATATTGTGAAGAACCTTGAATGCCATGCTATGTAATTTGATAGCAAAGGTATTGTTACATAATTGTTCAAATCAGGCAGGACAGACCCTAAGCTGTCCTTCAAATGTATCTGGAAAGTTGTGACAGACTGAAATGGCAAGGGTCTACACGTTGTGAAGAGAGACCACATATTTACTTATTAATGTAGACATACATCAATAGGCCTTTTCTTACACAGTCTGTAGTCTACTTTTATTTTTGTAAATAGCATAATATGAATATCTATTTTTGCTTCAATCATAATTTTTGGGTGAAATGTATTTTAACATGAACAATTTTAAATTTAAAAGAGTAAATAGAAACCTAAATTCATATCTCAATCATACCGTTTCCACAATTATCAAGTTAAAGCCAATTTTGTTTCATTTAAGTCCCTACTTTCCAATAATGCACTTTGAAGCAAATTTTGAAATGAATCCCATTTCTATAATCATTTATGCGATCAATGTTTCTGTCTAAATTCTATAGATATTTCTAAAAATCAAGGGTTCCATTTGAGAAAAAGCACAGCATCAGTATACTTTGTAAAAATTAAATTAATTATTTAATATTATCCAATATTTAGTTCAGTGTTCAGTCATTTTAATGATTACAGTTATAAGGAGTCCTGGTAGCACTGTTATTGAATCAACCAGGAAATAGACAAAAGGTTGGGGGTTCAAGTCCACCAGCTGATCTGTGGGAAAAATAACTGATGGTCTGCTTCTCTCCAAATGTACAGCCTTGGAAACCTTATGAAACAGTTCTATCCAAGTTATGGTGCTATCATATTTGATATAACCAATTCCTGATTAATGAAAACATACTGTTTATAATGCCCCAACATTTGGAAGAGACCAATTTGAAACTTAATAACCATCTTTTCACATTTCCTTTTGCAAGAAGAGTCAGCAGGTCAGTGGCATTTTGAAACATTTTGATATCAATAGAAATTTCAGGTTGTCTAGCCTGGGCTTTTATCTTCCCTCAGTCTGTCCAGCTGCTGTAACTCAGGGTTCTTTAAATTACTCAAACCCAGTTGTCATCGGTCAACTTCAACTCAGGGCAACATGTGTGTCAAAGGAGAACTGAGCTCTATCCAGTGTTCAATGGCTGGTTTTTCAAAAGTGGATCACCAGGTCTCTCTTCCCACATACCCCAGGATTGACTGAAAGCGCCAGCCTTTCAGTTAGTAGTTGAACATATGTATCCCCCACAGGCACACATCACTGTTCCTCAGAGTCCAAATCATGTCTGCACCCCAACTTTGTACTCTTTTAATTCTAACAATGATCTTTAAAAAAATTCTCTTGACATTTAAAAATTTGACATAAACAAATCACAAGAAGAAGAATATTTCATGGCAAGTGAAAAGTTTATGAAATTTACATGTAGTGTTGCTACCCCTGTGAGTTTCTGAGACTGTAATTTTACAGGAATATAGAGCCCCATTTTCTCCAGCTGAGCAGTGAGTGCTTTCCAACTGCAAACCTTATGGTTAGCAATACATTGCATAGCCATTACACCACGAGAGCTCCAGAAGTACTGTGTCAGAAACCAGATAGAATGCGAGACCCTGGGTGGTTAAAATGGCTAATGAGCTCAGCTGCTAATAAAATTAAAAAAAAGAAGACAGAAGTTTGAGTGTACCCAGAGGAGACTTGAAAGAAAAGCCTGGCAATCCAATTTAAATGAAATAATCCATTGAAAATCCACCAATTTTCAATCGGTAGTTCTGCTCTGGTACACGATGTCTGCGTTGCCCAGGAGTCCGCGTTGGCTCGGTGACAACAGCGTTACCTCCCAATAGCCTCAGTTTCATCTCTTGGTCCATAGAGCCTGACATTCTATCTGGTCCTTGACCGGAGTTTGGACCACCCCTCCTCTGAAACAGTGCTTCTCAAGACCTGATGATGCTGAAAATAATTCCTAGGACTTCTAACTAGACAGACTCCTGGGACCCAGACAAAGACTCTGATGCAGTAGGTATGAGGTGGGACTCATGAATTTCCACTTTTGACAAACCCCTCACTGGTGCTGATCTCGCTGGTCAAGCAAGGCCCAGAACTTGAGTTTCTCTTCTCTAGTTTATGAGAATGAGCAGGGCCTTGCTATAAGGAAAGTGCTGAAAAGCTATGTACACATCCTTCAGTAGATTCCCTCCACAGCTTCTCATCTTGCATCTCCGCCCCATCTGGATGCACCGAGCAGCCTCCGTGTGACTCTCACCCACACCAGACTTGTCGTTGCTTCTTAGAGACAATGAAGAAGGCAAGCTGACACAGCACATCACAATGACAAGGCAGATATTGATTCGTTAAATACATATCACACTTTGACTCCGAGCCTGGATCCTAAGCTTAACATCTAGATAATTTTTCAGTCACAAAAGTAACCATTCTTTGGTTGCGCCTTTGAACCAACTGAGGGCGGGAAGCCTGATGAATCTCAAGGTTACAAGAGAGAAAGACAAGGGGAAATGCAATTCTCTGCTTGAGGAAATCCAGATGAGAATTTGACTAAGTTACCTGTCCACTCAGAGATCAGGTGAGCCACTCATTCTTAATTCCTTGAGATTTCTGTTTTGGTTTTTGTTTAGTCCCAGGGAAACCAGGGTGCTTGGTCCCCAGGGCTGCAGTACCTGAGAAACAAACCACACCCTAGTTAACAAGTCATGTGAGTCAGTTTATAGGATTGTGATGAGGGTTAAACATCACAGCACAAGGTACATTCTCTACATTTCTTTTTAAACCCGTTTTAAAAATCGAGTTCAATGTTAAATCGAAGAGTTCAATATTCAAAAGAGCTGTGCAATCACTACCACATTCAATTTTAGATGCAGCTAGAATAAAAATTGATCACCTTATCATTTAATCTCCCTTTTGATCCATGTAAAATATGTTCTTTTCTGCCTTCTTTTCGATTAAGGCTTTTCTCAGTTCTGTTTGGTTATGGTTGTTTTCCCCCTTTTTATTTTGTGTTTTCTGTGTATGAACTCCCAATTAGGGAAATCTAGAAATATAACAATAGATGAAGATTTTCTTAGGGGTATGACAGGAGTTTCAGGGGACATGGGGAGCTAATAACAATGAGTACAAGAAAGAAGAAAATGTCTCTACATTTCAAGACCACAAATGTCCCACGGTTTCTTTGAGCACTGAAATCATCTATTGCATTTAAGTAAATATACCTCCATGTTAGTGTGTACATCTGCAAATCATCAGAGTTGCAAATTTTTTCTACCAACATCTTAAAACCATAACTATGTAGTAAAGCAAATTTGTACCATTCTTCTCCACCTTACCTATATATTCAATATTTGTTTTCTCTTGGCCTTGCTTATTTCAAGATGGGCCCCATTTTCCTCAGATTCTTCACCTTTGCTTAGCTTGCAAGACCATATTGCTGTGTTAGCCAGTTATACGGTCGCATTTCCTTCTCTTTCTATCTTGTCTCTTTTAATCAGTTGCTCTGCTAGCTGGTAGTTGGCATAAAGAATTCATGCTAAGAGAACATCTGTTCACATCTGGCACATAAAGGACCCTAGGTCACGTTGGCACAGGCGAGCACAGCCGACTTCACAGCAGTCTGGTTGGGGGAAAGCAACTCTGGCCTAAAGTGCTCTGTATGTGAACGGCCACCGTAATTGGGCCATTTCCAGCTGGCATTCAGCTTGGCACAGGGAACAAAGGGTGAGGCTGGTGAGGATCAGAGAGCTGGCCCTTGCTAAGCCCTTATCTTCTTTTGGTTCTTTCCAGGCTTGAGCTCATGCCCTGCAGAAGCTAGCAAGAGGATCTTGCCCATTGTATTCTACCTTTCAGTGTACCCTTTTCCATTTGATAAGACCTATTAATGTCAAGCCATTGTCTCAAAGTAGCAACCCTGACTGTCCCCAGTGCACCAACATTAATAGAAGAGGCAATTGGTTACAAATACTCAGCATTTTAGTTGGCGTTTCCATTCAGATCCTGGATCTGAAGTAACAAGTTGGAGACTGTAAGCCAAGGCTCTGGAGCTGATGGAGAAGGACAGAATCACCTTCTAATTTGTTGAGATTTCCTGTGGGACTATAAGGCAAGTCAGCACCTTGGGAGATAGACAGAAAAACTCAGGCTGGCAGAGGAGTCTAAATTGTGCTTGAGAATTGTGCGTATGCAAATGAAAATTGTGCATATGCGAATGGAAATGAAAATCAGTCTACTGGGACAAATTGTTGAAGCATCCATTAAGGGCCTCAACTAGATGTTTTATAAAGCACATTTTAATCTTGACAAGGCTGTAATTTCATTTTTTGCTTTGACTTAATATCTCTACTGCTAAAGTTGTGTTGTTTTTTAACAATAGAAATACACAGTCACCTCGTCTATCCCTTTTCTATCTAACAAGTCTCCCAGTTGAACTTTCTAATGAACATAAAACAACTGAATTCTAAAGACAAAGTACTCTAGGTCACACCAACAGGCAGGGTATCCAAATACTTTCTAGAAAGAGTTAGTGTCACCATTAAGGTGTCTCTCTCTTTTCTTTGACTTGGTCAGTCCGTGTATTCCAAATAGGATAACTTCTGAAACTATTCTTCATACTTTATTGGGGAAATAATGCTTTCTAACTTTTTCCCCCAGCTGCTGCCTAGTTTGACAAAGAATTTCTTGTATGCCCTCATGGTACTACCTGGTATGTTTGCAACTACTAAAGCAAGAACGGTGGTTCAACCTTACCAGCTGTTCCCCTGGGAAAAAATCTGCTGCTCTTTAAATTTTACAAATTCTCAGTAACCCTATCAAGCCTCAAATTTCAATTTTGAAAGATTCCATAGACAATATATTGAATGGTGCAGGAAATACCAAGAGAAGATGGAAAACATGCACAGAGTCCAGCATTTCAGAAAATAGCATATGAACAAGAATCAGTGGTGCTAAATATATAAGCTCAAGCAGCACTAAATGTATTAGCCAAAAATAAAGCTCCAGGAATTGACAGAATATCTATGGAAATGTTTCCGAAAGCTGATGAAGCATTGGAAGCACCTACTTGTTGCTGCCAGGAAATTTGAAATACAGCTGCCTGACCCACTGATGGGAAGAGATCCATGTTTGTGCCTTTTTCAAAGAAAGGTGAACCAACAGAATGATCAAGCTATAGGATGATATCACTGTATTACACACAAGTAAAATTTTACTTAAGATTATCTAACAATGGTTCTAGCAGAACATTGCCAGGGAACTGCCAGCAGTTCAGGCCAGATTCAGAAGAGGACATGGAACAAGGGATATATATCATTGCCGATGTCAGATGGATCTTGGCTCAAATAGAGAATACCAGAAACATGTTCACTTGTATTTTATTGACTGTGTAAAGGAATTATATTGTGGATAACCTTGAGAAAAATGGGAATTACACAACAGTTTATTGTGGTCATTTAGAACTTGTATGAGGCAGTTGGATAAATATAACAAGGCTACACTGCATGGGTTAAAATGAGAAAAGGTGTGTGGCAGGGTTCTAGCCTTTCTGCATACTTGTTCAAACTATCTGCTGAGCGAGTCATCCGAGAAGCTGGATTATGTGAAGAAGAGTGTGGCATCAGGATTAGAGGAAGGCCTATTAACAACCTGTAATACGCAGATGACACAAGTTTGTTTACTGAAAGTGAGGAGTTGAAGCCCTTACTGATGAGCATCAAGGATTGTAGCCTTCAATGTGGATTACACCTCGGTGTAAAGAAGACCCAAATCCTCACAATTGGATTAATAGGTATGCTTGGTAAATGGAGAAAAGGTTGAAGTTGTCAAGGATTTTGTCTTTGCTACAATCAATGTTCATGGAATCCACAGTCAAGAGATCAAATGATACATTGCATTAGGTAAATCTGCCACACAAGACTTCATTAGAGTATTAAAGAGCAACGATGTTGTTTTGAGGATTAAGTTGTGTCTGACCCAAGCCATGGTATTCTCCATTGCATCATATGCATGAGAAAGTTGGACATTGAATAAGAAAGACTGTAAAAGAATTGATGCATTTGAATTGTGGTGCTAGAGAAGAATATCGAAATACCATCGATTACTAAAAGGACAAACAGATCTTTATTGGAAGAAGTAAAGTCAGAGTGCTTCTTAGAGGCAAGAATGGAAAACCTTTGTCTTATATACTTTGGACATTTTGTCAGTTGTCAAGAGAGCCCAGTCCCTGGAGAAGGCTATCATGTTTGGTAAAGAAGAGGAGGAGAGAAAAAAAGGGAGGCCTTCAGTGAGATGGATGGACACTGTGGCTGCATCAATGGTTTCAGGCACAGGGAAAATTGTGAGGATGGCATGGGACCGTGCAATGTTTCGGTCTGTTGTGTGTAGGATCACTATGGGTCAGAGTCAACCCAGATGGCATCTAAGAACAACAACAACAGATCAGTCAGAATCAACTCCTCTGGGTTTTACATTAACCTAATGAAGTAGATAGGTAAGCATTGCTGTGTCCTATTTATAAATGCGGAAACTAAAGTATAGACAAAATGATCATTACAGGCCCCCAAAGCCCCAAACAAACAAAACCCAGAGCCTCCAGAATTTAAATCCAGTAGGCTTTCTTATGCTATTTTACCTTCTAACTACACCAAAAGAATGCGTGCTCACCATAATTCAAAATTCAACGTCAGTCATCCCAGGCCAAGATAGTGATGGCCTCAAAGAACAAGTGTCCGCATTCTAATCTTACATTTGGTTGAATGTAGAGACTAATGCTGTTTGGCTCATTTGCAAAGGATCTCAGCTGTCAAGCCCTACTTGGGGAGAAAAAAATGTTCATGCACTAAAAGATAACCCCTCATGAAGTTGTGTTATATGTTTTTCTGTGTCTTGGCATATGAAGGCCAGGATTCATGTACCCATGGGGACAGCAAATAGAAAAAAAGGTTTCAGGGTTGGGGTACAGTGGTGGTGAGGGGGTAAAAGGGAGATGGCATCAAGGAGTCAAGAAGAAGATGAATGTTTAAAAACTAATTATGGTAGCAATTGTACACGTTTGCTTGACACGATTAAATTATGGAATTATACAATATAGGTATTATCTCTCAATTAAAAGTAAATTGTATAAAATGACCAAGAAATTTGTTCATAAGAGTAATATAGTCACACTATCTTATATAGTTTCAGAGGAGAATAGGGAGGCATCAGAAAATACTTCATGGAGAAGGTGGAGTGTGGGATAGACTTTGATAACAACAATAAATTCCAATGGGGAAGTTCTGTAAAGTTGTGAGAAACACAAAGAATTTACCAAGGAGAGTCCTCATTTTAAATGTGGCTAGAATGTAAGCACAAAAACTGGAGAAGATGATTTCGAAGACCAGCACCCACACTTAATGCATCTGAGACCACACCCCACTACTCTTTAATTTTGTGTCTACAATGCAGGAATTGTAATGGAACCTCTTTGTCCATCACAAATGGAGGAGAGATAAAATATAGCAGTGAATCTAAAAATATATAGCAAATGTGATCCTAGTAGATGAATACTGGAGTCGTGATGACTTAGTGAGTTACACCGTGGGCTTCTAACCTCAAAGTCAGCAGTTCAAAACTACCAGCCATATCCATGGGAGCATGATAAGATTTTGTACTCTTGTAAAGAGTTACATTCTTGGAAAAGAGCAGGGGAAGTTCTACTCTGTCCTATAAGGTCACAATAAGCTGCTAAATATACAATACTCAAAATAAAATGGTTATTTTTCCTAAGTATTTTTAAAAATGAAATTTAACTCCCATATAGAAAAAGGCACAATTTTACATTTACATCTGGTAGTGCAGCAGTTAAACACTTGGCTGATTAGATAAAGGTCAGTTGTTCAAACCCAAAAGCCACTCTGAAGGAGACAGATGGAAAGATAGCTTCAGTCTGTTTCCATAAGATTTGCACCCTTGGGAACCCCACGTGGCAGTACTTCTCTGTCCTCCAGGGAGCTGAGAAGGAGAAAGGGACATGAAGCCAATGTGCTGGTTTTTGTTTGTTTGTTCAACAACAAGTATGTCCAACCTTATGAATTATGAGGAAAATATGTTTCACATAATGAAGGGGTACCAAATAGAGGCTTAGCATGACCAAAATAAAAAATAATATATGAGATAGCTCCAAAGAAGCTCATGGACAAAGTTGAAATGAATATATAATAATAAAAGTTCACCGATTTTGAAGCTTCCTTCTATAATAACAAATATTAGTAAAGATGTGGAGCAATAGGATCTCATTTGCATTGCTAAAGGGATGTACATTGTTATAACTACTTTGCAAAACTTCGGCAATATTTGCTAAGTCGGCTCATATACTTGCCTTATGACAGCAACTTTACTTCAAGGAATACGCAACAGAAATGCCTACATTTACATACCCCCAAAAGACACCTAAAATAATATTTACTGCACTGCAAACATTTTGAATTCCCAATCAACTAAAATGCCCATCAACTTAATATTTTTTGTCATAAAATGATAATAACACTTCTAATGTAAATCAGAGTTGTACATAACCCATGGACAAGCATATGGATTCTAGGCTTCCATTTAATTCTATCTCCCATCCCAGAACATTTAATTCTTATGATATGACCCTGCTTGATACTCAAGCTCATGAAGTGATCACTGAAGATTCGGGTGCTACAGCAAAGTATGGTGAGGAAAGCATACGGTACCTGGCTATCAACTCGAATAATGTCTGGAATCTTAAAGGCTTGTGTTCAAACTAAGTTCACGTGGAAGAAGAGTGACCAAAATATGAAAATAACAGAATACGAACATGATGAAGGTGAAGGTATCATAGCCAATTTGCAGATGGCCTTGGGGGACAGTGGGAGATCAAACTCCATCTGCAGACTATCTAGTCGGATGAAGCCTTTGACAGATACCCTCTGGCCAGAGTCAGGGACATATACAGCTTTAGGATCACACAGAGATTACTGCAAACTTGATTATGGTGGATGGAACTACGATTTGACACTACACCTGGTCAGTTGACCTGAGTTTGCCCTAGGTTTAAATATTTCTCACTTGTTCCTCAGAAGTTTTCTCTCTGACTTATTTTAATATTGCCTGTGATCTCTTCCCCCCCCCTTTCCCTTTCTCTTTTATTTTATATATTTTTTTATTATTTCTGTATGTTTCTTGGTTTATGAAGCACAGAAGGAGTGGCTATATAGAGACAATAAGTGATGTAATCGCTTATCAGGGATACAGAGTGGAGGGAGAATTTAAAGGAATTGGGGATCAAATAATGAATATGGGAAGTGGGGGGTGCACTAGAACTGAGTGTGATGATGTATGTACAACTCTTTTAAAAAGTGATTTTACTATGCAAGTGAATTTTATATAAATATATAAATATGAGAATTTTATATCAATAAAGCTATTGGAAAAAATAAAATGTCTGTCAACAGACTGGATAATGTGTGATCTATTCTTACAATGGGATACTCTAAGCAATGACAGTGAACAAGCTTTCACTAAAGACGGTAAAATAGAGATGTCTAAAAAATAAAATAATACTGAAGCACTATAGCAGATATAAATAACAACGTACTGTTTGGTGATCACCTAAGTGAAAATTAAAAACAGACAAACTGAATTGAAGGAGAGAGATGTCAAAATAACTTTGGGGCGAGGTGGATAGTAACCACCAGGGGGCATGAGGGTTCTTATCTTCTAAAGCAAACAGGACAGGCTAGAACTGGCCCAGTGAGTTTCAGAGGGACTGTAACTGTGTCTACAAATAGAAAGACCTGGCTTTCTCCCATGGAGCAGTTGGTGGGTTTGATCTGACAGCCTTAGAGTTAACAGCCCAACTCATAACCACTATGCCACCAGGGCTCCTTCTAGGCTACTCATTACATTTGATTTTCTTACCGGAGTCGAGGTTACATCCTGTCAGGGCCCTCACTTTGTGAAAATTAAAACTGCTTTCCAGATGCTTGCTCCAACAGGTATCAGCTTTACAAATTTGAATGTTTTCTCCTTTCTTTCTCTTTTTTTGAAGCTGAGCTCCCTTTATTTTAAACAGTTTAGGATTGTTTAATTCTTTAAATGATATATGTAAAGATCTTAAAGAAATACCAATAATAGAGTAATTGATCAACAACCATTAGCTAGTATAAGGATTGCCTCTAAAGTAGGTTAAGAAACATGTTTATCCTGTAGGGCCATTACAAAAACTCTACCAAATGGTCAAAACACAGTTATTGGAATAAAATAAATCTCTAAAAACATGCACATATTTTTTCATAAATAAACTTGGGTTTGCACAATTGAAGGTGTTGCCATCCACAGAAATTCAGTGTATCTGAATAAGCCTTTAGCATTTGGAGACGTCCACGCAAACTGGAGCCTGCACTACTGGGGAGGAACTGTATGGTGTGAGGCTGTGGGTCCGAGTCCTGAGCCTGGGCCAGCACCCTCGTGCTTCGGCAAGGTTCTTCCCTGGTAATCACTTCAAGCTGTGTGTGTAGCATGAAACCCAAGTGTGAGACGTTTAATCTGTGACCCTAAGGGATCTGTGAAAACAAGAGGTATTACATATTTATCAGGATCATTTCTTTTGACCTTTAGTTTCCTTCAACTTATCCTACAGGCCAGCAAAGGAAAGCAGAGAGTGGTGCCGTGAGAACAGCTGCAGACTGGTGTACTAGGTTTGAAGTTAAACAGAGAGAGATTGCATTCATATTACTCAAATCACTAAATACTGTAAGCCTCGTTTTGTGTGTCTGCAAAATGAAAGTAACAGTAACAGGGGAAGTAATACCTACTTTTTCAGGTTGTTGTGAGGATTAAATGGGGTTGTTGTTGCTCTTATGAGGTGCCATGTGTAGGCTGTGGATCATAGCAGCCCTTCTTACAGCAGAACAAAACAATGACTACCCTGAATCATCCTCAAAAGTGTCATGCTCTAGTCACTGGGCCAACAGCAGGCACTGTGTCGATCTGTCTCCCTGAGGGTCTTACTATTTTTTTCCATTGACCCTCTACCAAGTATGCTGTCTTTTTCTAGGAACTGCTTGTGCATAATGACAGGTCCACAGCATATGAAATGAAGATGCCATGCTCCCTTCTAAGGAGTATCCTGGCGGTGCTTCCTCCAAGTCAGAATTGTTTATTTTTCCAATGATCCATGCTGCCTTCTTTATTGTTTGCTAACACCATAAATGCATTCCAAGCATTTCATAATGCCAGGTCCTCCACCACTGGCTTCTAGTTATGCATCAGCAATTATTTCTATTTTCTTTTTTTCTCAGGCTCTCTCTCTCTCTCTCTCCATAGATAGATAGATAGATATAGATATACAGAGAATTCACATATCATAATTTACCATTCTAAATGCACAATTCAGTGATTTTAAGCTGTGTTCCAGGGTAGCATCTTCTCACCATACTTATTCATTCTGTATGATGAGCAAATAATCGAAGAAGTTAGATTATATGAAGAAGAATGTGACATCAGGATTGGAGGAAAGCTTATTAACAACCCGCACTATGGAAAGGGTACACACTTTCTTGCTGAAAGTGAGGAGGACTTGAAACATCTGCTGATGAAGATCAAGGATTGAAAATATCTAGAAAGTTGGATGGATTGCAACTCAATGTCAAGAACACCAAAATTGGCACAATTGGGCCAGTAGGTTACATCATGATAAACAGACGAAAGACGGAAGTTCTCAGGGAATTCATCTTGCTTTGGCACCACAGTCAAAGTTCATGGAAACATCACTCAAGAAATCAAAGGACACCTTGTATTGAGTAAATCTGGTGCATGAGACTTCTTTCAAATATTGAAAAGCGAAGAGGTTGGAGAACTAAGGTGCATTGACTCAGGCATTGGTATTTTTAATCACCTCATGTGCATGTGAAAGTTGGACATTGAATAAGGAAAACAAGAAGAATCACTGCATTTGAATGATGATGCTGGCAAAGAATACAGAAAGTGCCCAAAAAACAAATGGTCCTTAGACGCAAGGATGTCAAAACTTCGTCTTGCACACTTTGGACATGTTCTCAGAAGAGACTGTCCAAGCGGAGGGGCAGCAGAAAAGAGGAAGATGCTTGACGAGATGTATTTCTACTGTGACTGAAATAATGGGCTCATACATAAGAATCATTGGGAGGATGGGGCAGGACCGGGCTGTCTTTCCTTCTGTTGTGCACAGGGTCGGCACTTAACACTTCACAACAACAATGTTTTCATCAACCCTAAAGGAAACTCATACCCATTAGCAATCAGGCCCTATTTCCTCCCCTACCAGCCTATAACAAAGACTAATTTAATTTCTGTATCTATAGATTTGCATATTTTTTACATTTCAAAAATGGAATCCTACAT
This sequence comes from Echinops telfairi, assembly GCF_000313985.2. NCBI lineage: Eukaryota > Metazoa > Chordata > Mammalia > Afrosoricida > Tenrecidae > Echinops > Echinops telfairi. The sequence continues at coordinate 22,421,374 of NW_022111310.1, forward strand.
TATGTGGTCTTGTGGCCTAGTTTCTTTCACTAAACTTTAAATCTTTTTAAAGTTCATTTATGTTGTAGTATTTGTCAATTCTTCATTCATTTTTAATGGTTGTATAATATTATTCCAGTGTGTGGATATACGATAATTTATTTATCTTATCTATATTTATAAGGTAAATCTGAAGAGATCTTGATTGATCTCTTACTGCCAGATTTCCAAAGGACTTTGGAGCTAACATTGAGAGCTGTTATTCTGTATTCTGTCCAGTCTCTGGAGACAGAACGCTTGGATTTAAATTCTAGTTTAGCTACTTACAATTTGTATGAATTTAGGCAACTACCATTATCTCTCAGTCTTGAGTCGCTCATTTATAAAATTAGTGATATCATTGCCCTATATAGATGGGAGCCCTGGTGGCATTGTGGATCAGTGTTGGGCCTGTTAATCCAAAGGTCAGCAGTTCGAAAACACCAGCTGATCCTTAGGAGTAAGGCTTGGCTTTCTACTCCCATGCAGAGTGACATTCTGAGCAGCTCTGCCCTGTCTTAAAGGGTTGTTATGAGTTGAAATGAGCTCAACAGCAGTGGGTTTGGTTTGAGTCAAAATTGATTCCATGGTCATGAGTTAAAAATAATAATAATGTATACTGATTGAGAGGACTACATTAGACTCTTTTTTCCTAGACTGGAATTATATTAGATTTCTCTTATTTTTTCTGTACATTACATATGGTTGGTCTGATTTTCTGAGAATTATTTCCTCACACATCGATAAAGACAGACCTCCACTTAATAGTCATTCATCATTATTTGACTGGCATAGACAATTTTCACTGCCAGAGAACACCTGCTACCTTATGACTGCTGGAAAGAAATGAAGTAGTTCCTCTATGAGGATAGCTGTACACTTGGGACCATGCTCATAACTTTAAATCCACGGTTCTCAACCTGTGGGTCGTGACCCCTTGGGGCCCAAATGACCCTTTCATAGGGGTCACCCAATTCATAACAGTAGCAAAATGGCAGTGATGAAGTAGCAGCGACAATAATGTTATGGTTGGGAGTCACCACAACCTGAGGAACTGTATGAAAGGGTCATGGCATTAGGAAGGTTGAGACGCACTGGTTTAAATGGATGTGAACTTTAAATATTGACCAACGTATTTTCATTTGTCTAATTTCTGCCTAGCACTTTAAAACTTAGATATTATAAGACTGTTCAAAATGAAAGCAGGCAACACTCATAGCTTGCTACCAAAGCTATCATTGGAACCGGTAATCAAAATTGGCCAATATTTGTGAGCAGGTGACTGTGAGCAGATCCACAATTATGTACAGGTTTGCCAGAGGGTATTTCTGCATATGTACTTGTAGGTCCTGCAAATGTAGCCGTATATGTAGAAAAGCTGACAGGGACTAATGTTATGAAAACATCCTAGCCATAACCTGGAGGGTTTGGGAACGTGGGACCACAATCTTAGGGAACACCAAGGTCAATTGGCTTACCCTAGTCCCCAAAGACAAAGTTCTACATCCTACTGTGGTGAGTGGCAGCTAGAGTATTAAAGGCTGTTGAGGGGGCATCTACGGAGGAATTATTGGTCTCTCCTCCTCTGGAGCAAAGAAGAGTAAAGAAAAGAGAAGATTCATGGAAACAATCTAATGAATCAATGAACCACACAACCACGGGCTGTACTCTTTTGAGATAAGAAGTACTAGGTAGGGCTTGCTGTCACTACCACTTGGATAAATGCTGAAGAGAAATGGTGAGGAAAAAAATAAGAAAATTAAAATTCATTAGAAAGAACCAGATACCGTATATACTCAAGGATAAGCCAACCCGAATATCAGCCGAGGCACCTAATTTTACCACAAACACTGCATAAAAATTGTGCTGAAAAACTCGGCTTATACAGGAATATATATGGTACTTGCTATAGAGTGGTAGAGCCATTAAGGCTGTGGCCCTAACACACCTTTCAAACCTGGAACTAAATACACCCCAAGGGATCATCAACTTTGAGTCACATAGTACATAATAACACCAGGGTGTATACTCCTTAGTATAATCAAACATACTAGACCCAAAGGGCAGCATTTGTTCCCAAACAGAGCCCTGTAGACATGATGTGGTAAGGAAAGAAGGACAAATGGAATTGAGGAGCTCATGTGGAAAATGGGAAGAGTGCTGGTACATTGAGGGCATTATAACCAATGTCACAAAGCAAAATGTGTATACATTGTTGCATAGAAAACTAATCTGCTCAGTCAACTTCCACTTCAACTATGATTTTAAAAACATTCTGCTAAAATCACACGGAGAAGTCATTACACTGGAATGCAAGAGACATATATACTCCCTTGTCCATGATGGATTCTCAAGTGGGTCTCATCCATCCCGTTTCTTCTCAGCAGCTTGTCCCATTGGTCTGGATCGCCAGACTGGGAGTAGGTACCCTGAAGATCCATTGGATGCAATCAGCCATGGAGGAAGCAGTCACCTGTTAAATTTAGATTTCTTGAATCTGCCAACAGTCTGACACAATGATAAACAGCCACCATTTCTAGTAAAGGTTGGGAAAGCATTCACTGTTAATTGCTTGGCAGTACTGAACCATAAACATGGCAGCAACTATGCAGGGTGTCCACCCATCCTGATGACATACAGGTCATTTCATTCAACTCCAGAGAGTGGTCTAATTGACCAGGGCTAGTTTTAGAATACAGCTTTCAGAGTGAGGGGCTGTGAGAATCTTCTTGACTATGATAAGAAGAAATTATTTTCTTTCTCACTATTATTAGCAATATGTAGGGAAAAAAGAATCCAGGCCTCTAAATTTTACCCTATCTCTTTACTCTTCAGTTTTACCCTATCGATGCCCTTCCTAGGAGCCCTGTTGGCAGAGAGCAGCGGTTCTCAACCAGTGGGTCATGACCTCTTTGGAGGTCGAAGGGCCCTTTTTCAGCTGTTGCCCAATTCATAACAGCAAAATTACAGTTATGAAGTAGCAACGAAAATAATTTTATGGTTGGGGGGTCACCAAAACCTGAGGAATTGTTAGGAAGGTTGAGAACCACTGGCATAGAGGTTACGATTTGTACCACTAAGCTCAGAGTTAGCAGTTTGAAACCACTAGTAGCTTTGAAGGAGAAAGATGAGGCTTTCTACTCCCTTAGAGATTTACAGTCTCTGAGGCCCAGTGGAGTAGTTCTGTCTACCCTCCAGGGTCTCTTGAGTCAGAATTGAACAATGGTCCTGAGTATGATTTTCGTATGCATTTCCAAAACAGACGAGTGCCAGTGGATTGAAGCAAGGTTAAGCCATTGATCGGCCATACTGGCTAGTGTGCTTGAGAACTCATTGCCTTTAAAATAAACAAAAGTTCTCATTTTTACTCATATTTTTAAACTCTACTTCGCTCTCCTTCTAGTTCAGGGGTAGGCAGTGCTAAGGTTGAGTACTTGAGATTAGATTATAGAGTGCAAAATACAGGGAGAGTAAGCTATGCCCTGAAGTGGATGCTCCATGTGTTCAAGGCCTGCTTGTTAGTATTTCAGTGGCCAGAGATTCAGAAAACCATGTTGTGTCAGATTGCTTAGTATTTGAAAATACATGTTTCATGCAGATCTTTTTGACAACTTTATGCTATGTAATCAATCCATCTTTGGTGAATCTATTCTGACCAATAGATGGGTCACCCACAGTGAACCTGAGGGTCGGCTGCGTTTCTTAGGGTCTTCAGTGATAGTAGTCTTTTGAAAAGTGACTGCCAGGGCTTTCTTTTGAGGTGCCTCTGGGTGAATTTGAATCTAAAAACCGTTGAATTAGCAGCTGCACCATGTTATATGGTATTTAAATATGTTCGAGTTCTTTGACTTAATTACATCAAATGAGACCCTTTATTTTACCTTCATTTCTAAAAGTAGCCTCTTACTAGATAATAACACTAAAATATCTTCAGGGGGCTCATGATCTTCTTTTATCTTGATGGGATGGGAAAAACATGTACCAGAAGCAAATATGCTGAAATAGATCAATAAGCAAGTATATTACTAGTAATTGGCATGTTAGAAAATAAGTTTTATAGATAAAATAAAAGTAAAAGAAGTGGCTAGGATATTTAGGAAAAAGTTGATAATTTTGGGTAGGAATTTTATGGCAGTTCTAATTTAGCAGGTAACAGTTTACTAATGGCAAGTACAAAAGCCTACAGGTACGAGTGTGTCCGGCAGGCTGTGGAGCCTGTAAACTAGTGTGGCCAAAATAAAATGAGTCTGGAGTGGAAGAGGGGAAGTTGGGGTAAGAGAGCGCACAGGAGACTAGATTGTATAGAGCGTTAGAGAGAGGTACTCTGTCACCCTCCTTGTTTGTCTCATTTGACAGATATCACAATCCTGAGGGGACTAGTTTTCTGCATCTGAAAAAAATGTTTTATATATTTTGTCCAGTGTTCCTGTTATTTACAGTGGAATACAGTGGGAGGGCAAGCATTGAAAGAGTTATTCCCTGATGGGTGAAAGTGAGTATATTTCCATCTGAATCAGATTTACCTCAGGAACAGGTCTCAGTATCACCATTTATTGAAAACAGATGAAGGTTTTTAAGGTTCCATCCTGCCCTGCTATGTGGTCTTTAGAACTCCCTCCCAAAGCTCAACAAAACAATGAAGTACAGATATGATGACCCATATAGTAGCACTGCTGCCAGCCTGTTGGATATTTAGAAGAGAAAGGTTCTATACTGGGGGGAAATGGTTACTTAGAAAGAGAGCAGGCAACCCCCAAGCAATTAGTTTAAGTAAACCAGTTCTGAAGTTTTCAATAACATGGAGAGGTATTATAGTTATAAACTTAATGCCTTTTAAATTCTTGGTTATATTTTCCAAACACATTAAGACTTCCCAAAGGGTATTGAGGAAGTATTATAAACTATCAGTTTTTTTATCCTCTATTCTCAACTGATTAGCTGACATCACTCTACATTATAGATAAATACCATATTGGCATATACATAGTGATCAGAATATGAAGAGCAAAATAGATGAGCTTATAGAATATGTTTTCAGTTCTTAGTTCTACTCAAAATTAGCTGTTGCCCTGGGCTAGGCAGTTTGCTTTCTAACTCTGTTTCTGTATCAGGTGAATATTGTCCTTAACTAACTTTACACTGTTTTTTTTTTTTTTTTAAGAATAACAAATATGCACCATTTGTGAACTCTAACAACAATAAATTTTGTAAACTACAATATTGCTAGCATATAAGTATATAAGATGTTGCTAGTTCAGTGGTAGAATTCTTGCCTTGCTACAAGAGACTTGTGCTCAATTCTCATTAATGCACCTTATGTGCAACTACTGCTTATCTGGAGGCTTGCATGTTGCTACAATGCTGAACATGCTAATATAGGCTAGGGAGAATGATCTGGCAATTTAGAACTCAGCCATTGAAAACCAATAGATTCCAGTGCTCTGATTTCATTAACCATAGGGCCTCAGGAATCAGAAATCAATTTGGTGCAATCTGTTAACAAATCAATTCTATTTTGGATGTTTCTCTCAATAGCCAAATGAATTGACAAACTCAGAGTAGCTATCTGTGGTTCTTAAAGTAGTTTTATTGAGAAGTTGAACAAAAATCTTGACAATATGTACAACCTGTAAGTGGATGTTTGTGTATATATGTGTGAATATATAGATAGACACATGAGGTTGCTTCCAAAAGTTTGTAGAATAATATGATTGAACAATAACCTAATTTTTCCACAAACTTAGGATATAGATATCCTAAGGCAGGCTGGCTAGACCCTTGATAGAAAGAAGATGTGTACATGATAATGAGAAAATTTTCTAAATATAATAAAATTATTAGGATAAAAATAAGGTCAAACTAAATTTACAGCTAATCTAAAATTAGAGTTGCTTGTTTAGAAAGAGACCTGTTTGAACAGAGAAATATCCTAGGGGAATGAGTTGGTGATTTTTAATTGTCTTGATTCCCAGTGTGTTTTATAAAAGAAATGAAATTTTACAAATCAATATTCACTTCTTGGGATTTGGATACATATGTGGTTATATTCCTGTATGTGAAAACCTTATGACCATAAGGAGGAAGAGATTTTCAGTATGACCACTGCCTTGTTGATAACTATGTTTGAATAGTTATCAATAGTTGACAAGAAAAGATCAGGAGAACTGAGTCAGATGCCAGATATGCATCTGATTAACCTTGTAGCTCTGATCCCTACATGGGGATCATTCCTTGTTTAAAAATTGGAAAGAGGTGCTCTACAGGACTCAAGATTTAATCTGGTTTTAGGGTTTTACTTGCACTTTGAGACAAGTTCAGGTGAAATGGCTCTGTAAAACACTCATTCAAAAGTATCTACTCTATGTGCCATAGTTCTGACCTACTGATATTTAGGGATTCATCCTATGAATACACAGTAAATATGCAAATAGATACTTGTTGCTAGATACCATGGCGTGGGTTCCAACTCTTAGTGAACCTAAGTACACCTGAATGAAACACTGCCCGGTGTCGCCATCCTTACAATCATTGCCATGTTTGTATCAAGTGCCTTCCTCTCTTTCACTGCCCCTCCCCCTTAACAAGCATGATGTTTTTTAGCAGGGACTGGTCTCTCTTAGAATGTTTAAAGATATTAGAAATGTTCAAACTGTACTTCCCATACCTTGGTGCGTATTTGTTGATTGGACTCCTTCATTTTATGACAAAGTGGCATACATACTGGTTGCACTCAAATGTATTAGAGTTTTGCCACATCCTGTCTTCTCTAATATAGATATTCATAAGCTCTAACATCCCGGGTTAAAATGTCCCTGGAATACCATTTCCTGAGCCCTAAATCACTCCATGGAGTGTCTGAGAGGTCATTCTCACCAAGCACAATGTGATTTGGCTGGGAGGGCCCCCATACAAGACTATCAAGGAGGGCGGGCATTATGTAGGAGCATAGCAAAGATGAAACGAAGAGAAGTACTACTGAGGACAAATAAATGAAGGTTGCTCAGGTCTTGGAAGAAGTAGGGCCAGAATTATTCTTAGGGGCAAAGATGGTGAGACTACATCTTATATATTTTAGACATATTGTTAGGAGAAATCAGCCATTGCAGAAGGACATCCATGCTTGGTAATTTAGAGGGTCAGCCCAAAATTAGAAAGGGCCCTCCAAAAGATGGCTTGACACAGTGGCTGCAGCAGTGGGCTCAAGCATATGAACAATTGTGAGGGTGGCACAGGACCATGGAGTGCTCCCTTCTCTTGTGCATGGGGTCCCGGTGGGTCAGAACACATCCAATGGCACCTAACCACAATGACAACAACCTTGTTTAGGATGACATCATCGGCTGATGTAAGCGCTTTGCTAAATGTTGAAGCAGAAGCACCGAGAGCTAAGTCAGGTATACTTTTGAACAGGAATCAATTGGATAATAATAACTTATTTGGTAAATTTCTTACCACTAGTCAAGGAATGTCTGACTGGAAGGCGGGACCTCGGTTGCTGCTGCTGCTGTTAGGTGCCATCTCCCAGGTTCAGAGTATCATAGGTTCTTCTAACATCCACCCTGATGTTTTATTTTGCCTCTTTGCAATGACCATTTGCTTTCTCCATGTGTGATGTTCCTGATGTCGTCTCACATCTCATCAAATTAGTTCTTAAGATGCTCTAGAAATATAGGAGGGATAAACTCACAGGCGTATTTTGGCTCTCCTAGACTTGTTTCGACCTTCTTCAGCTTCAATCTGAATGTACTATTGAACAATTGTTTCTTCCACAGTTGGCTCCTGACACAGTCTAGCTACTGATATTAAGCTTCTCCATCATCTCTTCCCACAGAGGCAATCAATTTGATTTCTGTGTATTCTATATGGAGAAGTCCATGGATAGTCAACTTTTGTGTTGTTGGAAAACATAATTTGCTATGAACAAAGGATTGGTATTGAAACATTCTGTCAAGCTCTCGCTATCATTAAGACCATATTTTCTAACTACTGTTCCTTCCTCTTTCCTTCCTGCTTTGTGTTCCAATTGCCAATAATTATCAGCACATCTTGTTTGTATGTTTGATCAATTTCTGACTGAAGCAGTTGGTAGGATTCTTTAATTTCTGCATCAAAAGCTTTAGTAATTGGTACATATAATTGAATAATAGTTGTATTGACTGGATTTCCTTGATTTAGGATAGACAATATTCTATCACAGAGAGCACTGTATTTCAATAGAAATCTTGAAGTATTCTTTATTAAGGTGATGATTACACCGTTCTTCTTGAATCTGTCATTCCCAGCATAGTAAACCACATGATTTTCTTGATTCAAATGGTCATTAACTGTCCATTACAGTTCACTAGCTGTAGACTGTGTTCCATTTCATTTTTTGACAACTTCCAATGTTCCTAGAATTATACCTTATATATCATTTTATGCTTCATATATTCATGATTTGTACTTCATATATTCCGAGATCTGATTATCAATTGCTGTTTGGACCTGTTTCACATTTTGAGGCATGCCGCATCATCAGATGAAGATCCTGAAGAGTTTAGTCCATCCTCATCACTATGGTCGTCTCTACTTTGAAAAAGCAACTCTTCCTCGTCATAGCTTGTGTGCCTTCTGACCCGAGGGGCTCATCTCTGGCACTACCCCTGACAGCCTTCTGCTTTAGTTCGTGAGGTTTTTAGTATCTGACAATGTTTTGATGCTTTTCATGGGTTTTCAGTTGCTAATTCCTCAGAAATGGGCAAACCATGCCTTTTTCATAGTCTGTTCGAAGCTCTTCTGAAACCTGTTCACTTTTGAGTGACCCTGCTGCTATGTGAAATACCAGTAACATAGTTTCCAGTGTCACAGCAAGACACAAGCTACCACAGCACTACAAGCTGACAGGGCGCCCTAGTGGTTTGTTTTTTAAGGGAACACCTTAAAGAAAACTGAGCCATACTGATCTGTAGGTATTTACTAGTCACAGGAAGGAACATTTCCTATTATCTTTTATATCTTTAGTTGAACTCAAATTTATAGTATTTAGTATAAATGAGTTGCTCTGAAGGAAGCTAAGCTCTGTAATTAAACAAAGAAAAAACCCCTTCAAAATAGAGTCAAATATGGCCAGCTCTCATCATCTCCACTGCCATGATCATGCTCTATGCCACCATCATCTTTAATCTGGGTCACTAAAATATGTCACCTCAAACTGGCCTCTCTGATCTCCTCAGCAACTAAAATGATCGTGGTGGGATAAGCAAGAGGATGTGAGTCCCCTTCACAAAACCCCATGATGGTTTCCCTTTCCGCACCAAGGAAAACTCAGCAGCAAAACACGTCATCAGTTACTCCTTTGACCTCCTCTGTTGCTTCTCGCCCTTTTCCACTGTGCTCAAGCAACAAGTCTGGCCTCCTGACTGTTCCTCTCCCATACTAACACACCCTGGTTCCAGGCTTACACCTGTAGTGATCTTTCCTCACGTGACCTCATTTCCCCAGATCTCTCACTTTGTTTGAAACTCACCCCAGGGAGGTCTTCCTGACCACTCATCAACAGTTAACTTGTGCCTTTTGGTGCAATTGTTAAGCACTCAGCTGCTAGCTAGGGAGCTGGCAGTTCTGCTTTGAGTGGAAAAGACCAAGTCATCCACTCTGGTAAAGATTAGAGTCTGGAACACCCATACGACGCAGTTGTTCTCTGTGCTATAGGGTCAAAGTAAAGATTAGAGTCTGGAACATCCATATGATGCAGCTGTTCTCTGTGCTATAGGGCCAAGGTAAATATTAGAGTCTGGAACATCTATAGGACGCAGGTGTACTCTGTGCTATAGGGTCAAAGTAAAGATTAGAGACTGGAACATCCATATGATGCAGCTGTTCCCTGTGCTATAGGGTCAAGGTAAATATTAGAGTCTGGAACACCCATACAATGCAGTTGTTCTCTGTGCTATAGGGTCAAGGTAAAGATTAGAGACTGGAACACCCATACGACACAGTTGTTCTCTGTGCTATAGGGCCAAAGTAAAGATTAGAGTCTGGAACACCTATAGGACGCAGGTGTACTCTGTGCTATAGGGTCAGCACCATTAGGGTCAGTACTCTGTGCTATAGGGTCAGGTACTCTGTGCTATAGGGTCAGCTACAGAGTCTGGAACACCTATAGGACGCAGGTGTACTCTGTGCTATAGGGTCAGCACAGGTGTTCTCTGTGCTATAGGGCACAACAACAATAATAGTCCTAGCATTCTTGATCCCTATTTTCTACCCACTTTCCCTCCCTCGCTTCCATCTAAAACCTATATTTAATTTATTTGCATTTTTTAAAAGAAAAGTGTTTCTCCAGGTGGAGTGGACCCTCCAAAGGAATATGGATTTTTACGACCGTGGGCTTGAAATAACGAGAGTGACACACTATTTAAATAAACAGATGAAAAAAGGAAAAATGAAGGATGGCTAGGCCCTGTAACTAGCACCTGGGCATCTTCCGAGAGCTGTGAGCTCAGCCGAGAAGCATAAAGTGAAAGTCTTATTGGGCCAGGGCCTTGCTAGGGCAGGGTCAGTTCATGCGAACTACAGGTTAAGTGACTTGCTTGATCACTCCATCATGTGGTAGCAGCGCTGGGCCTCTAGCCAGCACAGATGACCACCCCAGCACCCACTAACCCCAACACATGCACGCAGACTGAATAATGAGCAAGCAATCATTTTCTAACCTTGAAGTTTTTATTTGTTTTCTACTGCTCAGGACATTGCTTATAGTGGTAGAAAGGTTCAGAAATGTAGCTTCTAGGGGGTTGTGATTGTACAGTAGCAACTAAAACAAAGGTTTTTATTTTTGTTTTTGCGGTTCCTGGCGACCATGCAAAACTATTTTTATCCGTTTGCCTTTTTCGTTGCCTCTTTCAATAGCTAGTTGAGGGAATCATTCAACTTCTACTCTGCGTGTTCCCAACACGCTAAAGCGCTCTAGCACGCAAAGTAACATTGTGGCAAATTTCTTGATCCTTTTGTCTCACTGATAAAGCAAAACTAATAAAAAGTAGACAATTTTAAAAATGCAATTTATATTCTTTTTTATTTTTAATTGCTCTTCATCCTCCAAAGTTATTGTATCATATGCTATTATTCAACATACCATTAGGATGCATACAAGGACTCCTTATGCGAGGCTGGAGAAATAACTCTCAGTTTTCTCAAGGGTGAAAATGGCGGTAATGACATAAAGTAAAATAATGTTGGATACATTAGTTATTAATGATGGAAGGGTCCCTAACCTCCCCACCCCCGTGTCAGCCCTGAACTTCTTATTTGTACATACATAGGAATGTGGAGCATTGGTCACACTATGTGACCAAACTGGGAGAAGATCTCAAAATGTACCATTTTAAAAATTTTGAGCCATTCCTTTGTTTTGCACTTTTTTCTGTATAGCATTGCTTTTATCTAACAACCAGCACTCACTGTTACATTCTAAGAAAAGTCTGACATGCCACCGAGCTAAACGTGTATTTTCAGTGGCACGATGATAACGATGCAAAGCTAATGAAATCAAGGTGGAAACAGGAAAGAAAAGAGGGACACAATGGTTGATAAACCCAGAATCTACACTCATGATACTTGAGTCTATCGACTATCCTTTTCTTGTTAAGCATGACTCTGAACCTTAGCAGAACCTCCTTGGATGTTGACCTTAGACCTAATTCGGTCGAGACCATAATGGAGGTGATCCTGAGGACCCACTGATATAATAAGTCAGACCACTTGTTCTCTTCAAGAGGTGACGCAGGAGTACTACCATTTTGTAGACGAGGAAATTGAGTCTCACTGTGAAGTTCACCGCGTGAACATGGACTGGCATCCAGATCCGCCAGGTTCTATCACTAAGCCTGCACACTGGCTGGTGGGGAGACTAGATACAAAGCAAAGAAGCTGGAATCACCCAAAGCACAATTTGGCAAAAGTCCTAATTTTATTATTTAAATCCTAACAGAGGCACTTCCTTCTAGCAACAGGCAGAGAGCAAGCGTATCCAGCACATTCCACGTTTCCCATTATTTGTTAAGTTAAACAATAACAATGTCATTAAGATCACTTTCACCTAACGTCAGAGCATTCTGCCCTAGAACCCCCAACTATGCTACACGTGATTATTTGGGTATTTGTCTTCCTGACTTAACTTAAGAATCTGAGGGTATGATAATATCTTCCTTTCTCCGAATCTGTTGCTAGTATAATCACCCATGCTGTAAACATCTAAGGGACGAATGAGTACATGGCTCCATCAGCTACTGCGGAAAGAAGCCTCTGAGGGATTACTAGTTTTCTGCCAAGCTAGCAGTGGTGAACTTGTTATTTCAATTAGGGTTTTCATTAATTAAACCAATCTTACATTATCTTTATTCCATATTCCAGTGCTCCAAGTATTACCTTTCCAATGACCTCATTGCTTCATACATTTTTCTCGCCTGGCCATTCCAAGATCCAATCACCTGGGTGAATGCAAACCTACGTCTAACACTGCACAGCATTCCATTTCCTTCCGGTCCTCTTCCCCAGGCTCCTAGGTCAAGGAGTTTTCAAAGCTCCTATAATTGTCAGATAAATAAAATCACATTGCTCATCATTACCTGAGACAATTCTGTGTAATTAGATGTTAACCGTAGTGTCCCCTCTCTTTTATGACTCCAAGTAACTACCTGTTCCTGTCTCAGCCTGGGAAAAAGCTTGGTTGGAAATATAACTGCTTTGTTGCTCTCTATGTAATTAACTACCATTAAAAGCCACTAATTAGATCGTAAGTTTTAAATAAGTTGCCCTAATTACCTTTGGTACATGGTGCATTGAGTCGGGAGGGCAAGTCCTTAAGCGCCACGAAACCTTGGCTCTGTCACTGAGAGAATTAACAGGGCTACTGGGCTTCTTTTTTTCTCATTCATAAGAGAGGAAATGAAAACATAGGAGATGGAGTAGATAGGGTAGGACTTAAGATTATGGATGGAATATGTGTGCCTGGGCAGAGTCAACCAGAGAATATCTCAAATTGCTGCCTTTCTACAAAATTATGCACTATAGGGAACATAGATTAATATCATATTCTTAGGCCAGAGACAAACACATTCTAAGTGCTTACAGGACGTTGAATAAATGAGTGGCCTCATAAGTGAGTGGAAGAAAAGTTTATATGCCACATGTCATAATAGTTGTTTTAACATGCCTTCGCGTGTGGTCTGATTCACAGCATCCTTATGCACAACAGAAGGAAAGACTTCCCAATCCTGTGACAGCCTAACAATTATTGTAATATTTTTGCCCATTATTGCAGCCACTGTATTGATCACTTTATTTAAGGGTCTTCCACTTTTTCAATGACACTCTACTTTAACAAGCATGATGTTCTTTTTAATGACTGTGCTACCTGATGACATATCCAGAATTCACAAGACAAAGCCTTGCCATCTTCGCTTCTAAGGAGAATTCTGGTTGTATTTCTTCCAAGATAGATGTTTTGTTCATCTGATATTTCATGGTTCTTTCAATATTCTCTGCCAACACCATTATTCAAATGCATCAGTTCTTCCACAGTCTTCCTTGTTAATTTACCAGCATTGACATACATATACAGCAATTGAAAATGTCATGGTTTTCAGACACCTGAAACATAGTCCTTAAAGTGGCATACTTGGTCCTCAATGCTTTAAAGTGGCCTTGTGCAGCAGTGCTACCCAATGTAATGCTTCGTTTGGTTTCATGGCTGCTGCCTCCATATGCATTGATTGTGGATCCAAGCAAAACAAATTCTTTACAACTTCTATCTTTTCTTCATGTATCATGATGTTGTCCATTGGTCTAGGTCTGAGGATTTGGGCTCTCTTTACATTGACTGACAATCCATACGAAAGGCTAAAGTTTTCACTTTTCTCAGCAAGTGCTTCAAATCCCCCTTCCATTCAGCAAGCAAGTAGTCATCTGTATATTGCAGATTGTTAACAAACAGTTATCCAATCCTGATGCTAAATTATTCTTCATATAGTCTAGCTTCTCAGATTATTTGCTCAACAGTTAGGAATAGTAGTTGGGACTCCCAATTTTAAAATAAATCATTTCATAGGATTTAATTCTAGCTCTGAAAATTATTAGCTGAGTTGGGGAGTCTCTGAAACTCGTTAGTAAAATGAGAAATATGCTGTGATAATTGAATGATCGCATGAGTCTTATATTGCCACACAGCATGAACTCAATACAGCTTAGACGTGATAATGATGAGGATGATGCCAATAATAAGGGTACAAGTGTGGAAGTTCTAAAATGAGCCTCTTTACTGAAGTGACTCTACCCATCCATTTTTCTGTGCTGAGCTACCATTGCTGTTGGTGGTGATGGTGATGGTTCCCACTGAGTTATTTGTACCTATAGTATTCCCAGACAGACCGAGTGGAACTTTCCCCAAGCATTTGAATGCTTGACCATTCAAATACAGATTTCCAGGCCTGTCTTCTGAGGTGCATCTCTGTGGGTTTGATTACACCACTCTTAGTAGAGTCCCAACGGCAGCATTCATTCACCAGAAGGATAAACTGATCACAGAATATATTCTCCATCCTGAGATAGTGCTAGAGTAGAGAAGAAAATGCAGTTTTTGCCCTAGGCAACCCATAATATAATGGTGTTAGAATTTTGTAAGAATAAAAAGTGTGATTACAAAGGCCTTTATGAAGTTCTGTGGGAAATTATCAAAGAATGGGTGCTATCAGTATTCCACATATCAAATCATTCTTACATTAATCAGATGTAAGATTAGTCTGGCCAATTTTGGCTGAAAAATTTTAGTTCTTAACCTCCCCACTCCCAACACACAGACACACACACAAATAATGCCAGGGTTAGTAAGAGAAGAGTTGGGTTTTGGTCTAAGTTTGACCTTGATGTCACAATAACTCATTATTCATGCAAATTCTGAGCCCTTACTTCCTTTCTGAAAACATCAGCTACTCATCCAGTGGAAGACAGGGAAAGATGAGATAGTCTCTCACAAGTATTCAAGTAAACACTAATTTTATTACTGCATCAAGAATCTGTGTAAGCCAAGCTTACAAAAGTCTCTCTGAAACCATGACTGGCTCACCTTGAATGGTCCATGCACACTAAAGTTTCTCTAAAACTATGGCCAATTCTTTTGAATAGTCCAAATCACCAGGCCAGAGTCAAATGACAAAGAGTATGTTTTCGCTCTCTCTCACGCTCTCTCTCTCTCTCTCTCTCTCTCTCTCTCTCTCTCTC
>NW_022111310.1:22436749-22502963 GCF_000313985.2 Echinops telfairi
GAGGAAAATAAACACTATTGGGCTAGATAGATCTCCCCTTATCAAAAGATTTCCTCTTATCAGGTTCAGTATATATACATTACTGAAAATAAATTATCAATATCAAAATTTAACACAACATATACAAATAAAATTTATTCTTAAACCCTTAAAGTAAATGACATATTTCTCAGAATATTTATAGTATCTTCTGCTTGCTATGCAGAATTAAATATATATATGTATGTGTGTATATATATATATATATATATACATATGCCATATGATTCAAGTTAAAATTTGCTCAAAGTTTGACAAGGAAAGATATTTCCATCCTGAATTATTTATTTTTTCTCTTTCCCTCCCCCAAGATGGTGTGCTCTGCCGTTGACTTTACTCCCTGTCTGCTTGAGTTTTAGAAATTCAAATCTCAGACCTACAGCCAAAGGTCAGGTTTATGTGCACACCCCTTAGGCCAATGGTCAAAGTCAAAAAGGTTTGTATCTACTTTGTCTCTACAAGGAGGAATGGTTGCCTCCTCCTACCTCTGCTTCCTGGCACACTAACATTCTCAGCACATGGAGAACGTTTAAAACCCTGAAGTCATCAGAACTGGCTGTTAGCAGGGCTCTCCCCACCTGTTGCCAGGCTTGCCTACTGGTCTTTCCATAGAAGAAGCCACTCTGCTCCATTACATTAGAGGAGGTGTAGGTAATGGGAAGTGCCCTGGAGACACGCTGACTCCTGTGTGGGTATGTGAAATATAAACTGGGCAGTTCGAACTCACTAGCTAGATTCTGCTAGATTCCAGGAAAGGTTTACTCCAGTTAGGGAGACCCTGCATAGGGTTGCTATGAGACAAAAGTGACCTGATGTTTGTGAGTTTGATTTTGGAGAGTACAATCATGCAGAAGGGCCCCGGGTGGCACAGTGAACTAAGATTGGGCTGTTAACAGAAAGATGGGTGGTTCAAATTCAATGTCACTGTGTTGTGGGGGAGAAAATGAGCCTGAAGCAAAGATTTCAGTAAAGAACCACCCTTGAGTTGTCTATTCTGTCTGATAGTATTGTCTTGAATTATAATTGACTGGAGGGCAATGCATTTGGAGTTGATTCATAAGTAAAGGTTTTATTTCTTTTTTTCCTTTTTTTGCAAAGAGATGCTAGGAAAATAATTTCCTATTGTTTTAGTTTTATAGCCTAGTTATACATCTGATTTCTGTTCACTCATTTATTCAACAAAGAGTTGATGAGTATTTATTATGCATGAGGCAATACACCAAGTAGCAATAGTTTACAGATGAACAAGACACAGCTTCTATTCTCAATAGATTAGTGGAGTGCACTGCGATGCATAGACGCAGATTTATGCCCCTGATTCTAGTAGAGAAGGCACCAAAATGTCAGTCTGGGGAGGATTAGGGAGTAAGTGAGAAATATTTTATGAAAGAGATGAGTTGTACCTAATTGTGAAATAAAAAAAAATAGCCATCAAATTTAAGAAATCTGTAGGAAAGGAGTCTCATACAGACAAATAAATATTTTCATTTCCTGGGCCTATTTGGAAAATATTGTTGTAAACTAGTAAGATCAGAGAAACTTTTTGAAATAGACTCAAGCACCAGTCTTTATGGCACCAACTTCTTTTAAAGTATTAGTATTCAACTGAAATCATTAGTGTGCAAATCATTGACTAATCACATAACGATAGGGGGGGATTATGAACTGAAGAATTGGGATTGCACTATTTCCAACTTTTGAAGTGTCTGAAGTAGTGTAAATTATCAATCAAAATTTACCAGTTAAAGTCCATCTAGAGGTACCTTGGAAGAAAGTCTTGGTCATCTACGTCCAAAATATCAGCTCCTGAAAACTGTATGGAACACAGTTCTACTCTGAAACATGGTGTTGCCCAGAGTTGGAATCAACGCAATGACAATTTTTCAATTATTATTTATTTTTGTTTATTTGTGTGGAATAAAATATATAATTGGTTACACTTTAAATATAAGATGGTGTAGAAGACTTGGAATAATGCAATCTTAGAGTAATCAAAAGATTAGTTATTATAAACAAAATATAACCATTTGGGGGGAGCTATTCATTCCTGCCCCCAAATTAGTCTGTCCAGGGTAGAACAGTGGGACCATTTATTTTTCCCCAAATTTCCTCCTTTCCAAAGACAGTGTTTGAACAAGACTATAGGTATATTTTTCCAGACTTCTCTGTCTGTCTCCTCTTCCTGAGGTCTGAATGACAAGCCAAGCAGAAAAATTGAATTTTTCACTTCTCTACACACTTTTAGCCCCCAGGAACACTGGAAAAGGTCAAGAATTTTTCAGCATGGTCTCTCCTTTGGCTACAGGATCAAAATGCTTTTGAAAGGTTGTTCCAGGCCCAATAAAGCAGTCAGTCATGATGGAAAATATAAACACTACTTTGTGTCCTCTGTGGGGGCATGCAGTCCCATTGGGAGGTTGACTTTGAAGACAATTTCTCTGGAGATATTTGCTTCTCTCATTAGGGCAAGTGCAGCTGAAACATAAAATAGACAGACATCAACTAGGAAGTGCATAAGTGAAGATTCTTGCTTTTCATGCCTTCCTGTTTCGTCCATTTTTACTATGCTACCTTCTTTCCTGTTTCCTTTCCGTTGTTTTTTCCTGTTGTTGACAAAAGTAAAACTGTTCCAGAGGCTGAGATTTGCATGCAATCCGATCACCAGTCTCTTTCTCCCATGGATCCAGTAGGTGGGTTCAAAGCTTGGACTTTCAGTTCGGGGTGCCTAAGGATTTATCCATCAGTACTCCTTTCTTTGTCTCCACCAACTGCTGATATCTCTCTTTCTTTCCTCTTGGCCTATGATTTCTTAAATAAGACTACAAACAAGGATCTTGCTTAGCCACTTTCTTAATCTCTCTCTACTGTACAGAGCCCTCCCTTGACCATAAGGAGTTCTCTCTCTGGCCTGTAGAATTCTTCCTTTGCTCCACACAGAGACTCATGTCGCAAGAAACATGATGCCTCCAGCCAACAGCTCCTAAGATTTACAGTGTTAACTGTGAAATCTCTGAAAATCTGGCGTCTAAAAAGTATTCATTTTGTTTCCATAATTATTTCTGTTTCTGAAACCATATCTGTGTTAGACCGGGTTCTCTAGAGAAACAAAACCAGGACACTTATGATTAGAAATAGATAGATAGATGATAGATTAGATAGACAGACAGACAGACAGATAGATAGATAGATAGATGATAAATAGAGCACGAAGGAAGATAACAGCTAATTAGTCTACATAGCTGCACAGAGGGCTCAGTTCAACTCACTTCCATGAAACGATTAATATACTGGAAGTCCTGCAAATCATGAGGGCCGCTCCATTCAAGGTCAAGGAAGCAGATAGCTGAGTTTTACATAGAGCAATGTAAGCAGTCCAGTCAGAGGCAGCAAACAGCAGGACAGGTCACCAACAGTCACCCAGATGATAGAATCTAGCAGTTCCAAGCACAACCAGCAGTGTGGCAAAGCAGGTCTTGAAGGAATCTCAAGCTCTAGCGACATAATCCATGGGTTGGGTGTCCCACAGATAGTGTAGCTCACAAGTTGAGGCAGAGATCTCACAAAGGCACACTTGTCCAATCACCAGAGAGCAAGAGAGAGACAGATGGGGCTTACCGAGTTATTTATCTCTTTGCCCTCCAATCAGACAGCGGTTATTAATCCCACATGTTCCTATTGGCCAGGTTGGCATAATAAACCTACCTAATACAATATCATAACAATTTATTTTAAAAATACTCTGGAAACATCCTAAATGGTTCAATAATGAGATGATTATTTACATTGTGGTGTATCAACTCAATGGAATATTATGCAGTCATTATGATGATAATTATGAAGACACAAAAATGTTAGTGTTTATAATGAGATATTAATAAAAAAGGTCATGCTTAATAATTTATAAATCAAGCCACAATGAAGATGCTACAATTTTTATGTGCTTATAGTAAAACAAGAAAGGGATAATGAGGAAATTAATCAGCTGTTATGCTAAAATAGTTTGTTATTATTTGTTTATCTGGATTTCTCAATTCCAAGTTTGGGGCTGATGACTCTTTGGTTGTGGAAGAAGAGGGGTTGGTTTGTCCTGTGCATTATAGACTGGTTAACAGCATTCCTGGTGGCCATTTACTGGCTTCCAGTAGCATTTACCCACTGGTTAATAGCTGGAAATATCTCCAGAAATTGTCAAATCTCCCTGAGGGGTTAAAAATCATCTTATGATTGAAAATCACTGTTTTAAGTAAATGTTTTTATCATATTCCCAATATTGTTTTTGTATCTATAACACACAAATGAAATGCTCTTTACCCTTGACCTACTGTTCTCTTCAGCAGCTCACACAGAAAATAGTTGAAATTCAGCAATGTTCTTGTTATCTCAGACAAGGGAGTAAAGCATTAATGCGTGATGACCTGCTTGGGGATGTCAGCATATTCCACCGCTCTTCTGAGTAATTGCAAACTAGGGGAAATCAGTGCCTGTTATATAAGAATATCTTCTACTGACAGTGCAGAGTATTTTTATCCTGGTGGAAGTTGCCTCTGGGCTCTGAAACCTTCTGTCAGGGAGTAAAGAAAACTAATTGCAGTGAAATATCTTTTTAGGCAACCTGCCCGTCACCAAATTCTATATGTAGGGGAATGCATACTGCCTTTAGAAGATGTTTCAATGGAACTCAAACCCCATAGGAGTTCTTTTGAGGGCCCAGAAACTTCAACTGTGCCAGAACTTTAGTGCAATTGAGCGAATTTTCAAATTTCCAGGACTGATTGAGGAGTACTGGATCACCTGGCTTGACCTCTTATTTCATATTTGGAGAAACTAGAAACCAGTCAAGTCATTTTCCAGTTCAACACCGCGAACTCGTTTCACAGCGTTCATTAAGCCTGGTTTGGCCTGAAGTTTCTGACTTTTCAGGCAAACTTTGTCTTTAAGAGGACCTTCTCCAGGTCTGCAATTGCATGACATTGGGAAGCAATTTAGTAATAGATGACGCAGACATCCACTGAGCTTTGATTATGGGTGGTCTTGTAAAATCCAAGCACTTATTGACTATAATCTATTTGCTACATCTGTGCAAGATAATGGGCTTGTAATATTAGAATAAACATATTTTATATTTTTTTCTGTGATCAGAGTAGCTCCCTATATTCTTTTAAAGACAGTCTATGCTGTGACCAGTGCTGTGCCAGACAAGAGATATGTAAGATTGGAATAAATGTGTTCTATTCTTTACGCTATGATTATAGCCCCTCCAGTTCTGTTAGGCACACAGAACCACCTAGCAACACTGATTTAGGAGATAGACTAGATGTGATTGGTTTTGGATTCTTAAGGCTCTCCATCTGTGATTTTTGTAACATTTGTTTCCTTTTTCCCCTCAAACAGAACATCCCAGATTCTCACATCAGCATATGCCAGCATGTGTGTTAATGCATATGCAACAGCCCTGTACAAACTAGTACAAGACCATTGTAGCCTGGCACAAAAGACACTCAAACAGCCGATCTAGGGACTGCAGCAACAAAAGCAGTATCAACCACAAAATACTTTATCTGCAGAAGGGAAGCAAATTGTGGGTAAAGGCCTCCTGTTCTAGAACCTTCTTAAAGTAATAAGTTGACACAGGTTTAAGCACAGGGAAGCCTTAGGGTTTTTCCCATTGCCAGTGGCTGCTTACATTGTGATAACCACTCGTAGTTAGCAAACTCTTGGAGTTTAGGGCCTTCGATACTGTCTCAGGGGTGGACAGACCCAAAATGCTTTATAGCTGGAGTAGCTCATTGGAGAGGAAACAAATTCTCATTCCATTTTATATTGGGAAGCCATGGTCACAAAGAAGCCACCACATCAAACGGGGAGCATCCATAAATATGGAGCATCTTCTTCTACTCTGGGGCCTGTGGGGGCTGCAAGTAGAGCTTGATCTACAAGTGGCTTCTTGGGGATCATCGCCTAGGAGACGCCTGTAAAGGAAAGTGAAATAAAGGTGTTGTTTCAACTGAAGCCTAGTTTTAGCTTGCTCCAAGGAGAACTGTCAACTGTGGATTGTATCACAAATCTAGTTTCATTTTGTAGTAAAGAGACTGATATTTTTCTCTCCATCTATATCAATTAGTCATCATCTTCAGGCCGCTCTTAGGGAAAGTGTAATTCCTTATATTTCTTCAAGCAGAATGGCTTCCACTGGCTCAAGGCAGGAAACCAGTGAGCCCTTGGCATCCAACACTTGCAGCATCTGGACGAATAGTTACCCCTCCAGATAACAGAAATCTGGACCACATGCTAAGAAATAGACCCCATACAGTTTCCCAGAGCTTTCTACTCAACACTAACTCTGACGCTCCAAAATAATGCAAACTCCAAATGCCAGAGACATTTTTGCTTGTTTTCTCCTCAATGCTTCAAAGCTGGTCTGGCCCATAAAAATATGTTCAGTAAGTGGATTTTGAAAAATGAGTGAATGCCTGACAGATATTTATTCTCCTATTCCAACATCTCTAGTCTGATACATACTCTCCCCTCTTTTTCTTCTGATTATAATGCCCTCTATTCTCCTCTAAATCTGTAGTGTACTCTTAACATTGATCCTTTCTTCAAAGCTAAACCATAAAACCTTATTTGATTCATCAAGATACAAAAGGAGTCCTATCATGCCATGCCAGATAAACTGTCCCACCAACCTTACATGAAAGCTTGATCCATACAAGTTGGCATCAACTTCCAGAATATGTTATGAACTTTCTTATAGTTGTACATTTATGTCATGAATTGTTTTCCTTGTTGCTGTGGTCTTGTGTGTGTATGTGTGTCCACATATCCCTTTGTCTTTCAGTAGAGTCATGCTATTGCTTGTGTGTATGCACATGTCTGGGTAGTTCCTGGCTAAGTAAAAACTTTTTAAGAACTATGACTACTGAGATATGCATGGATTGTGATAAGAGTTGTACGAGACCCTAATAAAATGATGGAAAAAAATACTATGCATACCTTTTCTTAGCTCCACAGCAATCTACTTTCCAGTTTAGGCATTATTCCTATCATTATGCTTATCCTACTTTTGACAAGAATAATGATACTATTTATAATAATTATAATTGTTTTGCACTTTCTACATGTTAAGCACTGTGCTCAATATTTTGTTTTTCTCGTGTGATTGATAACAATTACATTAAAAAGATTTAAAACGTTATCTTGTTTTGTTGATGAATCAAACATCAATTTAGGAAATTCAGTTATTATCCAGTTCCACAAGTTAGTGAAAGATAGTGCTGAGACTTAAACACAGTCAGTGAACCCCGCAGACTTGCTCTGAACTACAAAGCTACAGTATCTCAGCACCTAGCGCACATCAACAGGTTGCTGAAAGTCTCTCTTCTTACTTCAATCCACGTGATGCTGTGCAGCCAGAATAATCTTATGACTCGAATTCGACTTTGCAAGGTTGGCTATACCAGAGGATGTACACTGGTCCAGATGGGAGCTGGAAACATGGGGAATCCAGGGTGGATGAGCCCTACAAGACCAGTGGTGTGAGTGTTGAAACAGGGAGGGTAGAGGGAGAGTGGGTTGGAAAGAGGGAACCGATTACAAGGAACTATATGTGACCTCCTCCCTGGGGGATGGACAACAGAAATGTGGGTGAAGGGAGATGTCGGACAGGGCAAGATATGACAAAATAACAATTTATAAACTCATGAGGGAGGGGGAAAGGGGAGGGAGGGGAAAATGAGGACCTAATGTCGGGGGTTTAAGTGGAGAGAAAATGTTTTGAGAATGATGTACAAATGCGCTTAACACAATTGAATTGTGTATGGATTGCGATAACAGTTGTATGAGCCCCTAATAAAATGTTTAAAAAAAACAAACCACCCACCAGATCATGCCACTCTTTTTCTGAAAACCCATCAGTGACTCTTGATTAATCACAAGGTGAAGTCTAAAATCCTTAATATCGCTTTACAAAACTCATTCTCAATGGCTGCAATATTCTCCACTCTCATTTCTCATCCTCCCTCACCTCACCCAGGTATTGAACTGCCTTTAAATTACTAAACACATATCCACATTTTCACTCACTTTTAGAGCACACTGTGAGCTGAAGGTACACTTCTTGAGCTATCTACACTTTGCCTGCCCTTGGAGATTCAACTTATAATGCTACCTCCTCCAAGAAATAATTATTAACCTCCTCAACCTGCTGCAAATCTCCTTGATACCAGAGCCTAAACTTAGTATTTGTGTATCTCCAGAAAATAAAAGAATATTTGGAATTAGTTACAAGTAAAGATATTCACCTTGCTGTTGTTAGGGAATGTCACACCAGTTCCACCTCACAAAGACCCTGTGTGCAATAGAATGAAACACTGCCCAGAGCTGTGTCATGCTCAAGGTCATTAATATGCTTGATTCCGTTCCTGCAGCCATTGTGTCCATACACCGCTAAGGTCTTCCCCTTTATCATTGACCCTCTATTTGACCCACTACGATGGAGTGGTCCTTCTTGATAACATCCCCAAAGTCTGGGAGGTGAAATCTCACTCTCCTTGCTGCTAAGGACTAGGGGTATTTTCCTAAAGCAGATTTGTTCGTCCGATACTCTGCCAACAGCACAAATCAAAGCCATTGATTCTTCTGCTGAGGTTTTATTCAATACTTTTCGCCAACACCACAATTCAAAGGCATTGACTCTCCAGCTGAGGTTCCCAGGCTCCTGCCTATTCATTGTACTCTTTTCACAGGCATACAAAGTGATTGAAAAAACCATGGCTGGCCAGGTGCGCCTAAATCCTCAAAGGGATTGTTGCCATGGAACTCCTTGAACATTTCAATATTTTCTGTATTTATTGTGATGTTCATATTTTTCCAGTCGTGAAGATTTTGGGTTTCTTTATGTTGAGGTGCAATCCATCTAGAAGATGGCAGTATTTGATCTTTACTAGTAAATGCTTCAAGTCCTTTTTACTTTCAGCAGGTGAAGTGTCTTCTGTCTGTTCGCGGTTGCAAATGAGTCTTTCTCTAAATCTAATGCTCTGTTCTTCTGAAAGCCCACTTTATCAAACTAGTTGCTTTCCACACATATTTAATACGTGTGACGAAAAGGTACAACACTTTCCCGATTTTAAATCCTACCGTATCCCTTTGTCCTATGTGAATAATTGCTGCTGCTTCTATGTATGCGATCCTCAGGCTCACAATTAGAAAAAAGAAACCAAACTGACAGCGACAGGTGTATGTAGACTCACGGCAACTCTATGTGAATTTTATGTACATCTTTTCTGAGCAGATAGCCTCTTCTTTTTCTCACAAAGAGGTTGGGGGTTTGAACCACCCATCTTGTGGTTAGCAGTGTAACTCTTGTCATCTGATCAACAGCGTCATCTAACTGTTCTGAAATTGTCCATTTTTACAATATTGCACATAATTTGTTATGATCCATACCCCAATGCCTTTGTATAGTTCATAAAACACAGATAATATTCTTTCTGGTAGTTTCCACTTTCAGAAAGATCTGTTTGACATTAACAATTCATTCTGAATCCAGTTTGAATTTCTCTTGGTTCCCTGGTTATGGGGTGCTGTGCTACAACTGTTTTTTAATTACCTTCATCAACATTTATTTGTATATTATACATTAATAATATTCCTTGATAATATCTACTTTCTGTTGGGTCATCTTTATTTATAATGGTCCCAAATATCTATTTCTTCCAGTTGGTTGGCCAGATATGTGTATTCCAAATTCCTTAGCTTAGATGAGTGGATGCTTCCAGCATTGCATTCATTTTTTGAAATATTTTATTTAGTACCACTTAGAAAGGAGTGTTGGTGGCATAATGGGTTACACCTTGGATTGATAAATGCAAAGTCAGTGGTTCAAATCCACCAGCCACCACATGGGCTCAAGGTGAGGCTTTCTGCTTGTATAAAAATATATAGCTTCAGAAACCCGCAGAAGTTATTCTAATCTTTCTGCAGGGTCACTATGAGTCAGAATTGACTCAATGGCAAGAGAGATGGTTGCATATCAGCAAATTCATTTGGAACAGTAACTAGCTGTATCCTTTCCATCTTCTTTGTATGCTTCCTATGCTGATCAATATGTTGCACATATGGTTTTCATTATTGTAATGAGGATTGGACTTGTCTGTCGGCTATAGAAATCACAGACATGCTCTTCCCCTTGCGTTTTCTTACTCTAGATTGTCTTTTTCACATTTAATTATAGTACCTTCCTTTGTCTTTCAAGCTGTCCTTTGAAATATTCTGTTTAAAATATTCGGTTTAGGTAATGTTCTCCATTGGCGTTAGCTACATTATGTTCCAGTGCAAATTCCAGAATGTCTCCTGACATCCATTTTAGTTACTTCTATCCTATTTTTAAAAGATACATTTTATTTGTGGGGGCAGCATATACACGCAAACATATATCTATTCAAATTGGCTACGCAAACAGTTCAAGAACATTGGCTAAGAATGTCACATTGTGCCGCTGGGCTCACTAGCTCTACTCAGATTGTTAAATCAGCATTAATGTAGTCTTTCTACCCTGTAGAGTTTACATTTGGGCTTTTTTTTTAATAACCAAAAATATTTTTAAAAATTTTATTGTTATTTGGGTGAAATTTTACAGAGCAAATCAGTTCACTATTGAACAACTTATATAATTTTTTTCATAATATTAATTAAAGCCCCTTTGATGTAATAGAAATTTTCTCACCCCCTTCTCTGGAATCTAATTTATCCTTTCTTGTTCCATTTGTGACTTTGGAGCTTTGGGGTTAAATTTTGCTCTTTTGCTCTTGTCTAACTAGCAAGTCTGAGAACACCCCCACTCACAAGGATTACTTATAACATGATGGCCCTGTCTTTCGGTTTGTCTGAAAGGTGATCCCTGGAGGTGTGTTCAGTTCTGGGGGTGAAGGGTCATAGTGTTAAGGGTTCCACCACTCTCTGTAAGACAGTAAGTCTAATCGTTTTTATGCTTTTGAATTTAATTCTATATTCTCCCATCATTTACAGGAACTTCCACAGCCCTGATCAGAGGAGTTGGAAGCGGTAAGCAGACACCATTTAGTTTGGGTCTCAAGGCAGGTGAGGCTGAGTTTCCCATGATCCTATGCGTCTTTGGACTAATTGTTTTCATATGCTTTGATTTTCTTCACTTTTCTTTGCTCCAGATGAAGAGAGACTAATCGTGACACCTCAGGTGGCCACGTCGAAGTCCTTAAACCCTCAGTCACTGCTCACTGAAGGAGGCTGTTAAATAGTTTCTTAGTAAACTGTGTTGTGACTATGGCATCAGAGTTGCTCATTCAGTGGCCCTGAGCATCGGGAATCATTCCCTTCAGGTATGTGGTTATGGATAAGTAGCTTTTATAGCTTTGTCCTTTATAGACTCTACTATATTTATGTATATTTTTAAAGCACATTTAAATGAATATGTACAAATGTTCTCTGTTTGACCTACACATATTCATGGGTGCAGTTGCATGCATCTTCCCTGTGTTTTTCATGAACTATTGCTTTGTTCATGCTTGATGGTCTTCATGTCACTCCACAACTTGTTTGAACTTCAGTCACTAGTGTTCATGGCATCGAACCTGTTCTTGAGATGGCCTCTGATTCAAAGGAGATCTACTGCTGGTGTCCTTTGCCTTTCATGGACTTGGTTTAATTTGCTCAGGTTCAAGTGGAACTTACCGAGGGATAATTTATGAACTGTTCTGCAGTTGGTCCCTGGTCTTGTTCTGGATGATAATATTGACTTTTTCACCACGGAATTTCTTAGGCGTAATTGAATTGATTCCTGTACATTGTATTCCAGTGAAATCCACATGTATAATGATGTTTTATGTGATTGAAATGATATTTGCAATGAATAAGTCTCTGGTCTTACAAAATTCTTTTCTTCAATCCCCAGCACTGTTCCTATCATTAAGTCTATATATTCCAACTATTGATTCAACCTTCTAATCACCAGTAATTAGCAATCTATATTGATTATGTGTTTGATCAAATTCAGACTGGGTAGAAGTTAACAAAAATCTTGAACGTTTTCATCTTTGTCAGTAATGGGGGGGTGTTAATTTGAATATGGTCATATTAATTGGTCATCCATTGTCAGCATTGCACTTCAGGATAAGTTTTGACATGTTCTTGTTGTTTTTACACACTTAATGTGACATTAATTATTCCTCTTCAGTTTGTCATTCCTGGGATAATAGCATATATAACTATCCAATCAAAATGGCCAATACCAGTCTATTTCAGTTAACTAATGCCTAAAATCATTTCTATATGTTCCATTTCAGTTTTGATTGCTTCCAATTTTCCTATATTTATCTATTGCACATTCCATGTTCTGATCATTAATGGATGTCTGTAGCTGCTTGTTCTCATTTTGAGTTGAACCGCATCAGTGAGTCAAGGTCAGGAAAGTGGCACTCCATCCATGTAATGAAGCTCTAGAAGTCGGCTCTTCCACAGTTACATTTTGACTGCCTTCCCTTCTGTGGGGCTCATCTTCCAGCATTATACCAGACTACTATGTTCTACTGTTAGTTATAAAGTACTCAGTGGCTCCTCCCTTCCCTCACCCCCCACCCAAGTGGACTGTCTTCCAGTCTGTCTGAGTCAGGAAGCTCCTTGAAAATCCATGCACTACTTTGAGTGACCCTGCTTGCATATGAAAACCCAGATGCACAGATTTAAATTAATCACAACAGCAATATAAAAGTAGTTTATCTCACTATTCCTCACTGTAACCTGCAAGGACAGTGACTGCTGTAAGACAGCTCTTTATATCCCATAATATACAGAACATAGCTACTGCAAAGAAATGCTTGCAAACAAATCCAAACGCACTACTATCGAGTTGATGCTGTCCCACAGGGACCCTGTAGGACAAAGCAGACCTGCTCCTGCGTGTTTTCGAGACTACCTCTTTATGGGAGTAGAAAGCCCAGTCCTTCTCTGGCTAGTAAATGCCTCTCACTGCCAGCCAGTCAATTATGACTCATAGTGAGTAGCTCTTACTTTTTACTGTTATTTCATTGGGCTGGTTTGTTTGTTTCCGTTTTGTGTTGGTTTGATTTTGTTTGTCATGGCGACAGTCACAATTTTCACACTTTTCAGCCAGGAGAACGCATGCTTGATTAATGACTTTTACTTTAAATCAAGATACAAAATGATGGAGTTGTTACATTGAATGCCAGCAAAAAACCTCTCTTCTTAAGGGACAGATTTCCTCTAGATGTCCGAGCAGATACAGTCAGCGTCTGTGTAAAACCTTCTAGTTTGGAAATCTACTTCCTTGCAGAAGTTTTTCTGCTATTCAGTTCAATGAATTTGCACATATTGCTTCTTCCTTTGAATCATTTTGTTTTTTAAATGATCCTACGAGGCTTGCTGGACAAGAGATGTAGGGTGACATCAGTAATCTAGTGGAAGGCAAGAAGGCTTTGTATTCTTTTACTAGCCTGCACTTTTCTGACCCTGGTGCTCACCTCCCTGGACTATGCAGAGGTCATTTAAAGAACCCTGAACTTGAAGGTGGAGAAAGAACAGAGAGAGTCTCAATGACTGGTTTGAAATTGTCTCTCAGAGTGATTATTGCCCAGTGTTCTTGGCAACAGCCCAATCTGCCAACGTGACAGTCCATTCTCCCTGACTCAGCCTTCTGTGTCCAGACAAATGATTCACTCCCAGTGCATTTTTCTGCTCTTACTAAATAGGCCCTCTAACCATCACTGTATCTTTCAATTCCAGCTAACAGCTTCGACAGCAGTTTTTTGTTTTTTTGTTTTTAATGTTACTAAGCAAGCATGCCTGGCCAGAAGTCATGCGGGCACCTCTTCTAAAGCTTCCATGTCGTTTGGCCTTACAAGGATTGCCACCTTTTCTAAACTCATAGTGAAGCCTATGCCACATATTGTATTCATTTATCCATGACCACACTATTTACTTGTCTTTGACACTTTTTGAAATTTAACTCGACTATATTAAGGACTACGATACACCAAGGATGCTGGTTGTGTAAGTGATGTGCTCTCAACTGCTAATTTAAGGGTTGGCAGTTCAAACCCACTCAGGGGCAACACAGAGAAAATTCTGGAGATCTCCTTCCACCCCCTCCTTCTACAGAAGAGGAAACAGAGGGAGAGGGAATTTACATGATTTCAATGACACATATTAAGTGAAGAATCTGTCACAAGGCAGTTTGACTTCAACGTCCAACGGTTGCCACAATTCCGTGCTTCTATGCTAAGGTACAGTGCATGGTAGAGGCTGCCTGTAATTGATCTTATGGCCTGAACTCTCTGAACCTCAGTTTACTCATTTAAAAAAAATAAAAGTATGCGTGAGACCAGTGTTTCCCAATACAGTTCATTTTATGTAATTGTGAACATTCGTTACCATGTACTTGCTAGGTGCCATTGAATCAGTTCTGGCTCATAGCCATCTTATGTACAACAAAACACAACACACACACAACACTGTAGACACTACTCCCAACCCAGCCCAATGACTCCTGAACCATTTTCACAATAGTTCATTTTAAAGAGGTCTTGAACAGCAAATTTACCTAATGCAATGCACCCTTTGATCTTGACTTCTGCTTCCATGAGCTTTAATTGTGGATCCAAGACAAAATCCGCAACAACTTTAACCTTTCTGCACTTATCGTGATGTTAACTATGGGTCCAGTAGTGAGAATTTTGATCTTCCTTACACTGAGTTGTAATCCATACTGAGTGTTTTAATCCTTGATCTCCCTCAGCCAGTGCTTCATATTCCATCTCATTTGCAGGAGGCATGGTGGAGTAATCTGTATATTGCAGGTTGTTAGTAAGCCTTTCTCCAATCCTGTTGCTTCTCTGAATATTTTCATATTATAGCAGAAGAGAGGATTTGGGACATGGAGAAAGAACTTCACCCAGTGAGTGATCTAAGAGACTAAATTAGACAACTCATGTTACTAGTTACACTACTGTTTATACTTCTAAAAATCACCCTTGAGTGCACATCTAGCCTTGGATGCAAGAATGGCAAGATTTTATCTCACATACTTTAGATATATGATCCAGAGTAATCAGTACCTAGAGAAGAGTTGGTAAGGTAAAAGGACAGTAACAACAACAACACTAGGAAGATCCTCAGCAAGACGCATTGGAAAGTGGCTACAGCAGTGGGCTGAAACAAAGGCTAGGCCAAAGTAGCATTTTGGTGTATTACACCCTAGACAACTGTGATTCAGAACTGACTCAATGGCACATACAGCACAATTAGAAAAGCAAAGACCATCTCAGAAATGTCTCTGGATTCCCCCACTTATAACAGCTCATAGATTTGCACATATTCTTGACATAAATAAAGGGGTTGAATTTCACACAGCTAAATAAATGTATTTAGGGTGAGATGAAAAAGGGGAAAAAAGCAAACTTCTATTTATCTTTTTTTGTCTTGTGTGTGTGTGCATTCATGCATGTGTGTTATAACAGGGACAATTCACAAAATTGCCTGTGGGATAGAGACTTGTGGTTAGCTACCCTAATACCTATTTCAGTTTTCTTTTGTTACCTCTTTTAACACACATCTGATGTCAAACTCTTGGCATGAAGCTGGAGGCTGTCATAGACCAGTCAGGACAGAATGGCGAACTTGAAGAAGCTACCAAAGGGGACTCAGAGGATCTCACACACCAATAATGACATCTCCTATAAGCAAGGGTAAACTTTTAACCAGTTTAAACCATTAACCAGTTATTATTCGGATTTAATAAGCTTTTGATTTTTCAATGCTTTTAAATAGTTGTATACATTTCACCTATTTCTTCTTCTTCTTCATATAGGGTGCTTATTAACTAAGGAAAGGTAAACAGAGGAATTGATACTCAGCATTAAGTTTCCTAGTAATCAAAGCAAAGAGGGAACTTCAAGAGTACCAGAATAACTTCTGAATTAAATAGAGTTGATGAAGTATAGTGTATTTCTTTAAAAATGAAAAATAATTCCGAGGGATTATATATGAACCAGAGGCAGATGTCAATGCTGCCCAAGCATGTGATGCCCTGAGTTCATTAGTGGAGATTTTCATCCTTTGGAGTGTGATTCTATCACTCATTTAGAAGTGGATGCCCAGTTGACCTTAAAATTATCCTAATCCTAGTCCCTGTGAATGGTCCTGTGGCCTGATTTTGTCATCATTTTAAGAATCCGAGTCTTTCACAAATATCTTGTGTTAGCATTGCTATTAAATCCCTGTCCCTCAGGAAAACCCACAAAATGTTGTCTTTCTCCCCACCCCACCCCCACTCTACATTAATTTAAATGTTAGGTTGGATTGAGTTCAGTGCATAGACATGCCATTTGGGTCATCAGAGAACTGAGTTTTCACGGGCTGTTTTCAGAAGGAGATGGCTACACTTTCTTTGAGACACTTCTGGGTAGATGCCAACATAGCTTATTAACGCTTTCTACTATTTAGGGACTCCAAATATTAAATCAGCCTTTAGAAATGAATGAAAATGTCCCTATAAATGAAGAAAAAAGAGGATGTTTTTGATAATTAACAAATTGTTTATTTGATGCACAAAGATTTTCTTCTCTTGTTTCACCAGAGGAGATATTATGTACTCTCAGCAAAGTAAGGAGCCTCATAATTTCTGATCTCGAAACCTAATAGGAAGTCATTGTAGGCAAACAGCCTGGGCCTGATACAATGAGAAGCACATAGATTGATGAAACCCAGAAGTAAATCCAGCCACTTGCGGACAGCTGATTTTCAACAACAACAAAAACAACACACACACACACACACACACACAGACACCAATTCATTAAATTGAGGAGATACAATCTCATTAATCAATGGTGTGGACAAAACTGGGTATCCATTTGCAAGAAAATAAAACAAAATCCCTACCTTATATTATATACAAAAATGATCTCAAGCTGTATCAAAACCTAAATATGAAACTTATAAAACACTTAAAAATAAAAAAAATAATACGACAAATTTGGGGTCCTAATTTACAGCATAGTCTTTGAAACAACAAAAATTGCACAACAGAAAATAAACTAGACAACTGTGACCTCAGACAAATTGACCATGTGTGCAAATCAAGACCCTCCCCAAAAGAGTAAATATCTACAGACTGGAGAAACAATGTGTCGCAATGACATATCTGAGAAAGGATGACTCCCTAAGACTTAGAGAAAATGTTGATATCTTAACAAATAATTCCACTAAAAAGGGGAAGGGATATATAAATAGTCACTTCATCAAAGAAGATATTCTGGTGGTCAAAAATATATGAAAAGATATTTGTTGGTATTAGCCATTAGAGAAACAAATCAAAACCACATAATAAAATATCAAACCAGCAATTACAGAAAAGTTCAAACAGGCAGTAAGGGATAGCTATGGAGAGGATATGGCGATTGGAAGATATGGAGAGACTGGAACTCACATAAACTACAGATGATCTTTAAAATGGTTTAATCACTGTATAAATGCTATTATGCTTCTTTAGAAAGTGGGAAAGAGAACTAGTACATGACCCAGCTATCTCACAGCTAGGTATGTATCCTATAGAAAAAAGAGCATTGGCAAGACCAAAAGTATGCCCATCCATGTTCCTGAGCCGTGTGCACAATAGCCAAACAGATGGAAAAAACATAGTAAGTGCATAACAAGGGTGAATGGATATGCAAAGCCTGGAATGCCATGCAGTGTTGAAAAATATCAATGAATCTGAACAACTCTTAACATAGAAGGACCCGGAGGACATGAGTGAAATAAGCTAAATGTAAAAGGGGAAATATTGTATGAGGACATTATTATAAAGGTAAAGAACCCGTTGACACACAGAAAAATATTCTGTGCTGGTGACTTGGAGTAGAGGGGAAGAGAGGAAATAACTATTTAGAGGGGAGAAATACTCATCTGGGTGGTTGGAAGGCAATAGACAATAAAGGGAAGCTCAGCATAACCTGACCACAGCAAAGGAAGACGCTGGGCTGCACAACATTTCGACTCCACAGAAGGCATTACCCAGTCCGGAGGAGGCAGAGGAAATGTTTCATGACCGATGTGGTCCCTATGTACATCTTCAAGAACACTCAATTTAAATGGGGAAAAGAAAAATTCTCAGGACTACGTTATTCATATCAGAGAGATGTGGAATATATGAAGAAAACAGAGAAGTGATGTATCCGAGAATCAAGTTTTTCTAATGAGGCCTTGCAGCATAGTGGCAGACATGTCTAGCTGCTAAACTTGAGCTCAGCAATTCAAAACCACTGACTCGGCTACAGGAGAAAGATGAGACATTCTACTTCCATAAACATTCATGGTCTTAGAAATGCACAGGGCCAGTTCTACTCCGTTCTATAGGGTTACAAAGAGTTGAACCGGCACAATGGCAGTGAGTTTGGTTTGGTTTGATCTTCTGATTGTCATGGCATTGTAAGAGAGTATGCCGCGGTGGATGACGAATAATTTTTGTCCACTTTTCCAATGTCTCAGCAAATATTTTAAACATTGTCCAGTGCATAGAAAATGTTCAGTAAATGAGAAGACCACATAATGTATTATACAAGTCAGGGGGAAAGAAGCTTCTTATCATTATTCCAAGACAATTGGCTAAAATCAGCATTCACCCTGCACAGTAGGATCTATTTTTGTCCTCTGAAGAACTGTCTCTGTGTTAACTAAAGACTAATTAATAACCAATGAACCCTGGTGGTACAGAGAGTTAAGCATTTACCTGCTAATTAAAAACTGCAGTTCAAACCCACTCAGTGGCTCTATAGAATAAAGACCTGGCAATATGGTTCTGTAAAAAATATAACACAGAAAACTCATAGGGACGGGTCTACCCTGTTTTATGTATGGGATAGCTCTTAGTGAAACTGACTTCACAATGTTTAACAACGATTGATGATCACCTCATTTTCCCTCATGCTCCGCATTCTGTCTGATTTTCCAAGACTTATAAGAAGACTTATTGATTGTGCCTTCCAAAAAACTTATGTTTTTGAGAACATAGCACATTGTGTATTCATGGGTAACTGATGCATGAGTTAGATTAGGGTTGACATTGATTGATCTTTTTGACCTGAGCGAGGGCCACTTTTCATTGATCTTTTGCCCTCCATTACTAAACCCATTGTAAAATGTTTATCCAATTGACTATTTCTCTACCAATCCCTTCTGCATTAACCTTATGGATTAGCCTTTGATGTGAATTGTATCAAAAGCCTACTAGAAGTCCAAGTGAATTATATCTATGGTGACTGTCACTTCTTTTGAAAAATTAATCAACTTTGTTAAGCATAAGCTCCCTTTGGACATCTACTGTTAGAGGCCTCTGCACACTGAGACAGAGGAGACAGCAGCTGTAAAAAGAGAACTTTCGTCTGAGAATCTGAGTTTCTTATTCTGGATCAAATAAAACAGTAGCCAAATTGTGACCTTGATCTACATGTTCAAAATCTTGGTAAGGCTAAATTACAGAATAGAGGGATCAAAACTGCATTTATTTTGAATCAACATAGGCAGGAGAGTAAAACTCCTATATATGAGACTTTACCCAGACTACTTATTTTCTTTTTTTAACTGACTCAGTGGTTGCATCAACGGCTCAGGCTTAGGAACAGAGGATGAGTCGGGACCTTGCAGTGTTTCCTTCTGTTAAGTATCAGGTCCCTAGGGGTCAGAGCTGACTCTATGACATCTAACAACAATGACAACATTTAATTTTACAATTTTCTTTTTGCATCAGTAAGCTCAGAATGATGGTAGGACCTGTTTTCATTACCTAAGTCACAATATTAAATTCTGTGCCAACGAAATTCTAAAGTAGTGGTTTAAATTGCCTATTGGATTATATGTGTATCTTTTTGTATTACAATTTTAGCTGTTTTCTAGAACTATAACATTCATTTTTAACCATTCAAATCTACTTAAATTTATCATTGTACTATTATTGCAAATGCAATATTAGAAAATTACAATCAAATAACTCTATTTAACCGTTCTTTAGCCCTCATCATTCTTTGTATATTTTATTTCCATGTGTATTATGTAGTCTATTTGTTAAATCTTTATGATCTTGGATCATGAATAAAGATTTATTAGATGCGACAAAAACAAAGCCATAGAAACAAGAAAAAAAAGACAAATTAACCATCAATAGAATAATAACTAGGGCTTTTCCAAAGAGACTCTTGCATAACTGAAAAGTCAACTGTCAGATAGACATAAAATAGCTACAGTACAACAACTCCTTTAACTGAATTATAATATAACATGTAGTTTAGAAAAGTTAGCATTTTACTTCACCAAAAACAGATAACAAGCAAGCACAGTAAAAGATGCAAAATAGTTTATAATTTGAAAAATTGAAATCTAAATTACAATATGTTACTACTATACACTTATTAAAATGGAAAAATGAAAGAAAATTGATAGTACTAAGTGCTGTCAAGGATGAGGGGTCACTGGAATTCTCATTAATTGCTGATGCAATTGGATAATGATACAATACTTTGGAAAGACATTTTGGCTGCTTTTTATAAAGCTAAAGATATTCTTAGCACATCAATATATTTACCCAATAGAAATAAAGTCATATAATTTACAAAAATACCTGCACACAAGTTTTATTACAACTTTATTCAAAATATCCCCCAAATTGGGAACGACCCAAATACCCATCAATCAAAATATTCTATAATTGTGTTTCATTTTGTTTTGTGATTAGGAGACTCCATATGTTTGTCAAAATCTATGGGAATATACATGAGAAAGAGATGCAACATATTGTATTAAATCATAAGTAAGTAAATGTGATTGAAAATTAACCCCAGATGGATTGCAGTCCTACCTATGAAAGGAAAATTTTAAATTTTTAAAAGAAGTTACAGAAGAATTTCTTTAAAACTTTGTAAAAAAAAATTACCTTATAAAAGAATTCCTATTTGTCAAAGAGATCATAACGTTTAAAGATAAGTTACCAACTGGAAGGAAACATGCCAAAGAATAATATCTTGAATATTTAATGTGCCACAATAATTAATTTAAAAAAGAGAGAGAAAGAAAAGAAAAATCTAATTGAGTAATTGACCAGAAAAGATGAGCTCCCATCCACAAAAGGGGAGAATATTTCAAATTAACTTACAGATGTTCATCTTCAGTATCAGAACTTGAAAATAATAGATTCAATGATACCAGGTTTACCAATTATTTAAATGTTGGACTGAGTGTATGTCAAGGGGACTACTTACATAAATTTGGTGGTGTGAAAATAGT
The DNA here is from genome assembly GCF_000313985.2 of Echinops telfairi. NCBI lineage: Eukaryota > Metazoa > Chordata > Mammalia > Afrosoricida > Tenrecidae > Echinops > Echinops telfairi. The sequence goes on from NW_022111310.1 coordinate 22,458,110, forward strand.
TATGAATTCTTTAAGAAACACTTTGACACTATATTATAAAGTTAAACCTGCATGGACTTTATTATCCAAATATTTTACTCCAAGATGCATACTTTGCATGCATAATCTATTTTTCAGGGATAGAAATACATGGTTTTTAGTATAATAAAATTATGGAAAAAACTCAAAGTTTGCCCCAATTGGAATTTTATAAAATTTTGCTGAAGATCATCCATTGCAGCAGTAAATCAAGGAGCTGCCAGATGTTCAGGCTGGATTCCTAAAAAGGTATGGGACAAGGGCTATCTTTTCTGAAGTCAGATGAACCGTCAGTGAAAAGAGAGAATACCAGAAAGATATTTAATTGTGTTTAATTGACTATGAAGAGGCATTTGGCAATGTGGTTCACAAAAATCTTTGGGATAGCTTTAACCAGAATGAGAATTCCAGAACATTTCATGGTTGCTCATGTGATGTTGATCCATGTACAAGAGACAGTTGTATGAAGAGAACAAGAGAATATTTCATGGTTTAAAATCAGGAAAAAAATATGATTCAGGGTTGTATCTTCTCATCATCTATATTCAATCTGTATGCTGAGAAAATAATCTGAGAAGTTGAATTATATGAAGAAGAATTCAGCATCAGAATTGGAGGAAAGTTTATTAACAACATGCAATAGAAAGGCAGATGATACCGCCTTACTTCATGAAAGTGAGGAGAACTTGAAGTATTTGTTGATCAAGGATTGCAGCTTTCATGATGCATTATGACTCAATGTAACAATACCAAATCTTACATCTGGGCCAATAAGATCGAAGTTTTCAAGAATTTCACCTTACTTACATCCACACTCAACGCTCATGGAAGCAGCAGTCAAGAGATCAAAGGACACATTACACTGGGTAAATCTGCTACATGAAACTTCTTTAAAGTGTTGAAATGCAAGGATGTTAATTTGAGTCTGAAGGTGTGCCTGACACGAAACATGGTATTTTCCATTGCCACATATGGATGTGAAAGTAGGACATGGAATAAGGAAGACACAAGAAGAACTGATGCATTTGAATTATGGTGCTGGTGAAGACTACTGAAAGTACCATAGACTGCCAAAAGAACAAACAAACCTGTCTTGGAAGAAGTACAGCCAAAATGCTCCCTAGAGGCAAGGATGGTGACATTTTGTCTTCTCTACTTTTTGACATGCTATCAGAGGAGACCGGTCCCTGGAGGAAGACAACACGGCCAGTAAAGCAGAGGAGCAGTGAAAAAGAGGAAGGCCTTCCACTAGGTAGATTGACACAATGGGTGTAATCTTGGCCTGGAATATAAGAAAGTTGCAAAGATTTCCCAGGGCCAGGGTGTGTGTGTGTCTGCTGTACATATGTTCTCTGTGAGTTGAACATACTCAATGGCATCTAACAGCAACCACATACACAGAAACACAGATGAATTCTAGAAACAGGATGCTGATGGAGAAACATGATTGCACAAATTTGCCAAGTATGATCTCTTTTAATGCATACATAGAAAGTAAACCTATACAAAATAAAGCAAGAAAGATAAACATGCAGTTCCAAACTATGAATACCTTGGGTGTAGGAGAAGAAAGGAGATAGAATCAAGAAAGCACATAAGATAAAAACCTAAATTTAAAAAAATGTTTTCCTGCTAAAATTGGGTGAGATGTTCCTGAGAGTTGATTATATAATGCCTTAGAACTTTGTGTTATATCCATTTGTAATTACTGAGTGCTACATAATTTTAAACGTTTAAGTGGAATGATCAATGGGTATGAAGTCTTCATAAGATCTAAGACTAGCCGGAGGAAATGGAATGATGGAAGGCATGAATTAAAAAGTAGGATGATTAATTTCTCTATTTCAAAGCTGATGTGATTTTTAATGACAAAGTGTAGGATTTACCTCTATTGTAGGGTCACTACAGGGTGAGAAGACAAGGGAATCCATGTCTGGTAAAGAATTGAGAGGCTAGACTTCGGGATAGCAGATACCAAAGTTTCTCAAAATAATTACAATAGTGACGGCATTGCAGAAAATCATGAACAAGATGATGAAATATCAATGAATGATGAATATAGTGTGATAATTAATGAAATCAACAAGAAGATATGGCTACATAATTTGTTGGATCCAATCATATTGATGTGAATGAGAAGAGTTAGCGTGGAGACCCAAAGCCCATCTGTAGACAATTGGAAATCCCTGCACAAAAGAGTCACAAGGAAAAGATGAGTCAGTGAGGGTGCACTATATAACACAGAGGAAACACTCAATATTCCACTAATTCTTTAATGCTTCTTCCCACCCACTATCATGACCTCCAGTTCTACCTTACAAAGCTGGCTAGACAGGAGCACATACATAGCTAAAGATAATGGAATTCAGGACAGATAAACCCCTCAAGAACAGTAATGGGAGTAGTGATAACATGGTAGGGGGAAGGTGGGGTGAGAAGGGGAAAAAGAGGAAACTGACCCCAATGATCAATGTATAACTCCCTATCCCCTCACAGGGGGGGGGGGCAAACAACAGAAACATGGATGAGGGGAGACAGCATATGATGTAAGATATGAAAATAATAATACTTTATAATTTATCAAGGGTTCACAAGGGCAGGAAGGGCAGGGAGGGAGGGAAAAAGGAGGAGCTGATACCAAGGGCTCAAGGAGAAAGAAAATGCTATGAAAATGTTGATGGCAACACATACACAAATGTGACTGATACAGTGCATGTATGGATTGTTATAAGAGCTGTAAGAGCCCCCAATAAGCTTATTAAAAAATTTGTGGGGGCCAGTAAAAATGAAAATGTGGGTCTTATTGATAAAAACCTATTAAGGAATTCCAACTCATTACTTCAAAGCATTAAAACATTTAGAATGAATGGAGCATTCTAAACATAAGGTTCTACTTAACTATACAGGCTGTACATTCCTAAAACTGTCCCTGACAACAAACAATAATAATGCACGGTAAACTGTCCAGTAATATACATTAAAATAATTAAGTTTTGAAAAGGGAAAGACGTTTAGAATTGGAATGAAAGGGCAAGATGACACTGATCCACATCGAGGTCATGGGAGAGAGAAAAGACGACACGTGGGATGGGGGCGGTGTCTGCAGCGGAGAGAGAAGGACCCAATGGAAAGATAGGAGAAACGGACATATTGTAGGAATGGAAAGATGAAGAAGAATCTGCTAATGACACACACGCAATCCAGAGGGAATAATCATAAGATCTGAAAGTGCGGGGTGGAATTTGAATGAGAGGATATTGGTGCTATAGAAAACACGAGAGCACTCATGACGCTGCATCCATGACGCTGCACCCATGACGCTGCACCCATGACGCTGCACTCATGACGCTTTGCCTTCACAGGAAGTTGGGCACTCATTTCAAGTAAAAGCCTACTTCTTTTTTTTTCTTTCTAACTCTCTGACTTTGGGAAGAGCCACAGTCTTCAAAATGAAGATACTGAGTTGACCTGGAAGACAGAATGGAAGGGACACCTTCAAGGTGATGGATGTCAGGGCTGGATTTGACATGATCGTTGCCTCCCGCGGCCGCCGCTGTTCTCATCGTGCACATACAGGAAGTGGATATTTATGAGTTGTTAGTCGCCCTTCGCAGAAGGGGCTATTTGGTCACTACCAGGTTAAAAACGTAGGGCACTATTTTTGGTTCTACATGCTCTTGTAGCCACCAAGTGATTCAACACCTGGGATATCTTCTTCTTTTGCATGATTGTGTGATGACAGCTGATAAAATGACAACACAAATACCAGAGTGGTAACGAGAATTGAATGAGGAAGTTAGAAACATCTCCCTATTGTTTGACGATGTCCATTGCACTAATTATCAAAAAAAGAAGGAAAAAAAATATATGCTAGTCTGAGCTTTCTTGTGATTTCTATCCAGTGGTTCTAATTGTGTTCCTTCAGATGAAGCAGGCATGTCACCATCCATCACTTTGTTAGAGAGGATTCCCCAGATATTGAAAATGTTTAGGAATCCTTAAGATGTCTCGCTTCTAAGTTAAATGTCATCAATCTCCTCAGGGAAATAGCTCAGAAAACAGTATTAAATACCATTTCATATTTCATTTGAGAATTTGCATCACCTACTCCAGCCCTGCTTTTAGAATGGAGCCGCTGTGCTCCTCCATCTGTTATTTTTATACCTAAATACAGCGACCAGTCTCCCTTGCTCTACTCTCTTAGTCGAGGGCTTCTTAATGTCCTCAGAAAAAAACGCTGGAAACACTACTATGGCTCACTCTGACCCTTGCTTATCAATTCAGCCTCCTTTCTGGACTTGATCTTGCCTTGACCCATCTCTCTCTTACTCCCATACAATCATCAATTTTCACTGCCTGTTTTAGAGTTTATCTTAGAACTTTTTTCATACTCCTCTCACTGCTAAGCTTTTGAGCATGCTTTTTCTTCTATCCATACCATATATCCTTATGTTCCCCATTCTACCTACACTCTCACAAATCCACACACGCGCAGTATTTGTCATTCCATGGAGCCTCCAGTTTTGAGCAAAATTTAAGTGCACACTAATAAGCAAAAGCCAAAAAGCAAAACACATATGTAATACTGTATTTGAGAACCTGTGTTATAATTTCTCATTTAGTTGCTGGTTTTTGTAGGAGACCATAAGCTCACTGTAGCTGGCGGCTATGTCTTTGGTTGGTGCTCACTCATGGGCCAGAAGGCTTCTTACAGTCCTGAGCACAGTGGAGGTACACAAAAAACGTCTGAAGAAGGAAGGAACAAAGAAATAAATACGAAGGGAGGGAAGCATATTTAGAATATGACTCCCCTGCAAGCCAGTGGAAAAGCAATTCTATGACCATTAAGTCACATCCCATGGGTGTGAAAGTGTGGTTGGCATTCACAGTGCTTACATTTGAAGCTAAAATTGCTTCTTCCCTGTGTATTCCATGTTGCCTCCAATCCTCTTTCACCGTGGATGCTGGAGTACATGCTCTCTGTATTAATTTAGCTCCTGCAGCAGTGGGCCAGTCCAATCACTTTACGCTAGTATTCCCTGGCAGGAGAAAGCATGTGGCGGATGTTGTTTAGACAGGTTAAAATGAATAATTTGCATGTTTTCATTATGCTAATGGAGTCTTCTAGAGAAAGGCCTGTTTAATAATATATGTCATCTAACTTCATAATGGTTTTGAATACTAGAGCCAAAGCCCAGAGTGGGAGAACATGAAGAGGAAGGTGAACTGAGTTTGCATGTGAGCTCTGCCCCTGAGAGGGGCCAGGTGACTTGAAGATTCCTAACCTCTGTCTTCCTAACCTCTGACTAGAGAAATATAGACATAGTGCGAGGTATATAAAGTAAGAATTAAAAAGGCACAGAAAATGGGTCATAAAAATCAACCCCCCCCAAAACGAAACCCACAACCCTCCAGACATTCCCCATTTATAAAGACCCTAAAGAAACAGGTATAACTCCTCCACAGATTTCAGAGGTTATAAGTCTTTATGAAAGCGGACTGTCTCCCATGCAGTGGCTAGTGGGATTTTAACTGCTATCCAAATGACTCACTCAATTAACAGCTGAGTGCTGAAGCCACTGCACTACAAAGGCATAATGAGTATCCCCAAAATGAACAACTGATTCTGTTGATAGTTATATTGCTTGAGCTCTTCCTCCATGTTAATTAACGTTTCTACCATCAGATAATATTGCAATATTTAATCCTATGATCAAATCTAGTCAGTAATTGGCCCCCCAAAATGGCTTAAATCTTTGTGAAGTACTCATATATTTAAATATTTCTTATTCATTTCATCTTTTCTATTCCTAGCCATCTATTGAGATCCAGTTCCAATCTGAAATTGCTTAATTTATATTGTTCACATCCTATTCTAAAAATGTTATGGTACTTAGGATGATTATTGTCTTTTCTAGTCTCCAAATTATGCATCACGTAAATGTTATTGGGCATCTTAGAGTTGAAAAAATAGACAATTTCCACTTGTTGGGGTAAAGGTCAGTTTTGTTCCAATTTGATTCATAAAGCAACTGGACTCTGACAGAGTGAACAGAATGTTTCAAGGTGGTGGGAACAGAAACTATGTAAGGCACTGTTTAAAGCACTATCTATATCAGAATGACGGCTCCGAGATTTTGTAAAAATGTCTGCACTATTGTATAGGATTTGTACTTGGGAGACAATACACAAATTTATTATGTAAGTACTTGTGTTAGTCTAGGTACTTTAGAGAAACAAATTCACAGAAACTCATGTATAAGAGAGGGTTTTATATAAATGGTAAGTGCACATCAAGAAAACATCCCAACCCAGTGCAGCCCAAGCCCACAAGTCCAAAATTAACCCATTAACCCATATGTCCAACATCAATCCACAAAGTCCTCCTCCATCTCACAAAACACATACTATGATGCTGACTGCAGGAGGAAAGCTGAATCAGTGAGCTTGTAAGGATCTCAGTGCTGGCAGGAGTCTCCACACAGCTGTTCCAGCACCCTGGGCTGCATCAGGGTAGGTGCATGTGGCTTTTCCTCAGGTATGTCTTGCAGGAAGTGAGCCTTGCCAGCTGAAGCAGGGAACTGGCTAAAGCAGCTGCACCCAGGTCCTACCATCACAAAGCAAGAGACCTGAGAACTAGAAAGGCAAGGCTCACTGAACTATTTATCCCTCCACCCTTCACTTAACCCCACATGTGTTTATCGGCCAGGTTGGCACAATAAACTAATTATCTCAGTACTTGTGTACAACAATTTTATATAAAGAAATCATTTACTCAGTGTCCCACAGATAGAGTGGACATCAAACCTGGCCCTAATGTTTTGGCTCTAGAGCAGCAGTTCTCAACCTGTGAGTCACGACCCCTTTGAGGGTTGAACGACCCTTTCACCAGGGTTGCCTGATTCATAGCAGTAGCAAAATTACAGTTATGAAGCAACAATGAAAATAATGTTATGGTTGGGGGTCACCACAACATGAAGAACTGTATAAAAGGGTCGTGGCATTAGGAAGGTTGAGAACCACTGTCCTAGAGACAATGTGTTCATAGATGTTTCCTTGCTATAAGATTGAGTATAATTAATGTAGATGAAGATATGGAGGCTCCGGAAAGCAAGAACTTTGTGCAAGTGATGTTAAGAATGAAGACATTCAAAATTCAGTGATTGTTTTAAAACCGATTTTATTTTAATAAATACTTTTCTTTATGTAATGTAATGATTTTTGTCTTTTTAAACCTTTGCCCTCAAAGAGAGATGATAGCATATGATGGGCACAACTGAATGCTCAGGAGCTTTGTTTATTGATTCAGCCAGTCAATAAATGTGGAGCCCTGACTATGTCAGACATAGCTTTAGAAACCTGGAAGTACTCGTACAGTCCACTTAAAATAAATAACTGCAAAATCTACTAATAATTGAACTTGGACTGTATGAAGAGTGAATCTATGAACGTATGTCATTAAAATGAAACTAAGATTGATATCCTAGGTGTTAGTGAGCGGACATGAACTGGTATTGGTGATTGGACTACAAAAGTCAGAAATGAACAGTTGTTAGAAATATCATCTTGGTGATAAAAATGAAGTTGGAGATCACATGGTAGACTTTTTGCAAAACCAAGATCTTGATCAGAGCAAATATCTTTTTAAAACAAAACAGACAGGGACTATACACATGGACTTCTTCAGATGAACTTCACAGAAATCAATCACCAGTTCCAACATCAATTCACACAAATAACCTTCCAATCACCAGTAATTATCAAAGCATGTTGATTGCATGTTTGATTTATTTCAGACAGAAGACATTTGTAGACTTCTTCAGTTTCTGCATCACTAGCTTTAGTGTTTAGTGCATAAGTTTAATGATAGTTTTATTGATTGGATATCCTTGAATGTGGATAGATACAAAACTTTCACAGGCAGCACTGCACTTCAGATTGACCTTAAAATGTCATTTTTTTAAAGGATGAATGCAATGCCACTCCATTTGATTGTGTCACTCCTAACATAATAAACCATAATAAAAGCATAATAAACCATATGCTTTTCTAATTCAAAATATTTCTTCTCATTTTAAGTCATGCCCATCAGCAAATGAATGTCCAAAAGTTATACTTCATCCCCATCATTATACTTCATTCTACTTTGAGGAGGCAGCTATTCTTCAGTTATATTTTAAGTGGCTTCTGATTTGAGGAACTCACCCCCGGCACTATTTCTGATAATTATCTTCTATTCAATAGGGCTTCAGTGTCTGATAATATTTCCATTCTGTCCACAAGATGGACAGTTCCTCTGAAATTGACATCTTATCCATTCATGGTAGTCTGTTCTTTGTCTGGAAGTTCTGTTGAAACCTGTCTAGGTTGGGTGATCATACTGGTATTTAAAATGCCAGTAACACAGCATGCAGCATCACCACAACACACAAGGCACCATATATGACAACCTGACAGACAAGTGGTTGAGGTTTAATTTAGTGCTGTACATAATTTTCATAGTGGGAGGTCTGAGAAATGGTGACACCTAGCTGGCTTGTGAAGTCAAATAAGGTTTCACTCAGTGTCATGGTTTCCTTGAAAGATGTCCTCAGGCAGGTGGCAGAAAGAAGGGGAAGGTTATTTCCAAAATAAAAACTATTTGAGACCAGATGGTATTTCTTTATGAGGCAATTTTCACTCACGCAAAGAAAACATAACAAATGATGACTTTCAAAATATATGAAATTGTAGCAAATTTGTCAGGAATGGGGGTTAGACTTGACTATTAGATTTATGAGTTCATAATTTATTTCAAATCAAAGGGAAAAAAATCATTGTCATTGAGTTGATACCAAGTCATAGTGGCGATATAGGACAGAATAGAACTGCCCCTGTCGGTTCTGAGATTGGAAATCTTTGTGGGAGTAAGTGGCTCACCTTTCTCCATAGAAGAAGCTGGTGGGTTTTGAAATGCTGCCCTTGTGACAAATAACCAATTGAAACTATCTTATGGTGATAATACATTATGGCCATCTGGAGAGGATGCTTTCTGCCCCCATAAAAATGTACAGCCTCAGAAACCCCAAAGGGGTTCTGTACTTACCCTGTAGGGTTTCTATGTGTCAGACTCGACTCTATGACAAGTTTTTATACACACACACACACACACACACACACACACACCCCTTTTTCTTCTTTTTGTTGCAAAGGAGTCATGCTGGTATTGTCTGGCAAACATTAGATTGCTTACTGAAAAGTCCATAGTTAAAACCCACCACCTACTTAGTGGGAGAAAGAGGAGGGTCTCTGTTCCTGTAAATATTGCAGCCTTCACATGGTAGTTACATAAGTTCATGTCAACTTGATAAATAGAGGTGGAGTCTAGCTGGTCAACCAAGCCACGGCCTGATGTTGCCTCCTTCTGGGCACGGACTTCTGAGGATTCTGGGAACTTCTTCTCTCTCTTTACCTTCAGCTTCCTGTTGACAAGACACGTGGAGCTTCGCTGAGACCTGTGAGAGCCCTGGAGATGCTTCCAGGGTCACTGGATCTACCAGAATTTGCACCCACCAGCCTATGATCTTCCTGCATTCTGCATCATTGGGATTTATGGGCTAATAGCAGACTTATGGAGTAATACAGACTTATGGACTTGATCTGAACTGGGCTGGGATGTTTTTTTGATATACAATTACTTCTTAATATAAAGATTTTTCTTACACATATATGCGTGTTTTTGGATTTGTTTCTCTAGGCAACCCCCAGTCTAACACACTTGGAAACCCTGCATAGGGGCCTAAGAATTGGCATGCACTCTATGATAGTGTCCTGGTGGCATAGCGGGTACCCGTTGGGCATGGTCTTTCAGCAGTTTGAAAGTACCAGCAGCTCCTCGGTAGAAAGACTGGGCTTTCTACTTCTATAAACAGTTACAGGCTGGGAAACCCACAGGGGGTCACTTTGAGTCAGCATTGATGGATGGTAGTGAGCTTGTTATTTTGATTTCTAGGGCGGTGGCTTTGATTTTGATTTGAGTATATAAGAATTGGAGCCCTGGTAACTCTGTAGATTAGCTTTGAGGCTAATCTCCCCTCCTTTCCTCCCCTATGAACCCTTAATAATTTATAAATTATTATCATTTTTTTTATGTCTTACACTGACCACTCTCTCCCTTCACCCACATTTCTGTGTCTGTCCCCCTGGGAAGAGGCCACATGTTGATCATTATGATTGGTTCCCCCTTACTTCCACACCCCCAACTTCCCTTCCCTTCCTAGTTTTGCTTCTTCCCCTCAATGCTCCCCTTATCTCTCCTGGATTCCCTGTTGTGAGCTCTTATCTGTACCAGTGTACATGTCCTGGTCTAGTCCGATTTGTAAGGTAGAATTGGGGTCATGATAGTTAGGGGGTGGGGGAAGCATTAAAGAACTAGAGGAAAGTTTTTTGTTTTGTCAGTGCTTTACTACACCCTAACTGGCTTGTATCTTCCTTGTAGCCTTTGCGTCTCCACTCTGCTCTTGCCAGGGTATTTTCAATCACCTCATATGCATGTGAAATTTGGAAACTGAATAAGGAAAACAAAAGAGGAATCATGTGTTCGGATTATGGTTCTGGCAAAGAATATTGAAAGTACCATGAAATCCCACCAATCAGCTTTGGAGGAGTACAGTCAGAATGCTCCATAAAAGTGAAGACAGGGAGCCTTCCTCCCTATGTATGTACAACATGTTATTAAGAGAGACAAGTCCTTGGAAAAGGATATCAATCTCAAGGAAGAAGAAAGGCAATGAAAAAGAGTAAGAGTCTCAAAGAGATACATAGATGTAGTGGCTTCAGCAATGAACTCAAACATGACAATTGTGAGGATGGCCCAAACCAGGCTGTGTTTCCTTCTGTTGCACATAGTGTCACTGTGAGTAGGAACCAACTTAATGCCCCCCCCCCCACAAGAACATGAGTTATCAAAGGAGCCTTGCCTTTGAGTTGGGCTGCTAACTTCAAATCAGCAGTCAGTAGGCAAGGCTAAGAAGACTTGGTGGAAGTGGTTTGGGTCTGGGCTGTTTTAAAAGAGCGGGAGCTCTGGTTGCACAATGGTTAAGCATCCAGCTGCTAACTGAACCAACCTGCTACTCTCTGAGAGAAAGACTGGCCATGTGCTACCATGATTACAGTCAGGGACACTCCATAGGGGGTTCAACTCTGTCCTACTGGTCACCATGAATTAGAATTGAGTAGTAATCTTTGTTGTTTTTGTTTTAGATTGAGAAAGTTCATACAGAACCTTAACCAATTTTTAAAATTTCCCCAAATACACATGTCTCTTCCATCAAATGTGGGTGCATTTTCAAGTCCTAGTGTCACTTTACAAAGTTGCTTGTGACTGCCCTGGTTTCCTTGTCAATGACTTAGTTCCACTTGAGTGCCTCCGCTTAAGCCGTTAAACAAATGAAAAGCAAAATTGTCACTCTTAAATAGAGTCCGCATATAATCACATTTTGAAATGGTCCTCCTCTGGCTGAGGAGAAATTGTGTGCATTATAATATTGAATTTTAAATAATATATTACACAAAATAGCTTCCAATTTGATTTTAGGGGATATATTTTCATGAATTATTGAATCTATGATTATTGTAGAAAGCTTTAGCCATTGTGCACTGAAACTGTTATTCTCTCAGCTCTGTGATATATGAGCTGGGTTATCAATATTTAAAGTTATAGTGAGCTCAGTGTGAGGCAGCTAAAAGCTGAGACGTAGATTAATCAGCAGTGACGCAGGCAGAACGCTTGCCCTGTCCCCTACAAGACAGATGAGAAGATCCTCTGGGAGGGTTTCCCAGTCTGACTTCTGCAGGGACATTGAATCTTAGCCCAGCCAGCAAGCAGAAACAGGTTTTTATTGATCAACAGGAGGCTGGTTCCAAACAAAAGAAAAATCTTCATATATTTTAGGTATTCTTCATATTTAGGAAACTTTTACAAACCTATTTGCAGGATACTTAAGCGATAAAGCATGTAGCTAAATGATGTCTCTGTAACAAAAACACAAACTCCCTGAAGGGAAGACTACAACCTATCTTATCCGGCAATATATCCCATGGCTTATCTCAGTCTTGGGGAGAGAGTTGGTCTGTCTCCTGAGCATTCTATGTTCCAATAAGTAGGGATATGTTAGCCATAAATTCATTTTGTTGATTGCAATATAGCCATGGAACAACACAAAGACATTAATTTAGACCTCAGAAATTAGGTTAGTCTAATAATCAAAGTCAAATCTTTAGCCTTCACGTGTTTGTCAAACATGTGTTTTGGGCAGAAGCTTGGTCAATGGCTCATCCTCTGCAGAGGTTCCTTGTAGTTAGAGGCTGAGTTTGGCAGCAGTTGGCGATCTCCTACAGAGGCTCTGACAAGTCTCCATACTCAGGATGTGCTACACTCCACTGACAGTGTCATCCTGCTTCCAACTTGATTTTACCTGAAGAGCAAAATTCTAAAATGCCCAGCTCATATTGGATTAGAGTAGCTTAGACGATAAGGTCATGATCAGACAATAGGGTCATGATCAGAAGTGCACATTAAAGAAACAAACAAAAAATTAGAGAGAGAGGCAAACAAGCATACAGAAAGTCTGCAAAACCCACTGCGATCAAGTCCATTCTTATAGAACAGAGGAGAACTATTCTATCGAGTTTGACAAACTATAAATCTTCACAGAAGCAGACTACCACATCTTTCTCCCAGAGAGTAGCTGGTGAGTTTGAACTGCTGACCTCTCCATCAGCAGCAAAGTGCTAACCAATATCTAACCAGGGCTCCAAGGCACATACTGCAGGGTCTTAATATACAATTACAATAAGTTACACCACCACCACCCCACAAAAATTATCTGTCTCCATCAAATCATTCCTGACTCATAATTAATTTCTAAGACAAAGGAGGCCTGCCCCATAGTGTTTCCAAGGCAACAAGTCTTTAATGAGTTTCTGTAGTGGCTCATAGGTTTGAACTGTCAACCTCTAGGTTAGCAAAAGAGTGTTTAACCACAGCACAATCAAGGCTTCTCTTCCATAAGGTAGATGAGTGTATTATTAGAAATTGTTTATAACAAAAAATGTACTTATCAGTTTCAAGAAAGTTATTGTTTAGCTTAAAAGTTCCAGTCACACATTACATGTTTCACACATATGGAATTTCAGGTCATTACTTATTGAAACTCTTCTTTGAATTTTATATTCAAACCAATTATACGAATTATTTCTTTGATGGGTAAATAAACTTTGGTCTTTGTTGTGAGATATTATAATGATAACAATTTGTCACTGAACAAGTTTTTCAGTTAGTTAAAAATGTGTTTAAAAAAAATAAGAACCACATGATCATACCGATAAATGTAAAAAAGGTACTTGACAATATCAGACACCCATTTCTGAAAAAAATTAAAAAATCACTCACCGAAATAGGAATAGAAAGGAAATATTTTTTTAAGTGCTTGATTTTTGTTTATGTACTTATTTGCCTTTGGATGCGTAGATTTTATTTCTCATAATATTCTACTATGATTTACAGGATGAACATTCCATTTGCAAATTCTAATCATTATCTTTAATGATGATAAAGATATTTAATCAAAAAAATATCATGATGGTAAATGACCACTTATGCTTTTGCCTGTGTCCATTTTCACATTTCCATAACTTATTAGTCTAATTTGATAACAAATAGTCCTAAATGTTAATAATTTTATTGTTTTATTCGAAATGAAAGGACTTCTATCCATAAGTGTCTTGATTAACAGTTATTTTATTTTTCATTTCTATTTATTTATTTTTTATTTTATTGGGAGCTCTTGCAGCTTTTATCATAATCCATACATATATTCATTGTACTTTTTGCCTCCTCTTTCTAGATATTTCAAATAAGAATAGACTGATGGTTCCATCTAAAAGAGTATACATTCAATCCAACAGAGCTAAAAGGAAAATCTGAAGATGTGTAAGGTTCCATCAATTCAAGCCCAAAGGTTGCTAATAAAATCAAGCATAGCTTTAAAAAAAGCTTTAAAATAGGAATATGAACATTGGAACATTTTAGGATAATTTATCAGTAAAAGTGCATATCCATTGTCCCACCACTATATTTTCTTCCTACTTCAATTAGATGGGAAATGAAGGATATTTGCAAAGATGTTCACTGCAGCATTATTTTTAATAGTTTACTACAAATAGCAAAATTTTTAATATTTTACAAATAGCAATATTTGTAATATTTTAAATTCTTAGATAATCATAGATAAACAGATAGATGATAGATAGATAGATGATAGATAGATAGATAGATAGATAGATAGATAGATAGATAGAGCCAAATAAATACATGCATATGGCTATGGAGTTGCTAAGTTGTAACTAAAATGGAGTATTATATTGTAATTAAAAATAATGTGTAAAAAATAAATAATATGTAGACAAGTTTATACAAAATGAGAGATTAAAACACTTTTGTCCAGGGGAGGGGAAAGAACTCCAAATGATAATGGCACATCACCCTCTGCCATTGAGTAGATTTCAACTTCTAACGCCCCTGCAGAGGATTATTGAGATTGCAAAGCTTTGCAGATGTAGATGGCCTCATCTTTTTCCTGCAGAGCAGGTGGTGAATTTGAATAGCTGTTCTTAAGGTTATCAGTCCAAAGCTTAGCTGACAGTGCAGGATTTATACTGAATTCTTAATAAAATAAAGGTGAAGGGGATAAATGATGAGGTCAATGTTTAAGGAAATGTTTCTGCTTTTATCTTTCATCTCTCTCGCAAGTGTTCAAATTTTTGCACAAAGCAATATATTCTGTACCACATGGAAGGATAAAGAAAAATGGAATGAGAAAAGTAAAAATATATAAAGCAAGAAATTCAGCTTCCATATAACAAAAATTACCCCTCGGAGAACAAATATCATAATTGAGATGCCACTAACAGAAATTATCTTTATATTTATAAATAAAATCTCATGTCCCTTTTCATATTCTTAACATAATGTTATATATTATTATTAAATTTTAATTTTACGTATTCTCAGAAATGCATCAACATAGAAAAAGTTAAGGAGAAATAGATGTTGAAATATATATATGTTGGGGCCTGTAAAAGTTCATGGAAAATTCCATTAACTTTTTCTTCCCTCTTCCATGAACTTTTTTAAGATCCCACATATACACAAAAAGAGACATTAAGGGGAAGAGATTGATTTACTTATCAATTTAATATCAACTTTTAAAAAATCAATTTATTGGGGCTCATACAATTCATCACAATACATAGATCAATTGTGTAAAGCACATCTATACATTTGTTGCCCTCATTATTCCCAAAATTAGCTCATGTAACTAATAGTAAAGAAGATAATATCAATGACTACAGAAAATAATATTTACGAATCACTAAGTAGACTTGCTGAGACAATAATTAAACACTCTGCCACTATCCAAACGGTTGGGAGTAAAATCTGTTCAGAGAACTTCAGAGAGAAAGATTTGGGGACCTGCTCTAGTAAAGATTATGTTGGGGAAAACCTACATTGTTACATATTAGCTGTATTATGTTAGGGGCAAGTATGACTATAAAAATCTTTACTTAGAAATGTTTATTGTTCATGGTTTAAAGCTGTGGTTCTCAACCTTCCTAATACCACGACCCTTTAATACAGTTCCTCATGTTGTGGTGAACACCCAACCATAAAATTATTTTCATTTCCATGCCATAACTGTGATTTTGCTACTGTTACAAATCGGGTGAACCCTTTAAAAGGGTCGTTTGGCCCCTAAAGGGATCGTGAATCACAGGCTGAGAACTGCTGGTTTAAGGAAATGTGTTCAGGGGTCAGGCTGGCAAAAAGTGGGCTATGATGGTTAAAGATATGAATCAACTTGTGTAGGGAATGATTCTAAATAGTTTGGCAGACATTGATTGGACTGATAGCTCTTCCATAATGTAATATAATAAAATCATCCTCCATTTTGGTGGCCTGTTGTGAGCAGGCAATTGGTAAAACGACATTCGGTAAAAATTAATCACTTTTGGAGAGTGTGGACTGAATCTAATATAAAGAGATGTTCTGGAAAAGCTCACTATCTCAAAATTACGCTGAAATCATCATACTCTGACCTATAATTGTATGAACCAATAGCCTACCTAAATATTTTGGGATTAGTCAACCTCTACAGCTCTGGTGCCAGCAGCCTGCCATCTAACTTACTGAGTTAGGGTTTGTCAACCCATGTTATTACATGAGGAAGGAAAAAACTCTGGTCTAAAATCTGAGCCATGCACTTTAGATTTGCCTGCCTCACAACTGCATTTATTTCCTTAAAATGAATATATCTTTATATATAGAGAGAGGAGACCTGGTGGTATAGTGGATTACACCATGGGCTGCTAATCACAAGATCAGCAATTTGAAAACAGCATTAGGGCTGTGGGAAAAATTTAAGAATTTTAACTCCAGCAATATTTTGCCTTGAACTCCACCCACCTGCTGTAATGCCTCAGAAGGCCTAAGGCATCTTGGCCAGTACTCACCAATGCTCCATGCTGTTGCAGGAATCTCTGCCAAAACTCCACGGCAATCTAGCGGGCCAGGGCAATCCTGCCCACCATCCGTGGTGCTCTACACCAAAACAGGGACACCCACCTGCCTTCTGCAGCTCTCCCGTTGCAGCAGGTACCCCCGTATGCCCTCTGAAACAGCCATGGGCAAAACCATCACGGCTTCTTGTGAGATCACCCAACGCAGCACCATTCTTATGGGTCCACAACCACCCAATCAGCATCCCCTGAGAGGACCATCCAACTTATCCTCCAGATAACAGAATACTGGTTGACAAGGGGAAAAGTAAAGCCATGGGAGGATAAAGTAGTAGGCCTATCCCATAGTGCAATTAGCTTCAGGCAGTTTTAAGAAGCATTCCTACAAGTATCCCAGAGAGAGAGAGAGACCAGTGCTCTTTGACACTCTGGAAAATGGCATCAGGCTCCTCTAAAGGAGAGCAACGCAAACCGCAATCAACCCCAATGACCTAAATGAAAAAATAGGAGAAACAAAAGGCAATATTGGAAGATGTCTGGAACCTAACAATGTGCATAGAAGTAGACACTGATCTGCCACAGAGAGAAATTTTCAGAATGTTGCTTGGAGTCATACAGGATATGAGGGAAACAATACCCCCCCCCAAAAAAAAAAGGATGAAATGAAAGAGGAGATAAAGACCATACACCAAAGGGAAATACAAGACTTAAGGGACAAGATAACAAAAACCAGTAGCAGATTCATGGACAAGAAAGAGAAAACAGCCCCCAAGATAGCATTGGCTTAAGGGTGGAAAGAGGTCAAGAATGAACCACACACACATGCTCAACATACTGATAAGGGCGATAGGAAAACACCCAACACAAAAGGCATAAGATGACATCACAGAGTGCAAGATGGATGTAATTACCCTGAATATCAATAGACTGAACTCAGGCATTAAAAGGCTGAGGCTAGCAGACTGGCTTAGAAAACACAACCCATCAATCTGCTTCCTACAGGAGACACATCTCAAGATTACAAACAAAAATAGGCTGAGAATCAAAGGATGGGAGAAAATATATCAAGCAAACAGTAATTTTAAAAAAGCAGGGGTTGCAATCCTAATCTTGGATAAATTGGATCTCAAAGTGCAAACCATAAAAAGAGATAAGGAGGGACACTATATAATGCTCAAGGGAGCTGTAGACAAAGAACCACTAAGCATTTTAAACATATATTCCCTGAATGAGAGATCCACTGAATGCATCAATCAAATGCTCCAAAAGATGAAAAAAGAAATCACAGACTCAACAACTATAGTAGATGGTTTCAGTACACCCCTCTCTGAGAAAAAAAAGATCACAGGGGAAAAAACTCAACAAGGAGGCTAGAGATCTAAACACTACAAGTAGACACTTTGAGCTGATAGATATTACAGAGTTCCCCACCCAAATACCAAAAAAAAATTTCACATTCTTTTCAATATCAGAAGTTCCACATTAGTACATCCATACATGAAAAAGGAAGATAGACTTATGATTGATATGATGGAACAAAATTTCCAGCAACTACAGTAGAGTCAACAGGACAATAGCACTAATAGCAAAAGAAAAGAAATAAAAATCAGGGCTGAAATTCAGGAGAGGGAAAATAAGAAAACTATGGAAAAATTAATGCTCCTTAAAAGTTGGTTCTTTGAAAGGAAAAAAAAAGGATTGACAGACCACTTGCAAAGCTAACCAAAGGATGGAAGGCACAAATTTCAATAGCAAGGATGAGGGGTGAAAGAGGGGACATTACAATAGACCCTAATGAAATTAAAAGGATAATTATACAATATTATGAAGGAGATGGAAGAGAGTGGAGCACAATCTATCCCACCCAAACCTCAGGACGCTATTCCTGTTCAGAGCTGTCAATGCACAGAGAGGACTGTAGGGCCAGCCCCACTAAGAGAATCGCTGTCCCTCACTGACCCATCGTGCTATGGGGAACAATACTGGAGACACGGTGCAGGAATTGTGCCCAATCTGATCCCCCACTCCAAAGCAAACACTAAGGGTGTGCAATAGAACAGCAAGGGGAATAGATCAAAGAAGTCACCAGGGAATATCCAAAATAGACTTTATGGTCTAGGCATGGCATCCCATCAGACTTGACAGGAAAACACACCTAAAGGTCAATGAAGAGACCTTGAACTATTTATAGATTTTTCTTTTCTTTCTTTCTTCCCTTTTTTTTGTTTGGTTGTTGGTTTTTTGTTACTGTTTCTTTTTCCTTTGTAGTTTTATTTTGCTGCCTTGTTGTTGTGCATATTATTATCTTTGCATGTCTATTTAGATAAGAGAGGAGGGATAAACAATCTGGAGGAGAAAACAATGGGTCCAATGGTTCCAGGGGTCAAGGGAGAGGGAGAGGCAGGGGAAAGGAAATGGGTGCATAAGCAAATGTGGTGAAGAAAGATGATGGTGCCTAGCTATCAAAAGCTATAGCATCTAGGGTCTTAAAGGCTTGAAGGTAAACAAGTGGCCATCTAGCTGAGAAGCAACAAAACCCATATGGAAGAAGCACACCAGCCTCTGTGATCACGAGGTGTTGATAAGATTAGGTATCAGGCATCAAAGACTCAGAACAAAAAATCATATCTTTGTGAATGAGGGGCAGTGCGGAGTGGAGACTCAAAGCCCATCTGTAGGCAATTGGACCTCCCCTTAGAGAAGGGTCGCAAGGAAGAGAGGAGCCAGTTAGGGTTCAGTATAGCACTGATGAAGCATACAACTTTCCTCTAGTTATTTAATGCTTCCCACCCTCCCCCACTATCATGACCCCAATTCTAACTTACAAATCTGGCTAGACCAAAGCATGTACACATGTACAGATTAGAGCTGGAAACACAGGGAATCAAGGACAGATAAATCCCTCAGGACCAATCTTGAGGGCAGCCATACTAGGAGGGGAAGGGGAATGTGCCGGGAAATAGAGGGAACTGATCTATCTATAACCCCCTCCCAGGGGGATGGACAAACAAGCTTGACACAATGGATGAATGTATGGATTGTGATTAGCTGTATGAGCCACCAAGAAAATGATTAAAAACAAAAACAAAAACGATTTTAAGTGTCAGAAGCCACAGGTGACAGTTCTATTCTGTTATATAGGTTCTCTCTGAGTCAGAATTTATTGGATGGTTGTGATTTGGGGTTTAGGATATATATTCATATATGTGTGTGTGTGTGTGTATATATATATATATGTATATATATATATCCGTATGTGTTTCACCATGTTTCATATGTTTTGTTCCTCTAGAGAGACTAGAGAGAGTGAATGAAAGTTTACTGATTGCTAGGTACTATCTTAAATAAATTTCACGCATTAACTTATTTGATATTAAAAACATCATTTTGAGATATGTCCCATTTTGCAGATACAAACTCAGAGGCACATGGGAGTAAATAAATTGCACAAGGAGAAAAGATTGATTGATTTTTAAAGCCAGGTGGCATGCTGCTAAGTTTTTGTTTAGAAAATAACTCTAAACTGCCAAGAAGACTATTAACACAATGCCAATCACAATTTGGAAGAAAAACTTTTAGAAATTCTTTCATAATAGCAGTAACATAAAATACTGAGTCATGACTGAATGGGTAACATGCAGTAATAAATAAATCTATAAAATCATATTAGAGATAATTTTTTTAAAGTTTGATTAAATAGTTGGATACACTAGATGCCTGGATGGTAAGAGAATGTTTTCAAAATAGCCTGTTATTAACCTTGATTTTTTAGATTTAATTTAATACAAGTATAAATCCAAATTGTCTTATGTTTGAGACTTAATTAAATTATTTTATATTCATTTGGAAATGTAATTGGGGTAAAAGTTCAATATTCAATAAAAGAAGATCAATCAGAGTAGTCTAGCATATCCCATAATAAAACATAATGGTATTGTAGCAAATATGGAAATAAAGCAATAAAATTGAATGGAAAATATGTTATCACACAGAGTAATAACAGTGTATTATTTAGCTTGCTTTTGGTAGGTTATTTCTAAAACTACTTGTGACAATCTTCAATGGTAAAAGGGATGGATTCTTTCATTTAACAAATATATGGCCTTCAGGTAGAGTTTGGTCAGGGACTTTAATGCTCAGGTGGGTGTGATTCTCATGGCTTCGCCTTCCTGACTATGCCTGCTTCATTTCAGGCTGGATTTTCTCTTGAAATCAATAGCAAGCTCGTCATCAGCAGCCGCCAGGACTCCAGGTTTCCATATCAACATCAAAGGAGTAGAAAAGTGTGTTTCCACAACTAGCAAACTGAAGTCTCAGCTCTAATTTAGCTCTAGGACCAGGGTAATGACCCCCGCTGGACAGTTGGTCCTGGATTTGGGTTTAAAGTTAATCCTACACTGTACTAGTTGCTATGCAATAGAAAAGTGTGATTTACAAGGGAAAACCTCAGGGTTATTTAAATGTTGAGAAGGAAAAGGGTCCGGACAGGAAGCAAGGAACAATATGTATATATAATGACAATTGATTTTTTAAAGTATACAAGTTATGAATTTCTGACAAATGCTGTGGCATGGATGGACCTTAAACATTAATACAGATTGAAATATGTCTGACATAAAAGGTAAATATTGTGTGAATTCACTTATATGAAACACAGTAAGCAAAAGCATAGAGATAAACATTTATTATTGGTTTCTAGGGGCTGAAGGAGGAGAAATTTGAGAACTATTGCTTAAGGGGCACTGAGCTTCAATTTGAGGTAATAAGTGGTTTGCACAACATGTCAAATGTAATTGATGGCACTTAAATGTATGCTTTAAAAGTGTTAAAATGGCAAAATATTTTATATGTAATTTAAAACAAAATATTTTAAATGATATTAAGGAAAAATAATTATGAAATTAAAGCTATTATGCCATCGTGACCTTTTTGACTTAAAAATAAAATGATTATCATTTTTTATTATGATTACAGTTATTAGTATCTCTTCCCAACCCAACTAGCAAACCCCACTGCATCACCTTGATTCCAACTCAGAGTTGAGCCAATGTGATTTTCACAAGAGCAAAGAATCTCATGTTTCTCCTGTGGAGTAATTGCTGGGTTTGAACCACAGAACTTAATGTTAGCTGTCCAACCCTTACCTGACAGAGCCACCAGTGCTTTTTATTACTTACAAAGGATATATTAAAGATTCAAACTGTAATATTACAGAAATGTGAAACACAGATCAATCAAGGTGGTTAAGGCACATATGCAAATGAAGACCAAAGGAAGCCAGCACAGGGTTTTTCCATCCAGATACTCATAATTGCCATTGGTCATTCTTTTAGCAAAATGTGTTAGGACCCTTAACCCTACCAAGAACAAGGGATTCATCAAGCGCAAGTGGTTCCTTAGCTTCTTGCAGCTGTAATTTTACCAACGAATTTTACAATAGAAGCCCTGGAAGCATAATGATGAAGCACTTAACTACTAATCAAAAGATGGCATTTCCAATCCAACCGCCACTCCAAGGGAGAAAGGCCTGATGAACTATTTCTCTGAAGATTTCAGAGTAGGAAAACTATTGGGGTCGTTCAACTGTGTCACCGGAGGTCACCATGGGTCAAAATTGACTCCAGGGGGACTAACAACAACGATGACAACATTAAACCACTCACTTCCACAGATGTTATTATTTTAATTATAATTAAGTCATATATAGGGAATCTAAGACAATGAGCTTTCCACGGAGAGCCTACACTCTGCTAGAGAAAGCTCCTGAGGAAATGGCATCTGGGCTAAGCCTGGGTTATGGAGTAGGAGCTGAAAGAAGAATGTTGAGTGAGGTGAGCCAATGAGAGTCACGGCAGCCCTGTGGGGTGAAGAGCTGTAGAAATTAGAATGTGAATACTTGCAGTCCCTTTAATTATTTTAATTTTTATTGTAACAATACTAGAAGTCATTAATGATTGCAAGTCTGTAAGAGGTAGGAGAAGACCGAGTCCAGGGCTGCGAATGAAATGAATATGCATGTATTTTCAAAGGGATCATTATTGTTATCACTCTATCGTCAATGATTTTCCCTGGCCTAGAAACTATCCAGAAGCCCTCAGAGCCCTGTGGTGTAAGCATTGTATTGGCAACAGAAAAGTCAGTGGTTTAAATCGGATAGCTGCTCCCCAGGTAAAAGATGAGGTTGCCGGCTCCTATAAAAATTGACAGTCTTCATCTGCATCTCTAGGATTGACACACACACCTACAGGCCCCTCTCCTGCTGAAAGAGTGCTAGTGAAACACAACACACAGACAAACTATTGTCCTCAGTATCACCATGCTCTGCCCCTCCTACTCTTAACCCCTCTTTCTGCTGACTGAACACATTTGTGTTAAGGCATGTTTCCCTCACTGATGACTACAGCTGAATTGGAGAATGTAGCACACAAGGAAATTGGAAGGTTTAATGACTCAGAAAAGTTGGGTGTCGGCTGAATTGGATCTGGGGAAATGTTATAGGTCGCCTGGATAAATGTTTTCTTTACCCACCTACTTCGTGTTTGTTTTATCTTTTTTCCAGGCCCCACTTTTGAGACGAGAACATATCTTCATTCAAGCTAGATAAATCCTTATAGTAAGTGTGAATTGAGGAGCCCTGAGGAATACCTCAGGATCGCCTGATGATCCCTTCTGCTATGGAGCTAGGAATTTCTGTAAGGGCATGCAGATATCTTATTCCACCACTAGAGAAGGGGCATCTAAAAGCCAACCCCACTGCCAGTGAGTCTATGCTGGCTGATTGCAATCCTACAGGACAGAGGAGGCTGAAATAGTTATGGAAGCAGAAAGTCTCATTTTCTTCCACAGAGCACTTGGGGAGGTTCACATTGTTGACCTTTGGCTTAGCAGCCCAATGCTTAACCACCGTGCCACCAGTGTTCCTTGAAAAGAGGTATTCACGATGTTTACATCTTTCAATCATGTGTGGAAGATTCATATTATTTGAGCTTTTTGAGTTCAAGGTCCTTTGCCATCCTGATCCATTTCAGCACTTAAAAATCTATTCTAGGTTCCCCACTTCCTTTCCTCCTTTTTAATGGTCACCACATTCTCCACCCACCCCCACCAGCCTCAACCTCAGCCTGCCCAATTTCTAATAACAACCCAAACTACAACTTGTAGTCAGTGATTTCAGAAAGCCAATACCATTCCCAGGTGGCACAAGCAGTTTTTATTTAACTGCCAAATTATTATTTATTTTATGCGTGTTTTATTTTTATTTTTTAATGAATCACTTTATTGGGGGCTCTTACAATCCATACATCAATGATATCAAGCACATTTGTACATATGTTGCCATCATCATTTTCAAAACAGTTTCTTTCTACTTGAACCCTTGATATCAGCTCCTATTTCCCCCCTCCCTCCCCCTTCCTCCCACCTTCGTGATCCCTTGATAATTTAGAAATTATTTTTATTTTCATATTTTACACCAACCACTATCTCCCTTCACCCTCGTTTCTCTTGTTCATCCTCCTAGGGGTAAGGAGGGTTACATGTCGATCATTGTGATCGGTATCCTCTTTCTCACCCTTCTCCTCCCACCTTCTCCCTACCCTCTTGGTATTGCTACTCTCATTATTGCGCCTGAGGGGTTTATATGTCCTGGATTCTGTGTGTCAAGAGCTTTTATCTGTACCACTGTGCATGCTCCGGTCTAGCTGGATTTGTAAGGTAAAACTGGGGTCCTGATATTGGGGGGAGGAAGCATTAAAGAACTAGAGGAATGGTATGTGTTTGGCTGGCTAGTCCTTTCTTTGTGAGCCTTTTGTGATGTCCAATTGTCTATCGATGGGCTTTGGATCTCTGTTCCAACCCCATCATTCACATTGCAATGGTTGTTTGTTTTGGGTCTTCTGATGCCTGATACTTGATCCCATCAACACCTTGTGAATACATGGGTTGGTGTGCTTCTTCCAAGTGGGCTTTGTTGCTTCCCTGCCAGATGGCTGCTTGTTTACCTTCAAGCCTTCAAGACCCTAGATGCTAAATCTTGTGATAGCTTGCACCATCAGCTTTCTTCACCACATTAGCTTATGCACCCATTTTGTCTTCAGTGATCATGTTGAAAGGTGAGCATCACAGAATGCCTGGTTATTAGAACAAAGTGTCTTGCATATAGGGAGGACTTGAGTAGAGGCCCAATGTCTATTTGCTACTTTAATACTTAACCTATAAATATATATACATAGACCTATATTGCTATCATTATATATTAATATATTTACATATATAGGTAGCTATACTTATACCTCTATACATGTCTTTTGCCTTCCAGTTCTTTCTTATATTTCCTTTTATTTTCCTCCTGTCCCACTATTATGTTCCATCTTCATTCGGCTCTCTGTACTTCCTCTCAGCTACATTGCACTTGTTCCAGCCCTACCAGGTATCTGTGCCCTCCTCGCCATTGATTTTAGATCCTTGCTGTTCCCTAGTCCCTGACTTTGTTGATTCTCCCCTCACTTCCCCCTTCCTCCTCCTCTGCCCTTTCCCCCTGGAAGAATGGCTTTCATTGTTTTTTCCCTGGGGTTGTTTATCCTGCCTATCTTATATAGATAGACATGAAAAAAAATAGCCTATGAATAATTCCAGGTCTGTCTGTTGATCCTTGTGAATGTTTGCTGATTGGGTTTGAGGCAGTGCCAAGCCCTGACCCCAAAGTCAGAAGTCTATTTTCAGAATTCCTCGGGGACTTTGTTGCTTTTCTCCCCTTGCTGCTCTGTTGTGCTCCTTCCATGTTACACCCTGGTGTGGGGTGATCCGACAGGGCACAATTCCCACATAGTGGCTCTGGTGTCCAGCTGTTAATTTAAAGACTGACCATTCAAATCCATCCATTGGCTTTATAAAAGAAGGGGACCAGCAATCTGCTTCTAGAGAGATTATAGCCAAGGATCTATAGAAAAGTCAGGTAACAAAAAAAGCAGTAGAAATGTGAGTAGATAAATCCAGAGCCACTGGCAAGAATTAGAATTTAAATGATAGGACACTTTGTGACAGAAACAAGAAGAAGGAAGTGCAGTGGGTTCAGAAGATGGTGACTCATTTCTCTCTAGACCAATGCACCCTTATTGAAATAATGGACCATCACACACAACAAATCTACTAGGGTGGGTGGTGCCCATTAAACATGCAGCTCCTGGGTCAAATTCCAGGTGTGCTAATTTAGAACTACTGCAAGTTGTTACCAGAAGTATCTTTTTATAAGTATACCAAGCCAGCTGTATACGCACATCCATCTGAGGAATAATGGCCTGTAGCGTTTCTCCAAACAAGCTGATTTTAAGAATCACTTGTACCACTTATTAAATGTATACTTATTCTTTGATGAAAGATTCATATTAACACAGGAATTAGGACTTAAAAGCCCGGCATTTATCAAGTCTTCCTACATCTTTGGAGAACCCTAAAAACCCTGGAAATTCAGAAAGCAATGAAAGAAGGTGGCACAGAAGGTTATGAATGTGCAAGGGTGACTTACTCAACAAACAATTGAAGCAGGAGTCTACATGTGCTTATTGACTAATATTTATTGAACATGTTAACATGATTGTTCAGTATAGATTAGTCAGTAAGCATAAATAAGACACTGCTTCCTGTTGGGTAGCCTGTCTTTCCCCAATCAAAGCAAACCCACTGTTGTACAGTAGATTTCTATCCATACCATTTACTATTGCAGGACTTCCCCACTCGATTTTTCAAAGCTGTAAATCTTTACTGAAGCAGACTGCTATATCTTTGTACAATGGATTCATTTTTCTGGCCTCTGGGTTAGCAACTGGAGTGCTTTAACCATGGAACAATCAGGAGCCCCCATTCCTTGTCAGGAATTGTAAATTTGCAAACGGGTGCTGTGGGCTTGGGACAGGGACAAATGTCAGCCATGCCTACATGCAGTATGTTTGATGTAGTGGAAATATGAAAAATTGTTATGTACAGATTAGCAAATAAACACAAGTAAGTTTATGCTTACCTTGCATGTTGGTCACTCCATTATTGCTTGGGTGGCATGATACTTATCCTGTACATAATTGGGAGCTGATTTGTCAATGACTTTGTGATTTAGGGCTGTCCTTATACTGCTACTCAAAAACCAAATCACTACCATCAAGTCGACCCCTGCTCATTGGGACTATAAGACAGGGTAGAACTGCCCCAGTGGGTTTCTCAGACTTCAGACTTGATGGTCAGTGTTGTGTAACCACTGTTCCTTCAGGGCTCCCTCTTAACCAGTTGAATAAACCTACCATGAATTGCCAGATATGGATCAAAGCTTTTTCCTAAAGGACGATTTTGGCAGTGTGAGTGTACATTTTGTGTAGCTCATTCAAAAGCACCTTCCCATACACAGCCCTAGTGATCATCAGAATGGCATAATACGTTTAAGGCAGATTTGGAAATCAAAAGTCACAAAGATGAAATGGATTTTCTTAAGGCACCAGCTGGTAAGTCTCCAAACACGGCCTGGCAATCTCACTCTTCTTTCCTGAGGTTCAGATTAAGATTCCTAAATTTTACTTTTGAAAAATGAAGATTTTATCAGCTTCTATATCAGACAATGCAAAGGTCCTTTATGGTCAGCTACTGAGGCTAAAATTATGCCAGACATTGTCTCCAGGCTGTCTTTTGGATGGAAGACTATTTTTCATTCTTCAGTATTGTGATTAAATACATTTCATCACCACCCACCTGAGTACTTACCACTCTTAAGAAGTCCCTCTTGTTGTTATTGTTGCTGTTAGTTGCCTTCCAGTTGATTGCTACCCATAGCCACCTTAGGGGTACAGAGGAGAACTGCTCCATAGAATTGTCAAGGCCATGGCCTTTCAGGGGTAGGTTGTAAGGTTCTCTTTTGAGGTGATTCTGGGTCACTTGGTTAAAAGACCATCATTTTGTCTATCAGTTCAGCACTTGATGGTTGGTGCTGTGCTTATTGTCTGTTTTCCCACCAAGAGTTTAAATTTCCATTTGGTAAGTTCTGTGGTGTGTATTTTGGTCATAGATTTTTTTTTTACATATTTGCTTGTTTTCTACAGTCTTATCACTTCCCCCCTCGAAACTATCGACCTCAGCTATTTGATTTTATGATATATGTTTCCTTTTCCAGTTAGGTGCCATCCAGTCAACTATAAGCCATAGCGACCCTATGCACAACAGAATGAAATGCTGCACGGTCCCGCACCACCCTCACAATTGTTTTTATGCCTGGGCCTATTGATGCAGCCACTGCATCAATCCATCTCATCGAGAGCCTTCCTTTTGTACACTGCCCCTCCACTTTACCAAACACGATGTCCTTCTCCAAGGACTGGTCTCTACCGACAATATTTCCAAAAGTATGTAAGACTAAGTCTACCCTCCTTTGCCTCTAAGGAGCACTCTGTCCTTATTTCTTCCAATGCAGATCGGTTTGCCCATCGGTAATCCATGATACCTGCAATATTCTTCTCCAGCACCACAATTCAAATACATCTATTCTTCCGAAGCCTGTTTTTCACTATCCAACTGTTACAGGTATATGACGAAATGTAGAATACCCTGGCTTGGATCAGGTGCACTTTAGTCCTCAAAGAAACATCCTTGCTCTTCAATGTTATAAAAGAGTCTTGTGTAGTAGATTTATATAATGCAATACATCTTTTGATCTCTTGATCATTGCTTGCATGAGTAGTGATGGTGGATCTAAGACAAAATAAGACTTGACAACTTCAACCTTTTCTTCATTTAGCATGATGTTACCTATTGGGTCAGTTGTGAGGATATTGGTCTTCTTTATGGTTGTAATCTATACTGAAGGCTAAAATTCTTGATCTTCATCAGCAAGTGCTTCAACTCCTCACTTTCAGCAAAAAATTTGGGTCATCTGCATACCAGAGGTTGTTAACAAGCCCTCCTTTGACCCTAATGCTGAACTCTTCTACATATAATCCAGATTCTTTGATGATTTACTCAGCATAGAGATTGAACAAGTATGGTCAAAGAATATAGCCCTTTGTACACCTTTCCTGATTTTAAACCATGCAATGTCCCTTTGCTCTGTTTACCAACTGCGTTGTGATCCATGTACAAGTTCTGAATGGGCACAATGAAGTGTTCTGGAATCACCATTCTTCTCAAGGTCATCTACAGCTTATCATGGTCCACACAGTCAGATGCTTTACATAGTCAATGAAACACAAGTAGGCATCTTTATGGTATTCTCTGCTTTGAACCCAAATGCATCTGACATCAGAAATTATACCCCTTGTTCTATGTCCTCATATAAACCCAGTCTGAACTTCTGGCAGTTCCCAGTCAAATTGCTGATGTAACTATTGTTGGATGATCAGAAGTAAAAATTTACTTGTTTGTGATATTAATGATAGCATTCTATAATTTGAGTATTCTGTTGGGCCACCTTTCTTTGGAATGGCCACAAATATGGATCACTTCCAGTCAGTTGACTAGGTAGCTATCTTCAAATTTCCTGGCGTAGAAGAACGAGTACTTCCAGTGCTTCTTCAGCTTTTGGAAGCATTTCAATGGGTACCCCATCATTTCCTTGGTTTGGGGACCTTGTTTTTGTCGAATGCATTCAGTGCCATTTGAACTTCCTTCTTCTGCACTTTTGGTTCCTTTTCATATGCTACCTCCTAAAATGATGGACTCGTTCTTTCTGGTAGAGTGACTGTATATTCATTCCACCTTGTCTTGATGCTTTCTGCATCATTCAATATTTTGCTTCTAGAATCTTTCAGAATTTCCATTTGAGGCTTGAATTTTTTCTTGAGTTCTTTCAGTTTCAGATATGTTGAGTGTGTTCTTCGTTTTTGGTTTTCTAAATTCTAGGTCCTTGTACATTTCATTATCATATTTGGCTTTGTCTTCTCGAGCTGCATTTTGAAATTTTCTAATCATTCCCTTCACTTCATTCTGTCTTCTATTTGCTTTAGCTACTGTATGATTAATAGCTAGCAATGGAGTTTCTTATAATGTCCACATTAATCTTTTATTTCAGTCTTTTTAAAAAAAATATCATTTTACTGGGGGCTCATACAACTCTTATCACAATCCATACATACATTCATTGTGTCAAGCACATATGCACATTTGTTGCCATCATCATTCTCAAAATATTTGCCTTCTACTTGAGCCCTTAATATCAGCTCCTCATTTTCCCCTTCTCTCCCCACTCCCCCCTCCCTCATGAACTCTTCATAATTCATAAATTATTATTATTTTGTCATATCTTACACTGTCCAATGTCTCCCCTCGCCCACTTCTCTGTTGTCCACCTCCCAGGGAGGAGGTTATATGTAGATTCTTGTAATCTCTTCCCCCTTTCCACCCCACATTCCCTCCACCCTCCCGGCATCGCCACTCTCACCACTGGTCATGAAGGGATCATCTGTCCTGGATTCCCTGTGTTTCCAGTTCCTATCTGTACCAGTGCACATCCTCTAGTCTAGCCAGATTTGTAAGGTAGAATTGGGATCATGATACTGGGGATGAGGAAGCATTTAAGAACTAGAGGAAAGTTGTATGTTTCATTGTTGCTACCCTGCACCCTGACTGGCCCATCTCCTCGCCACAACCCCCCAGCAAAGGGCGTCCAGTTGCCTACCGATGGGCCGAGTCTCCACTCTGCACTCACCCCCATCTACAGTGATATGATTTCTGGTTTCTTTTTAATAACCTCTTGTTTTCTTCATGAATGATGGTCTTGCTGTCTTCCCACATCTCATGAGGTCTTCTGTCATTACAGTTCAATCGGAAAAATCTCATTTTGAGATGTTTTCAAAATTCAGGTGGGATAGACTCAAGGTAATATTTTAGCCCCTGTGTATTTGTTTTCATTTTCTCATCTTATCCTAAATTTTCATATGAGAAGGTGATGGTCAGTTCCACAGTTGGC
This sequence comes from Echinops telfairi, assembly GCF_000313985.2. Taxonomy (NCBI): domain Eukaryota; kingdom Metazoa; phylum Chordata; class Mammalia; order Afrosoricida; family Tenrecidae; genus Echinops; species Echinops telfairi. Next base: position 22,488,621 of record NW_022111310.1, read on the forward strand.
CCCTTGTCTGGTTTGGGCTGATGATATTGAGCTTCTCCATTGTGCTTTCCCACAGATGTAGTCAATTTGATTTCTTTGTATTCCATCTGTGGAAGTCCATGTGTATAGCCACCATTTGTGTTGTTGAAAAAAGGATTTGCTAAGACTAAGTGGTTGGTTTTGCAAAATTCTATCATGCAATCTTCAGCTCCATTTCCATCACCAAGTCCATATTTTCCAATGTTGTTCCTTCCTCTTTGTTTCCACTTTTTGCATTCCAATCACTGATAACAATACATGCATCTTGATTGCATGTTTGATCAGTTTCCAACCAACGCCATTGGTAGACTTCTTAAATTTCTTCTTCACTAGCTTTTGTGGTTGGTGCATACATTTTAGTAATAGGAATCCAATAATCTATTGGATTTCCTTAAGGCCAGATGAATATACACTGATCACAGATGGCATTGTACCTCATGATAGATTTTGGAAGATCCTTTCCAACAACTAAGGCCACACCATTCCCCTTGATTGTGTAATCCTACACATGGAAAATTATATGATTTTCTGATTCAAAATGGCCAGTACCAGTCCATTTCAGCTGACTAGTACCTCGGACATTGATCTTCATACATTCCATTTCATTTATGACCACTTCCAGTTTTCCTAAATTCATACTTCACACATTCCAAGTTTCAATCATAAGAAGATTTTTGTAGCTGTTTCTCTTTACCTTGAGTCATGCCTCATCATCAAATAGACTGAAGGTTCCACTCCCACAGGATCTACCAGACTCACGTCATCATGTTCTACTATTCTCTAAGAAATCTCTTCCTCTTCAGTCACATTTCTAGTGCCTTTGGACTTGAGGGGCCCTCTGCCAGCAGTATCCCTGATCATATTTAAATTTTAGTAAAGAAAAATTGATCAATTAATAACTTTTTAGATAAATGAATGGAAAATCACTAACTTTTCTAGATCTCAATTTATCTCAATTCAAGATGGACTTCTTAATGTCTGCCCTAAAAGACTGCTTGAGTGTGATGTGAGATTATGAATGTAAAACATCTAACACCTTTCCTGGCACATATGGGTTGGACTATTGCTAAAGGTCTCCTGATCTCCATCAACTTTCAGAATGGATAACAGAGTCAGGTTTTCAAGTGATATACATCTTCCTAAACCTAGTTCCAAGCATCTTTATGTTCCAAGCATCTTTATGTTGACTAGTTTGTGTAATGCAGTCAAAGTGAAGGAAGGGAGGAGGAACTGAGTACATAGGGACAAGTATTAATTCAGCTAGTAGCTGATGCTGGCTGTTTTGGATGGCAGTCTTCCAGCTGGTGAATGGAAAATACATGATTGCCAAAGCTTGAAAACACCCTGAGACTGATTAATTGCCAGTTGCTGACAGGCAATGAGGAGTGTCTGCCACTTTACACCTTGACCCTGCACCCAAAATAGCATACCAATTGATTTTCTCCTTGCTCCCCCTCAACAGTTTTGTTGATATTGTGATTGTATTAATGAGAATTTTTAAACACTTTGGAATTTAGAAAGCACTGTCACATATAGGAAGTTATTTGAGTCTCAGTCCTTCAGAATTTAGAATGAGACTCATGTCAGAAAATAAATGAATGTTTATTAGTCTAAAGTTCTCTCTGTAATAAAGGAGAACAACAATTTTCCGTTTTCTATATTTGGACATAATTGTGTGAAGAAAAGAATACTTTCCTAGAACATACAGCTTTGTTGTTGGTTGTCACTGTGTCGGCTTCTACTCATGGTCACTTTGAGTCGAATAGAACAGATTTCTGCCCTGGCCTTTGTCATCTTACTGAGAGTTGGTCAATTTGAATTCAATATTGTAGCTATCGTGTCAGTCCATCTCATTTAAAGTTCTCTTCGGTTTTACACTCTATTTTACCAAAGGATAATGTCCTTTTCTAAGAACTCATCTTCCCTCCTGATGTATTCAAAGTAATAAAGACAGCATCTAGCCTTGTCATTTCTAAAGTGCATTTCTTTTGAAGCTTATATGTTTACTTTCTGTGAAAACTCACAATATATTCAATCCTCTTCGCCAACACAAGTTCAAATGCACTGATTCTTCAGATGACACTTTCAATGAATTTCAGAAGTTCATCCTTTGGTCTGTATGCCATTGACAAAAATGTTTCCATATTGTATGGTCTCCTTTTTAATTATTTTGATGAAATGTTTGGTTACATCCAGAGTCTAATTTAATTCAAGTGCTAGAGATTTGTTGTAGGTTGACTCTTCACTGGGAAGATTGGGAAAACAACCTTTGCTTGTTTCATCCTTAGTGTGTCAGCCAGCAGCATCAATGTTAACTTGCTTGAAAATTGGATGTTTTTGGGTGTTATTGAGTCTCTAAGAGCTGATCGAGATGGGTCATGGGCCATTTTCATATTATTGTTATGTTTGAGCTGATTTTTGCAGCCTCTTTGTCAATGCATGTGGTTAAAGATCCCCTTCTTGTGCACCGACCCTCTACTTCACCAAGCATGGTATCCTTTTCCAGGGACTGTTCTCCTCCTCTGATCATATGTTCCAAGTGCAAGAGATGAAGTCTTATCATCCTTAAGGAGCATTCTAACTGTACTTCATTCCAGACAGATTTGTTAGTTTTTCTGGCAGTCCATGGAATTTTCATATACTTCACCAACACCATAATTGAAATCAATTATTCGGCAGCCTTTTTACATTGACTAGCTTCCACATGCTTATGAGGCGATTGAAAACACCATGGTTTGGGTCAGGTGCACTTAGTACTCAAAGCAACACCTTTACTTTTTAATACTTTACAGAGGCTTCTACAACCGATTTGCCCAAATCAATGCATCTTTTGGTTCCTTGTCTGCTTTTCCATGAGGGCTGACTGTGGATCAGAGTAAGATGAAATACATGACCAGTTTAATCTCTTCTTCATTTCTGATCTTATCATCTATTGATTGAGTTGTGAGGATTTTTATTTCTTTACATTGAGTTGCCAGCCATACTGATGGCTGTAGTCCTTGCTTTTCATCAGGATGTGCTTCAAGTCTTCCACACTTTTGACAAGCAAGGTTGTGTCGATGCATATCACATCTTTCTTTATATGGCCCAGGTTTTCATATTATTTTCTCAGTTTACAGGTTGAATAAGTATGGGGAAGGATATAACCTTAACATTCACATCTTCCGATTTTACACCAGGCAATATTTCCTTGTTCTGTTAGAACAATTTTCTTGCAAGAGCACAATTAAGTGTTCTGGAACCCCATTCTTTGTCTTATTGTGAAGAGGAAAACTTGGTCAAATGCAAAATCTCAGATCCCATCCCAGCCTTCTGAATCAGAATTGGCATTTGAATAAGACCTTATGTTCACATTAAAGTTGAGGTGAACTCTATTCCATGGCATCATATATGTTAAATTGCTTGATACTGTGCTTAGTATATTTCCAAAAAAATTGCACTTGAAAGTTACTCTTTCACCTGGTAAATACTTATGTGTGACCTACTAGGGACCAAGGAACTATCCTTAGCATTGTGGATACTGCAGTAAAATAAAAGTTTCAAGTCCCTAACCTCATGTAGTTCTAGAGGAGGCAACAGGCAAAAAATATAAGCAATTAATATATAAATTAATTGCAAATATATTATTATTAATGGAGTGATATCAAGCGACAGGCAATGATGTTCAATTAAATTAAATAAATGTCTATTAAGTAAGTATTATTTACATTGCACCTCACACGTATCTATAGGGGGAGGAAAAAGGCCAAATCACCTCCCTCTTAGAACAGAGCTCTTTCCAAACCTTCATGCAGATTTCTGAGTTAATGTGATAAGTAAATAGTTAAATAGAGCCAGAAACAACAGGAAATCACCAATCTACTTTGTAAGTAACATTATAACATTACAATAAGGACACATATGGGGACTCTGTTCAAAGAGCCATAGGCTTACATTCTACTTGTCACTTTGCACACCATCACTGCTGATAGAATGTATTCTTCTCCTCCAAATGTAAGGCAATTACATGGTCTCTGAGGAGAGTGGCAGAATTAATAATAACTATAACTCCTTTCCTGAGGGTTAAGCACCGGAAAGAGTCACTGAAGGGCACAAACAATTACTACTCAAGAAATTGGTTGTTCAAACGCATCCCTATCTTGGAAGGCATATCTGGTGATCAACCTGCAAAAGATCACAATGTTGAAAGCCTATGGATCTCTTCTACCTGCATGCATGAAAGTCTCTGAGTTCGAATCAACCCAACAGCAATGAACAAGACGAGGAGGGGGTGGATTGCTGACCTACGAGTCTTGCTCACAACATTAATATCAATTTATTACTAGTGCCTCTTGGCTGAGTGTAAGTTACTGTGTATCTGTGCTTTATGGGCAAGAAAGATGTTTACCTATATTTTACTGACTGTAAAAATTTTGACTGTGTGGATCATCACAAATTATGAGTATCCTTACCAAGAATAGAAATTCTAAAAAATATAATTATGCTTATGCACAGATCTGGAAACAGTTGTTTGAACTGAACAAGGAAACACTATTGGTTTGAAGTCAGGAAAGTTATGACAAGCTTGTATCCATTCACCATATTTATCAGTCTGTATGCTAAGTAAATAATCTGAAAAACTCTAAAGTATATCAAGAAGAATATGGTATTAGATTTGGAAGAAGACTTATGAACAACTTGTGGCATGCAGATGACACAAGCTTGTTTGCTGAAATCAAAGGAGATTTGAAGCATTTACTGATGAAGATCACAGATTAAAGCTTTCAGTGTGGTTTACAACATAAATTAAACACAATGATCACAATGAGACCGACAGAAATGTTATGGTAAATGTGGAAATATTGAAATTTTCAAGGATTTATTTTTACTCAGCTCATTTGACTATACATATAAAAGCATACACACACATGCACACCTAAAGCACAAAAGGAAATTTTATGCTTTCGGTTATAAGTTTAGGAAGAATGCACAAAGTACTCAGTTAAAGAGAACCAAAATCAAACCCTTTTAGAAGAGTTCCATCTTGGGGTAAATTTTCAGGGTTTGTGCTGCTCTGGGAATGGGAAGCGTTGCCTTCTTTAGTCTCTCGCTGATCCTATGGCGTGGAAACTCACAAGGACTGTTCTGCCTGGTCCTGCAGGCTTGCTAGGAGTTGGCAGAGACTCGATACCAATGAGTTAGACTAAAGTATGGAAACCAATAAGTAGAGAGCCACCATGCTTTCACTTGAGAAAGGCAGTATAGAAGAAGGAAAGGCAATGTACAATAAGGGAGAGGTCAGCACAATGTGACCATGTGAAAGGAAGACATCAGGAAGTACACAAGATTATAAGGCATCAAAAAACCCAAACCAAATTTCCCCCCCCACAAAACCCAAATCAAACAAATCCACCTGCATATGAATGACTCCAACTCACAGTGACCCTATGTAAGTGTTTGAGACTGTAAATGTTTAAGGGATCTGATAGCATCATTTTTTACTTTGAAGTGGCTGGTGGATTTGATCTGCTGACCTTGTTAGCAGCCCAACTCTAAGACAGTTCTAAGTACTACTATATACACAATCCTACAATAATAGTAATGACAAGTAGTTTCTATAAGTAGACACATAGATAAGACATGCAAGTTGAACAAAGTTGAAGAGATGAATGGAAATACAACCCCAAGTATATATGTATATTTTGGCAAAGCACATTTCTATTTACTTATTTGTATGTGCTGTAAATACATTTACCGTATGTAGTCATGTATAAGCCAAATTTTCCAGCACATTGTAAATGAAGTTTTTGTGGTAAAATTAGGAGCTTCGGCTAATATTCAGATCGGTTTATCCTCGAGTATATATAATAAGTTATAGCAGAGCATACAAGGGAAAATATTCTGGAAACTTCTTTGCCATAATCAAACACCTTGAATAATGAGACAAGGAGTTTGAAGACCACAGTGGGACATATAGGTCAATGAGCATAACATAGTCTGTATAGACAATATTCTATGAACTACTACGGTGATTAGTAACAGGGTCTTACAAATTTGCAAGATCAGAAAGCAACTATCCCTCTCTCACCATTTGAATCAAAGAGGACTGAAGATAATCAACGACTCCAGGGAACTTAGTCCAAAGGTCTAGTCGACCATGCAAGCCACAGCTTTGCTGACACCGAAGGAACTAGAAGATACCCACCTACCACAGCTGATAGCAGTCCCGAGGATCGCACAAGAAGGTCTGCACAGAGAGGGAAGAGATGAAAACTAGAACAAATCTCAAGAGCATAAAGAAGGCTGGACTTCTTAGTCTGACAGAGATGAGTGGATCCCCTGAAACTGTGGCCGTTGAATACTTCTCAAGTCTACAACTCAAGCCATCCATGTGGATCAAATTTCAGTCAAATAATAGACCGGCCTATTACGTGAATAACAACACAGTGGAAAGATGTACTTCTCAAAAGAACCAACCATGCAAGACCCCAAATCAGCATTTGCTTGAAAACAAAGCTGAGATGGAAGGCAGGAAGAGGCAGATCAAAAGGACAGATGGAAAAGAGTTGCTCAAAGAGGACATGGGAAGAGTGCTGTTACATTAAGGGAATTGAAACCAATATTACAAACACAATATGTGTAAATCATTGAATGCAAAACTAAACTGCTCTGTATACATTCACCCAAGCTATAATAAAAAATGTAAAGAAACCTAATTTCATCTGAAAATATAGTTTACCAATAGATGTGGTCTCACCACCAAATGTTTTTTAGTTTGCAAGAGGAGTCACCACTGTCCACTTTAAATGGTCTGTTTTCTTAGTAAAAGTTAAATGGGATTGAAAGGAGAATTTATGGTTTATAAAGAACGTATCAGAAAAACATTTGTTGTTGCAAATAAGTGTAACTGTACATTGTACGCTAAAAGCCTGTGGACATTTTCTTGTCTTCCGTTTGTGCTTGTTCTAGTGAAATCTCACACATAGTAAGTATTCTGAATAGCCTGTGGGTTTCAAGGTTGGAAGGGGATTTAAAAGTTATTAAATCTAACTCATTAGCCATGCTTGGGTCTCCTCTTCAACTTTGTGTGCAAGTAGTAGTCTAATTTATGCATGAACACCTTTAATGACAGGGGTTTACAACCACCCTATTCTAAGAACTCCTGTTTTCTCTCTTCCCTATCCAAACAATGGCACAATATCTATTTTTAAAATCATTTTATTGGGGGCTCGTACAACTCATCACAATTCATACATCCATCCATTGTATGTCAAGCACATTTGTACTATCATCATTCCCAAAACATTTGCTTTCTACTAAAGCCCTTGGTATCAGCTCCTCATTTTCCCCCTCCCTCCCCACTCCACCCTCCCTCATGAACCCTTGATAATTATACATTACTATTATTTTGTCATATCTTACACTGTCTGATGTCTCCCTTCACCCTATTTTCTGTTGTCCATCCCCCACAGAGGAGGTTATATGTAGATCCTTATAATTGGCTCCCCCTTTCTAACTCACTTTCCCTCCAACCTCCTGGTATAGCCACTCTCAGCACTGGTCCTGAAGGGATCATCCATCCTGGATTCCCTGTGTTTCTGGTTCCTACCTGTACCAGTGTACATCCTTTTGTCTAGCTGGATTTGTAAAGTAGAATTGGGATTATGATAGTGGGGAGGGATGAGTGGGGAGGGGGAAAGAAGGAAGCATTTAGGAACTAGAAGAAAGTTGTATGTTTCATCGTTGCTACACTGCACCCTGACTGGCTCATCTCCTTCCTATGTCACTTCTGTAAGAAAATGTCCAGTTGCCTACAGATGGGCTTTGGGTCCCCAATCTACATTTCCCCCCAATTCATGGTGATTTTACTTTTTGTTCTTTGATGCCTGATACCTGATCCCTTTGGCACCTCATGATCACACAGGCTGGTATGCTTCTTCTGTGTGGTCTTTGTTGCTTCTGAGCTAGATGGCTGCTTTTTTACCTTCAAGTCTTTAAGACCCCCGGTGCTATATATTTTGATAGCCGGGCACCATTAGCTTTCTTCACATTTGCTTATGCACTCACTTTGTCTTCAGCGATCGCCCCACAAACACTTTCATGAAACAAAAATATCAAAATGTGAAGCTATTACTACTTCTTGGCATATTCTCTTTCCAGATTTATGTACTTCAGAAGGCAATATCCATGTCTTAAGCCTTCTACAAAGAATTGGATACTCCAATTTATGATAATTTTAGCATCCTGGAGGAACTCAAATTGTGTACCTTCTAAGTATTTTATTTTAGGAGAACTAAAAGAAGGCTGAAGGGGAAAGTCAGGGCTATAGGTTGGATGGGATAAGATTTCCCAAAGAAATTCTCAATGGACATCCCTTGTTACCCTGGACTGAGCAGGTGCATTGGGAAGAAAATATACACAACTTTGTAAGCACAACGTTCCTGGCCTTGTTTTAACCAATGAAGTTTCAAATTTAAAAACAATCTTCATAACAAATTTCTATATTTATCCTGTGTCTTCTTAGAAAATCTATCAACATTAGGTATCTCTCAAAAATAATTGTCAAAGTCTTCTAAACTGACCTTTCTGCCTTGAATTTAACTGGTCCATGTTTTCATTGGCCTTGGTTTCTGAAGGTACCCCATTGAGACTGAAGATGCCTGATGGTGCTGTATGGAAAGGATTGGGAAAGAATTCCCAATATGGAGGGGTTCAAATCCACCAGTAGTGCCATGTGGAAAAGATCAGCACCTCTAAAGATTTATAGCTAGGAAATGCTGTATAGACTCAATATGAATTAGAATCAACTGATGGCAGTGCGTTTGATAACAAGACTAGGTCAAGTACTTTACTTAGAAAACTTAGAAAGCGATCTAAAGACTGCATAGATATATTCAAACATCTTTTGATTAGCATAAATCTGTGTATGTATGAATTGGGACCCACCGTACACTATCTTTTTACTTGCCCTCTTAAAATATAAAATACTTTCTGACCCTGCATCATCTTAATGATTATCGGTTTGTTTGAGTCCATTGTTTGCGGTGTATGTAGTGTTATTTAACCTAGAGGATTTATTTTTTTAGCACAATATAAGATAATGTTATTTTTGGATTGATAGATGTTTTACTGACTGGTTTTCAAAGTATATTATCAGCCTTTTTTTCTAATTTGTCTTATGCTGGAAGTTCTGCTGAAATCTTTCCACCACAGGTGACCATATTTGTATTTAAAATATCAGTGGCATAACTTTCAGAATTATAGAGACATATGCGTATGTCTCTCAGTATGAAAAACTAGAAAAATATTTTTGTAAGAGTAAAAGAATTTGTTCTTTTCTTTTTCAACTGCTGCTTTTCACCCTTGAAATTCTGCTTAAAAGTCAGACTCCTTTATATATGTTATATTCAATAAAATTCACATCCTTTTATGTTGCACAATTTGATGAATTTTGAGAGATGTGAGCAGTACAGGTACAATGACAATATAAATATGGAATGTTTCCATCACCCTCCAAAAGAACTCTCACATCCTTCCATCTGTAGTTTTATAATTCTACCCAACTATGTTAGAAAACGGGAAGCATACATCATTGTTATTGGGAACACAGAATTGTTTCCAACCCATAGCGATCCTATGCACAACAGAACGAAGCACTGCCCTGTCCTGTGCCTTCCTCACGATTGTTCCCATGCTTGAGCCCATTGCTGCAGCCGGGGTGTCACTTCGTCTCCTTGAGGGCCTTCCTCCTTTCTCTGCCCTTCTGCTTTACCAAGCCTGATGCCCTTGTCTAGGGCCTATGCCCTCCTGGCAACCTGTTTAAAGTCTATAGGACAAAGTCTCGCATCCTTGCCCTGAGGAGCACTCTGACCTACTTCTTCCTAGACAATTGTGTATGTCCTCTTGGCAGTCTATGGTACTTTCAATATTCTTCAATAGCACCACAATTCAGACACGTTGATTGTTCTTTGGTCTTCATTATCCTTATGTTCAACCAGTGCTTATGAAAATAGCAGTTAAGAGATCAATGGATGTGTTGCATTAGGTAAAGCTGCTGCACCAAACCTCTTTATTGAAAAGCAAAGATGGTACTCTGAGGACTAAGGGTCACTTGATCCAAGCCATGGTGTTTCTAATTGCTTCATTCACATGTGAAAGTATTTGAGTTGGCGTCATGTTTGGTTTATTATAAGTAAAACTATTTAACAGGTCCTTAAATAAACAAGTCTTTTCATTTCCTTGAATAAAAATCTAGGAATGGGTCATGGCAAGCTTGGTGATTACCAAAAGGTCAGTGGTATGAATCTGCTCAATGTCTCTGCCAGAAATCCTGACAACTGACTCTCATAAAGAAAGCAGCATAGGAAACGCTGTGGGGATGTGTGAAATCAACTCAAGGTCATCTACCAAAAAACAGCAACATATTTAACTTAAAAGAGAGAGAGAGTAAAGAACACTACACACGCTTTGTGAACTGGAAGAACCTCTTTATATTCTCGCCACCATTCTAGACCCTCTACATCACCATGAGCATTTTATATTCCCCCACTCCCTCATGTTAGTAGATATGAAATGCTGCCTCAATTTGGGTTTCATTTGTTTTTAACCTCATGAACATATTTCATGCCCTTATTACATAGGGCAGGAGTTTTGTTTGTTTCGTTCATTGACGCAAATTCAGTGATAAAAGCAGCACATGTGCTTATTACTATGTAGTTAATAAAACATTTGTTAAAAGAATAAATGCATGATTGATCTGGAATTCCTTGACCTCATGAAATTTATAACTTCATCAAATACACAGGATATGAGGTGACGATAAATACAACTAAGACCTGGAGTCAGACATTGGTTCCAATACAGACATGATACCAACTGTTATTTGTGTGACCTGAGAAAGTGCTCTATTCAACTTCTCACCATAATTTCTTTTTCTGTTGACTGAGAAAAATTACTTAAGTGGGCTGTTATAGAAGTTTTAGGTAATAAGTCAAACTGCGTAAATAGTACATGATAAAAAATAGTTGTTATCTTTATTTTGATAATGCAGATGATGATTAAGAGAATAATAATAATTGGACCAAAAGGTAAAAGATTCCACTAATTAAAAGTGCACTGTAGTTTAAACAGATAAATTTGTGTGTTGATCAATTACTAATGAAAACTTCCTGGGAATTCAAAATTCATGCTAATTTTATTGAAAGAAAAAACTGCGTAAATTGGTGAAGAGCTTGCAATGTGGCAGGTTGTTGTGCTTGCTGTTGTGAGGTGCTACCAAGTCTGTTCTGATGTATTTGACAGCGCCATACATTTTTCTTGGATATTCTCTTTCTAGAAACAGATTTCGAAGTTTTCCTCCATGACTATTATTTAAAAACAAAACACAAACAAAAAATTTAATTCAATGCACTAGAGTCAATTCATAGTCCTTACAACCCTAGAAGCCACAGTAGACCTGTCCTTGTGTGAGTATAAATCTTTATGGGAGCAGACAGCTTCATCTTTCACTTGCAGAGCATCTGGTGTGTTTGAACCATCCACCTTGTGGTTAGAAGTCCAACATGTAAAAGTCCTATGCCATCAGAGCTCTTTATTCAGTCTGGAGGTAGTGAAGCAGGATAATATCTTTCAGAGTTTTTTACACTTAAAAAAATCAGAAACAAGTAATCTATGAAAATCTCTAAGGAAGTCCAAGGCATGGAAACATTTAAATGGATCTACTATGTTCAAGGAGCCCTGCTGGGGTCATGGTTATACATTGGGCTGTTCACCACAAGGGCATGGTTAGAAACACTGGCAGCTCTGGGGGATGAGGCTTTCTACTCCCTGAAAGATTGACAGTCCTCCAACCCCACAAGGGCAGTTCTATCCTGTCCAATTGGGTTCTTCTGAGTGGGGATCAACTCAATGGCAGTGAGTTTTTCTGCTTGACTACATTCAAAGAGAAAGCTAACTGCCCCTCCCATCTCCTTTTTTTTTTTTTTTGCATGAAACCTCAAGTAATATACCTCAGATCCCTCTCTTTCCCTTTACAAACAGTGGGTGTTCTAATCACCAGTCATCTCTTTTTTGGGTGCTGTTTCAATTTGCTATGTGTGATGAATTTTGTATGTTCACTGCCCTACCGGAATACGGTTCAATTTTTCCATAAGTCTGCTATTTGTGGCTCAAGGGAAGCGCCCGTTCTCCATTCTCCTGTGGCAGGAGGACTTGCATGCTCCTAAGTCTCTTCCTCCCTCTATACTCTTTTCAACTTTTTGAAAGCTAAAGTGGGTCTTGCCAACATCTGGCTCTCCTTCTTTGGGCTTTGAATTTTCCTATCAGTGAAAGGCAGGCAGCAGTGGGAAGATCTTATTCCCTTAACAAACTCACTTCTTCAGCATTTCGCTGTAATAGTCTCCCGCTCCCCAACTTTGGTAGCACTTTTCTCAGAATGTTTAGGGCTATTACAATAGACTGCCACCAGAGAGCCTGAATGGGGAGCTCATTAGCTTTGTGAGCCTGCATATGTCCAAAGAGAGTTTATGTGTAATCCCAACGATTTTCTTTTGTTTCTTCTGTCTGTTGCATTCTCTCTGGCTGAAGTTGATTACACTGGCATCATTAACTCACACAGAACTGGAAATAACCCCGTGGGGAATCATCTCAGCCTAGACCTCAGGGAGGAGCAGAGTAATAGTTCCTTTCTACCTCCAATGACTCTGTTTCTAATTAATAATAGTCCTGATGCCGTTTTTAGAGGTTCTTCTTACATCATTACGACATCAGCTCCTCGAGGGGAAAAAGCTATTTAAAACCTTCCTCATGCGTCTAAGTTTGTATTGTTATATTTCAATTCCTATTCAAGTTTTGACTGGCTTGTGCCCTATGGGTTACCGTCACTATCTCTAAGAGTGCCATACCTCTTTAATTCCCCTTGACCACTTTATAAAGAGTTTGTTACATGCACAGTAGCTTCCAGCTTTAGAGCATCATGCTGGGGGGCTTCCTTATTCAGTCTCAGATTTTACTCTGTAAGGTATTAGAATCTAGGTTTCACTATATATTCTCCCTGGAACAACACATTACAACTTACTGACAAACAGTAGGTTCTCAATAAATGCAAAGACCCTTCTCCTTCGAATAGTATAATAGATATTACTAGTCTATTATTTGGATTTATTTTTAAGGAAAAACATTCTAACATTCAAAAATTCAAACCAGTTAAGAGAGACCACATTGTGGGGAATCATAAAATTTCAAGACTGGAACTCAGGAGAGAGAAAAAAAACCCACATGTATGGAGACTTGTACCTGCAATCTGATGGTTATTGCTGCTATTACCAGAGGCTCTTTTGATTTTTTTCTGTGATGAAAATCTCTGATGGAACTCATTGCTTACAATGAACTGTACACATTGACATGTGCTTACTGTGTATTGTGTTTTTACTTGTTATGTCCACATCTCTAAAGAATACATTTTATTTACCCCATCTGATAGTTAAGGGTTTTGTGTCAACTTGGCTGGGCCAATATTTTCAGTTGTTTGGCAGTTAGCACCTAAAAATCCCCCAAGATCTGATCTAAAACAATGTATCATAGCCAATCAGCCGGCAACCTCCATAATGGGATACGATTAGGGCAGAATGCAATGCTCCTACTCAAGTCACAGCCCTGAGGGAATCAATTGCCTCATAGGTGTGACCTGCTTCCTATATAAGTAGACATATTTGGAAAACTTTTTTGGTTTTTGCTGGTTCAGAATCATGCATCCGGTTTACCAGGAAACTGCTTTGGACTTGAGCCAATGACTTGCCATATTGCCTGCCAATCTTCGGAATTATCAGTGTCCTGTCATCTGATTTTTCAACCTTGCATTCATCATCTCTGTAATCACAAACCTAACCTGCTGACCTTGTGGCCATCTTACTGTATGGCACCAGTCTTTGGTCTCCATGTCCATCATCACCCCCCACAACTACGAGAATCAGGAGGAACCTATAGTCTAACATCTGATCCATGGAGCTGGTGCTGCCTGTACTTGGAAGTACCCAGTCCTAGAACCTTGGGAGTCAAGGTCCTTCTATATTTTGGAGATAATGGAGCCTTGGTGATATAGTGTTTACATGTTGGGCTGCTATCAACAAAGTTAGCAGTTTGAAGCCAACAGCCAGTCTGTAGGAGACAAATTAGCCTTTCTACACTTGAAAAGAGTTATAGTCTTGGAAACTTACCGGGGGCAGTTCTACCCTCTCCTATAAAGTTGCTAAGGATTGGAATAGACTAAATGGAATTGATTTTGGTTTTTATGTATATATATATATATATATATATACACACACACACACATACACACACACACACACA